>NW_027459434.1:0-348743 GCF_050624435.1 Tenrec ecaudatus
CCTAGCCTTAGCCTAGGGGAGCCTAAAGCCTAGGGGTGCCCTAGCCTGAAGGCTAGGGGAGCCCTAGCCTTAGCCTAGGGGAGCCCTAGCCTAAACCTAGGGGTGCCGTAGCCTGAAGGATAGGGGAGCCCTAGCCTTAGCCTAGGGGAGCCTAAGCCTAGGGGTGCCCTAGCCTGAAGGCTAGGGGAGCCCTAGCCTTAGCCTAGGGGAGCCCTAGCCTTAGCCTAGGGGAGCCTAAAGCCTAGGGGTGCCCTAGCCTGAAGGCTAGGGGAGCCCTAGCCTTAGCCTAGGGGAGCCCTAGCCTAAAGCCCAGGGGTGCCCTAGCCTGAATGCTAGGGGAGCCCTAGCCTTAGCCTATGGGAGCCTAAAGCCTAGGGTTGCCCTAGCCTGAAGGCTAGGGGAGCCCTAGCCTTAGCCTAGGGGAGCCCTAGCCTAAAGCCTAGGGGTGCCCTAGCCTGAAGGCTAGGGGAGCCCTAGCCTTAGCCTAGGGGAGCCTAAAGCCAAGGGGTGCCCTAGCCTGAAGGCTAGGGGAGCCCTAGCCTTAGCCTAGGGGAGCCTAAAGCCTAGGGGTGCCCTAGCCTGAAGGCTAGGGGAGCCCTAGCCTTAGCGTAGGGGAGCCTAAAGCCTAGGGGTGCCCTAGCCTGAAGAGTAGGGGAGCCCTAGCCTTAGCCTAGGGGAGCCTAAAGCCTATGGGTGCCCTAGCCTGAAGGCTAGGGGAGCCCTAGCCTTAGCCTAGGGGAGCCTAAAGCCTAGGGGTGCCCTAGCCTGAAGGCTAGGGGAGCCCTAGCCTTAGCCTAGGGGAGCCTAAAGCCTAGGGGTGCCCTAGCCTGAAGGCTAGGGGAGCCCTAGCCTTAGCCTAGGGGAGCCTAAAGCCTAGGGGTGCCCTAGCCTGAAGGCTAGGGGAGCCCTAGCCTTAGCCTAGGGGAGCCTAAAGCCTAGGGGTGCCCTAGCCTGAAGGTTAGGGGAGCCCTAGCCGTAGCCTAGGGGAGCCTAAAGCCTAGGGGTGCCCTAGCCTGAAGGCTAGGGGAGCCCTAGCCTTAGCCTAGGGGAGCCTAAAGCCTAGGGGTGCCCTAGCCTGAAGGCAAGGGGAGCCCTAGCCTTAGCCTAGGGGAGCCTAAAGCCTAGGGGTGCCCTAGCCTGAAGGCTAGGGGAGCCCTAGCCTTAGCCTAGGGGAGCCTAAAGCCTAGGGGTGCCCTAGCCTGAAGGCTAGGGGAGCCCTAGCCTTAGCCTAGGGGAGCCTAAAGCCTAGGGGTGCCCTAGCCTGAAGGCTAGGGGAGCCCTAGCCTTAGCCTAGGGGAGCCTAAAGCCTAGGGGTGCCCTAGCCTGAAGGCTAGGGGAGCCCTAGCCTTAGCCTAGGGGAGCCCTAGCCTGAAGCCTAGGGGTGCCCTAGCCTGAAGGCTAGGGGAGCCCTAGCCTTAGCCTAGGGGAGCCCTAGCCTGAAGCCTAGGGGTGCCCTAGCCTGAAGGCTAGGGGAGCCCTAGCCTTAGCCTAGTGGAGCCCTAGCCTGAAGCCTAGGGGTGCCCTAGCCTGAAGGCTAGGGGAGCCCTAACCTTAGCCTAGGGGAGCCCTAGCCTGAAGCCTAGGGGTGCCCTAGCCTGAAGGCTAGGGGAGCCCTAGCCTTAGCCTAGGGGAGCCCTAGCCTGAAGCCTAGGGGTGCCCTAGCCTGAAGGCTAGGGGAGCCCTAGCCTTAGCCTAGGGGAGCCCTAGCCTGAAGCCTAGGGGTGCCCTAGCCTGAAGGCTAGGGGAGCCCTAGCCTTAGCCTAGGGGAGCCCTAGCCTGAAGCCTAGGGGTGCCCTAGCCTGAAGGCTAGGGGAGCCCTAGCCTTAGCCTAGGGGAGCCCTAGCCTGAAGCCTAGGGGTGCCCTAGCCTGAAGGCTAGGGGAGCCCTAGCCTTAGCCTAGGGGAGCCCTAGCCTGAAGCCTAGGGGTGCCCTAGCCTGAAGGCTAGGGGAGCCCTAACCTTAGCCTAGGGGAGCCCTAGCCTGAAGCCTAGGGGTGCCCTAGCCTCAAGGCTAGGGGAGCCCTAGCCTTAGCCTAGGGGAGCCCTAGCCTAAATCCTAGGGGTGCCCTAGCCTGAAGGCTAGGGGAGCCTTAGCCTTAGCCTAGGGGAGCCTAAAGCCTAGGGGTGCCCTAGCCTGAAGGCTAGGGGAGCCCTAGCCTTAGCCTAGGGGAGCCTAAAGCCTAGGGGTGCCCTAGCCTGAAGTCTAGGGGAGCCCTAGCCTTAGCCTAGGGGAGCCTAAAGCCTAGGGGTGCCCTAGCCTGAAGGCTAGGGGAGCCCTAGCCTTAGCCTAGGGGTGCCTAAAGCCTAGGGGTGCCCTAGCCTGAATGCTAGGGGAGCCCTAGCCTTAGCCTATGGGAGCCTAAAGCCTAGGGTTGCCCTAGCCTGAAGGCTAGGGGAGCCCTAGCCTTAGCCTAGGGGAGCCCTAGCCTAAAGCCTAGGGGTGCCCTAGCCTGAAGGCTAGGGGAGCCCTAGCCTTAGCCTAGGGGAGCCTAAAGCCTAGGGGTGCCCTAGCCTGAAGGCTAGGGGAGCCCTAGCCTTAGCCTAGGGGAGCCTAAAGCCTAGGGGTGCCCTAGCCTGAAGGCTAGGGGAGCCCTAGCCTTAGCCTAGGGGAGCCTAAAGCCTAGGGGTGGCCTAGCCTGAAGGGTAGGGGAGCCCTAGCCTTAGCCTAGGGGAGCCTAAAGCCTATGGGTGCCCTAGCCTGAAGGCTAGGGGAGCCCTAGCCTTAGCCTAGGGGAGCCTAAAGCCTAGGGGTGCCCTAGCCTGAAGGCTAGGGGAGCCCTAGCCTTAGCCTAGGGGAGCCTAAAGCCTAGGGGTGCCCTAGCCTGAAGGCTAGGGGAGCCCTAGCCTTAGCCTAGGGGAGCCTAAAGCCTAGGGGTGCCCTAGCCTGAAGGCTAGGGGAGCCCTAGACTTAGCCTAGGTGAGCCTAAAGCCTAGGGGTGCCCTAGCCTGAAGGCTAGGGGAGCCCTAGCCTTAGCCTAGGGGAGCCTAAAGCCTAGGGGTGCACTAGCCTGAAGGCTAGGGGAGCCCTAGCCTTAGCCTAGGGGAGCCTAAATCCTAGGGGTGCCCTAGCCTGAAGGCTAGGGGAGCCCTAGCCTTAGCCTAGGGGAGCCTAAAGCCTAGGGGTGCCCTAGCCTGAAGGCTAGGGGAGCCCTAGCCTTAGCCTAGGGGAGCCCTAGCCTGAAGCCTAGGGGTGCCCTAGCCTGAAGGCTAGGGGAGCCCTAGCCTTAGCCTAGGGGAGCCCTAGCCTGAAGCCTAGGGGTGCCCTAGCCTGAAGGCTAGGGGTTCCCTAGCCTGAAGGCTAGGGGAGCCCTAGCCTTAGCCTAGGGGAGCCCTAGCCTGAAGCCTAGGGGTGCCCTAGCCTGAAGGTTAGGGGAGCCCTAGCCTTAGCCTAGGGGAGCCCTAGCCTGAAGCCTAGGGCTGCCCTAGCCTGAAGGCTAGGGGAGCCCTAGCCTTAGCCTAGGGGAGCCCTAGCCTGAAGCCTAGGGCTGCCCTAGCCTGAAGGCTAGGGGAGCCCTAGCCTTAGCCTAGGGGAGCCCTAGCCTGAAGCCTAGGGGTGCCCTAGCCTGAAGGCTAGGGGAGCCCTAGCCTTAGCCTAGGGGAGCCCTAGCCTGAAGCCTAGGGGTGCCCTAGCCAGAAGGCTAGGGGAGCCCTAGCCTTAGCCTAGGGGAGCCCTAGCCTGAAGCCTAGGGGTGCCTTAGCCTGAAGGCTAGGGGAGCCCAAGCCTTAGCCTAGGGGAGCCCTAGCCTGAAGCCTAGGGGTGCCCTAGCCTGAAGGCTAGGGGAGCCCTAGCCTTAGCCTAGGGGAGCCCTAGCCTGAAGCCTAGGGATGCCCTAGCCTGAAAGCTAGGGGAGCCCTAGCCTTAGCCTAGGGGAGCCCTAGCCTGAAGCCAAGGCGTGCCCTAGCCTGAAGGCTAGGGGAGCCCTAGCCTTAGCCTAGGGGAGCCTGAAGCCTAGGGGTGCCCTAGCCTGAAGGCTAGGGGAGCCCTAGCCTTAGCCTAGGGGAGCCCTAGCCTGAAGCCTAGGGGTGCCCTAGCCTGAAGGCTAGGGGAGCCCTAGCCTTAGCCTAGGGGAGCCCTAGCCTGAAGCCTAGGGGTGCCCTAGCCTGAAGACTAGGGGAGCCCTAGCCTTAGCCTAGGGGAGCCCTAGCCTGAAGCCTAGGGGTGCCCTAGCCTGAAGGCTAGGGGAGCCCTAGCCTTAGCCTAGGGGAGCCCTAGCCTGAAGCCTAGGGGTGCCCTAGCCTGAAGGCTAGGGGAGCCCTAGCCTTAGCCTAGGGGAGCCCTAGCCTGAAGCCTAGGGCTGCCCTAGCCTGAAGGCTAGGGGAGCCCTAGCCTTAGCCTAGGGGAGCCCTAGCCTGAAGCCTAGGGGTGCCCTAGCCTGAAGGCTAGGGGAGCCCTAGCCTTAGCCTAGGGGAGCCCTAGCCTGAAGCCTAGGGGTGCCCTAGCCTGAAGGCTAGGGGAGCCCTAGCCTTAGCCTAGGGGAGCCCTAGCCTGAAGCCTAGGGGTGCCTTAGCCTGAAGGCTAGGGGAGCCCTAGCCTTAGCCTAGGGGAGCCCTAGCCTGAAGCCTAGGGGTGCCCTAGCCTGAGGCTAGGGGAGCCCTAGCCTTAGCCTAGGGGAGCCCTAGCCTGAAGCCTAGGGATGCCCTAGCCTGAAGGCTAGGGGAGCCCTAGCCTTAGCCTAGGGGAGCCCTAGCCTGAAGCCAAGGGGTGCCCTAGCCTGAAGGCTAGGGGAGCCCTAGCCTTAGCCTAGGGGAGCCTGAAGCCTAGGGGTGCCCTAGCATGAAGGCTAGGGGAGCCCTAGCCTTAGCGTAGGGGAGCCCTAGCCTGAAGCCTAGGGGTGCCCTAGCCTGAAGGCTAGGGGAGCCCTAGCCTTAGCCTAGGGGAGCCCTAGCCTGAAGCCTAGGGGTGCCCTAGCCTGAAGGCTAGGGGAGCCCTATCCTTAGCCTAGGGGAGCCCTAGCCTGAAGCCTAGGGGTGCCCTAGCCTGAAGGCTAGGGGAGCCCTAGCCTTAGCCTAGGGGAGCGCTAGCCTGAAGCCTAGGGGTGCCCTAGCCTGAAGACTAGGGGAGCCCTAGCCTTAGCCTAGGGGAGCCCTAGCCTGAAGCCTAGGGGTGCCCTAGCCTGAAGGCTAGGGGAGCCCTAGCCTTAGACTAGGGGAGCCCTAGCCTGAAGCCTAGGGGTGCCCTAGCCTGAAGGCTAGGGGAGCCCTAGCCTTAGCCTAGGGGAGCCCTAGCCTGAAGCCTAGGGGTGCCCTAGCCTGAAGGCTAGGGGTGCCCTAGCCTGAAGGCTAGGGGAGCCCTAGCCTTAGCCTAGGGGAGCCCTAGCCTGAAGCCTAGGGGTGCCCTAGCCTGAAGGCTAGGGGAGCCCTAGCCTTAGCCTAGGGGAGCCCTAGCCTGAAACCTAGGGGTGCCCTAGCCTGAAGGCTAGGGGAGCCCTAGCCTTAGCCTAGGGGAGCCCTAGCCTGAAGCCTAGGGCTGCCCTAGCCTGAAGGCTAGGGGAGCCCTAGCCTTAGCCTAGGGGAGCCCTAGCCTGAAGCCTAGGGGTGCCCTAGCCTGAAGGCTAGGGGAGCCCTAACCTTAGCCTAGGGGAGCCCTAGCCTGAAGCCTAGAGGTGCCCTAGCCTGAAGGCTAGGGGAGCCCTAGCCTTAGCCTAGGGGAGCCCTAGCCTGAAGCCTAGGGGTGCCTTAGCCTGAAGGCTAGGGGAGCCCTAGCCTTAGCTTAGGGGAGCCCTAGCCTGAAGCCTAGGGGTGCCCTAGCCTGAAGGCTAGTGGAGCCCTTGCCTTAGCCTAGGGGAGCCCTAGCCTGAAGCCTAGGGATGCCCTAGCCTGAAGGCTAGGGGAGCCCTAGCCTTAGCCTAGGGGAGCCCTAGCCTGAAGCCAAGGGGTGCCCTAGCCTGAAGGCTAGGGGAGCCCTAGCCTTAGCCTAGGGAGCCTGAAGCCTAGGGGTGCCCTAGCCTGAAGGCTAGGGGAGCCCTAGCCTTAGCCTAGGGGAGCCCTAGCCTGAAGCCTAGGGGTGCCCTAGCCTGAAGGCTAGGGGAGCCCTAGCCTTAGCCTAGGGGAGCCCTAGCCTGAAGCCTAGGGGTGCCCTAGCCTGAAGGCTAGGGGAGCCCTAGCCTTAGCCTAGGGGAGCCCTAGCCTGAAGCCTAGGGGTGTCCTAGCCTGAAGGCTAGGGGAGCCCTAGCCTTAGCCTAGGGGAGCCCTAGCCTGAAGCCTAGGGGTGCCCTAGCCTGAAAGCTAGGGGAGCCCTAGCCTTAGCCTAGGGGAGCCCTAGCCTGAAGCCTAGGGGTGCCCTAGCCTGAAGGCTAGGGGAGCCCTAGCCTTAGCCTAGGGGAGCCCTAGCCTGAAGCCTAGGGGTGCCCTAGCCTGAAGGCTAGGGGAGCCCTAGCCTTAGCCTAGGGGAGCCCTAGCCTGAAGGCTAGGGGAGCCCTAGCCTTAGCCTAGGGGAGCCCTAGCCTAAAGCCTAGGGGTGCCCTAGCCTGAAGGCTAGGGGAGCCCTAGCCTTAGCCCAGGGGTGCCCTAGCCTAAAGCCTAGGGGTGCCCTAGCCTGAAGGCTAGGGGAGCCCTAGCCTTAGCCTAGGGTAGCCTAAAGCCTAGGGGTGCCCTAGCCTGAAGGCTAGGGGAGCCCTAGCCTTAGCCTAGGGGAGCCTAAAGCCTAGGGGTGCCCTAGCCTGAAGGCTTGGGGAGCCCTAGCCTTAGCCTAGGGGAGCCTAAAGCCTAGGGGTACCCTAGCCTGAAGGCTAGGGGAGCCCTAGCCTTAGCCTAGGGGAGCCTAAAGCCTATGGGTGCCCTAGCCTGAAGGCTAGGGATGCCCTAGCCTTAGCCTAGGGGAGCCTAAAGCCTAGGGGTGCCCTAGCCTGAAGGCTAGGGGAGCCCTAGCCTTAGCCTAGGGGAGCCCTAGCCTAAAGCCTAGGGGTGCCGTAGCCTGAAGGCTAGGGGAGCCCTAGCCTTAGCCTAGGGGAGCCTAAAGCCTAGGGGTGCCCTAGCCTGAAGGCTAGGGGAGCCCTAGCCTTAGCCTAGGGGAGCCCTAGCCTAAACCTAGGGGTGCCGTAGCCTGAAGGATAGGGGAGCCCTAGCCTTAGCCTAGGGGAGCCTAAGCCTAGGGGTGCCCTAGCCTGAAGGCTAGGGGAGCCCTAGCCTTAGCCTAGGGGAGCCCTAGCCTAAAGCCTAGGGGTGCCCTAGCCTGAAGGCTAGGGGAGCCCTAGCCTTAGCCTAGGGGAGCCCTAGCCTTAGCCTAGGGGAGCCTAAAGCCTAGGGGTGCCCTAGCCTGAAGGCTAGGGGAGCCCTAGCCTTAGCCTAGGGGAGCCCTAGCCTAAAGCCCAGGGGTGCCCTAGCCTGAATGCTAGGGGAGCCCTAGCCTTAGCCTATGGGAGCCTAAAGCCTAGGGTTGCCCTAGCCTGAAGGCTAGGGGAGCCCTAGCCTTAGCCTAGGGGAGCCCTAGCCTAAAGCCTAGGGGTGCCCTAGCCTGAAGGCTAGGGGAGCCCTAGCCTTAGCCTAGGGGAGCCTAAAGCCAAGGGGTGCCCTAGCCTGAAGGCTAGGGGAGCCCTAGCCTTAGCCTAGGGGAGCCTAAAGCCTAGGGGTGCCCTAGCCTGAAGGCTAGGGGAGCCCTAGCCTTAGCGTAGGGGAGCCTAAAGCCTAGGGGTGCCCTAGCCTGAAGGGTAGGGGAGCCCTAGCCTTAGCCTAGGGGAGCCTAAAGCCTATGGGTGCCCTAGCCTGAAGGCTAGGGGAGCCCTAGCCTTAGCCTAGGGGAGCCTAAAGCCTAGGGGTGCCCTAGCCTGAAGGCTAGGGGAGCCCTAGCCTTAGCCTAGGGGAGCCTAAAGCCTAGGGGTGCCCTAGCCTGAAGGCTAGGGGAGCCCTAGCCTTAGCCTAGGGGAGCCTAAAGCCTAGGGGTGCCCTAGCCTGAAGGCTAGGGGAGCCCTAGCCTTAGCCTAGGGGAGCCTAAAGCCTAGGGGTGCCCTAGCCTGAAGGTTAGGGGAGCCCTAGCCGTAGCCTAGGGGAGCCTAAAGCCTAGGGGTGCCCTAGCCTGAAGGCTAGGGGAGCCCTAGCCTTAGCCTAGGGGAGCCTAAAGCCTAGGGGTGCCCTAGCCTGAAGGCAAGGGGAGCCCTAGCCTTAGCCTAGGGGAGCCTAAAGCCTAGGGGTGCCCTAGCCTGAAGGCTAGGGGAGCCCTAGCCTTAGCCTAGGGGAGCCTAAAGCCTAGGGGTGCCCTAGCCTGAAGGCTAGGGGAGCCCTAGCCTTAGCCTAGGGGAGCCTAAAGCCTAGGGGTGCCCTAGCCTGAAGGCTAGGGGAGCCCTAGCCTTAGCCTAGGGGAGCCTAAAGCCTAGGGGTGCCCTAGCCTGAAGGCTAGGGGAGCCCTAGCCTTAGCCTAGGGGAGCCCTAGCCTGAAGCCTAGGGGTGCCCTAGCCTGAAGGCTAGGGGAGCCCTAGCCTTAGCCTAGGGGAGCCCTAGCCTGAAGCCTAGGGGTGCCCTAGCCTGAAGGCTAGGGGAGCCCTAGCCTTAGCCTAGTGGAGCCCTAGCCTGAAGCCTAGGGGTGCCCTAGCCTGAAGGCTAGGGGAGCCCTAACCTTAGCCTAGGGGAGCCCTAGCCTGAAGCCTAGGGGTGCCCTAGCCTGAAGGCTAGGGGAGCCCTAGCCTTAGCCTAGGGGAGCCCTAGCCTGAAGCCTAGGGGTGCCCTAGCCTGAAGGCTAGGGGAGCCCTAGCCTTAGCCTAGGGGAGCCCTAGCCTGAAGCCTAGGGGTGCCCTAGCCTGAAGGCTAGGGGAGCCCTAGCCTTAGCCTAGGGGAGCCCTAGCCTGAAGCCTAGGGGTGCCCTAGCCTGAAGGCTAGGGGAGCCCTAGCCTTAGCCTAGGGGAGCCCTAGCCTGAAGCCTAGGGGTGCCCTAGCCTGAAGGCTAGGGGAGCCCTAGCCTTAGCCTAGGGGAGCCCTAGCCTGAAGCCTAGGGGTGCCCTAGCCTGAAGGCTAGGGGAGCCCTAGCCTTAGCCTAGGGGAGCCCTAGCCTGAAGCCTAGGGGTGCCCTAGCCTGAAGGCTAGGGGAGCCCTAACCTTAGCCTAGGGGAGCCCTAGCCTGAAGCCTAGGGGTGCCCTAGCCTCAAGGCTAGGGGAGCCCTAGCCTTAGCCTAGGGGAGCCCTAGCCTAAATCCTAGGGGTGCCCTAGCCTGAAGGCTAGGGGAGCCTTAGCCTTAGCCTAGGGGAGCCTAAAGCCTAGGGGTGCCCTAGCCTGAAGGCTAGGGGAGCCCTAGCCTTAGCCTAGGGGAGCCTAAAGCCTAGGGGTGCCCTAGCCTGAAGTCTAGGGGAGCCCTAGCCTTAGCCTAGGGGAGCCTAAAGCCTAGGGGTGCCCTAGCCTGAAGGCTAGGGGAGCCCTAGCCTTAGCCTAGGGGTGCCTAAAGCCTAGGGGTGCCCTAGCCTGAAGGCTAGGGGAGCCCTAGCCTTAGCCTAGGGGAGCCCTAGCCTAAAGCCTAGGGGTGCCCTAGCCTGAAGGCTAGGGGAGCCCTAGCCTTAGCCTAGGGGAGCCTAAAGCCTAGGGGTGCCCTAGCCTGAAGGCTAGGGGAGCCCTAGCCTTAGCCTAGGGGAGCCTAAAGCCTAGGGGTGCCCTAGCCTGAAGGCTAGGGGAGCCCTAGCCTTAGCCTAGGGGAGCCTAAAGCCTAGGGGTGGCCTAGCCTGAAGGGTAGGGGAGCCCTAGCCTTAGCCTAGGGGAGCCTAAAGCCTATGGGTGCCCTAGCCTGAAGGCTAGGGGAGCCCTAGCCTTAGCCTAGGGGAGCCTAAAGCCTAGGGGTGCCCTAGCCTGAAGGCTAGGGGAGCCCTAGCCTTAGCCTAGGGGAGCCTAAAGCCTAGGGGTGCCCTAGCCTGAAGGCTAGGGGAGCCCTAGCCTTAGCCTAGGGGAGCCTAAAGCCTAGGGGTGCCCTAGCCTGAAGGCTAGGGGAGCCCTAGCCTTAGCCTAGGGGAGCCTAAAGCCTAGGGGTGCCCTAGCCTGAAGGCTAGGGGAGCCCTAGCCTTAGCCTAGGGGAGCCCTAGCCTGAAGCCTAGGGGTGCCCTAGCCTGAAGGCTAGGGGAGCCCTAGCCTTAGCCTAGGGGAGCCCTAGCCTGAAGCCTAGGGGTGCCCTAGCCTGAAGGCTAGGGGAGCCCTAGCCTTAGCCTAGGGGAGCCCTAGCCTGAAGCCTAGGGGTGCCCTAGCCTGAAGGCTAGGGGAGCCCTAACCTTAGCCTAGGGGAGCCCTAGCCTGAAGCCTAGGGGTGCCCTAGCCTCAAGGCTAGGGGAGCCCTAGCCTTAGCCTAGGGGAGCCCTAGCCTAAACCTAGGGGTGCCGTAGCCTGAAGGATAGGGGAGCCCTAGCCTTAGCCTAGGGGAGCCTAAGCCTAGGGGTGCCCTAGCCTGAAGGCTAGGGGAGCCCTAGCCTTAGCCTAGGGGAGCCCTAGCCTAAAGCCTAGGGGTGCCCTAGCCTGAAGGCTAGGGTAGCCCTAGCCTTAGCCTAGGGGAGCCCTAGCCTTAGCCTAGGGGAGCCTAAAGCCTAGGGGTGCCCTAGCCTGAAGGCTAGGGGAGCCCTAGCCTTAGCCTAGGGGAGCCCTAGCCTAAAGCCCAGGGGTGCCCTAGCCTGAATGCTAGGGGAGCCCTAGCCTTAGCCTATGGGAGCCTAAAGCCTAGGGTTGCCCTAGCCTGAAGGCTAGGGGAGCCCTAGCCTTAGCCTAGGGGAGCCCTAGCCTAAAGCCTAGGGGTGCCCTAGCCTGAAGGCTAGGGGAGCCCTAGCCTTAGCCTAGGGGAGCCTAAAGCCAAGGGGTGCCCTAGCCTGAAGGCTAGGGGAGCCCTAGCCTTAGCCTAGGGGAGCCTAAAGCCTAGGGGTGCCCTAGCCTGAAGGCTAGGGGAGCCCTAGCCTTAGCGTAGGGGAGCCTAAAGCCTAGGGGTGCCCTAGCCTGAAGGGTAGGGGAGCCCTAGCCTTAGCCTAGGGGAGCCTAAAGCCTATGGGTGCCCTAGCCTGAAGGCTAGGGGAGCCCTAGCCTTAGCCTAGGGGAGCCTAAAGCCTAGGGGTGCCCTAGCCTGAAGGCTAGGGGAGCCCTAGCCTTAGCCTAGGGGAGCCTAAAGCCTAGGGGTGCCCTAGCCTGAAGGCTAGGGGAGCCCTAGCCTTAGCCTAGGGGAGCCTAAAGCCTAGGGGTGCCCTAGCCTGAAGGCTAGGGGAGCCCTAGCCTTAGCCTAGGGGAGCCTAAAGCCTAGGGGTGCCCTAGCCTGAAGGTTAGGGGAGCCCTAGCCGTAGCCTAGGGGAGCCTAAAGCCTAGGGGTGCCCTAGCCTGAAGGCTAGGGGAGCCCTAGCCTTAGCCTAGGGGAGCCTAAAGCCTAGGGGTGCCCTAGCCTGAAGGCAAGGGGAGCCCTAGCCTTAGCCTAGGGGAGCCTAAAGCCTAGGGGTGCCCTAGCCTGAAGGCTAGGGGAGCCCTAGCCTTAGCCTAGGGGAGCCTAAAGCCTAGGGGTGCCCTAGCCTGAAGGCTAGGGGAGCCCTAGCCTTAGCCTAGGGGAGCCTAAAGCCTAGGGGTGCCCTAGCCTGAAGGCTAGGGGAGCCCTAGCCTTAGCCTAGGGGAGCCTAAAGCCTAGGGGTGCCCTAGCCTGAAGGCTAGGGGAGCCCTAGCCTTAGCCTAGGGGAGCCCTAGCCTGAAGCCTAGGGGTGCCCTAGCCTGAAGGCTAGGGGAGCCCTAGCCTTAGCCTAGGGGAGCCCTAGCCTGAAGCCTAGGGGTGCCCTAGCCTGAAGGCTAGGGGAGCCCTAGCCTTAGCCTAGTGGAGCCCTAGCCTGAAGCCTAGGGGTGCCCTAGCCTGAAGGCTAGGGGAGCCCTAACCTTAGCCTAGGGGAGCCCTAGCCTGAAGCCTAGGGGTGCCCTAGCCTGAAGGCTAGGGGAGCCCTAGCCTTAGCCTAGGGGAGCCCTAGCCTGAAGCCTAGGGTTGCCCTAGCCTGAAGGCTAGGGGAGCCCTAGCCTTAGCCTAGGGGAGCCCTAGCCTGAAGCCTAGGGGTGCCCTAGCCTGAAGGCTAGGGGAGCCCTAGCCTTAGCCTAGGGGAGCCCTAGCCTGAAGCCTAGGGGTGCCCTAGCCTGAAGGCTAGGGGAGCCCTAGCCTTAGCCTAGGGGAGCCCTAGCCTGAAGCCTAGGGGTGCCCTAGCCTGAAGGCTAGGGGAGCCCTAGCCTTAGCCTAGGGGAGCCCTAGCCTGAAGCCTAGGGGTGCCCTAGCCTGAAGGCTAGGGGAGCCCTAGCCTTAGCCTAGGGGAGCCCTAGCCTGAAGCCTAGGGGTGCCCTAGCCTGAAGGCTAGGGGAGCCCTAACCTTAGCCTAGGGGAGCCCTAGCCTGAAGCCTAGGGGTGCCCTAGCCTCAAGGCTAGGGGAGCCCTAGCCTTAGCCTAGGGGAGCCCTAGCCTAAATCCTAGGGGTGCCCTAGCCTGAAGGCTAGGGGAGCCTTAGCCTTAGCCTAGGGGAGCCTAAAGCCTAGGGGTGCCCTAGCCTGAAGGCTAGGGGAGCCCTAGCCTTAGCCTAGGGGAGCCTAAAGCCTAGGGGTGCCCTAGCCTGAAGTCTAGGGGAGCCCTAGCCTTAGCCTAGGGGAGCCTAAAGCCTAGGGGTGCCCTAGCCTGAAGGCTAGGGGAGCCCTAGCCTTAGCCTAGGGGTGCCTAAAGCCTAGGGGTGCCCTAGCCTGAATGCTAGGGGAGCCCTAGCCTTAGCCTATGGGAGCCTAAAGCCTAGGGTTGCCCTAGCCTGAAGGCTAGGGGAGCCCTAGCCTTAGCCTAGGGGAGCCCTAGCCTAAAGCCTAGGGGTGCCCTAGCCTGAAGGCTAGGGGAGCCCTAGCCTTAGCCTAGGGGAGCCTAAAGCCTAGGGGTGCCCTAGCCTGAAGGCTAGGGGAGCCCTAGCCTTAGCCTAGGGGAGCCTAAAGCCTAGGGGTGCCCTAGCCTGAAGGCTAGGGGAGCCCTAGCCTTAGCCTAGGGGAGCCCTAGCCTGAAGCCTAGGGGTGCCCTAGCCTGAAGGCTAGGGGAGCCCTAACCTTAGCCTAGGGGAGCCCTAGCCTGAAGCCTAGGGGTGCCCTAGCCTCAAGGCTAGGGGAGCCCTAGCCTTAGCCTAGGGGAGCCCTAGCCTAAATCCTAGGGGTGCCCTAGCCTGAAGGCTAGGGGAGCCTTAGCCTTAGCCTAGGGGAGCCTAAAGCCTAGGGGTGCCCTAGCCTGAAGGCTAGGGGAGCCCTAGCCTTAGCCTAGGGGAGCCTAAAGCCTAGGGGTGCCCTAGCCTGAAGGCTAGGGGAGCCCTAGCCTTAGCCTAGGGGAGCCTAAAGCCTAGGGGTGCCCTAGCCTGAAGGCTAGGGGAGCCCTAGCCTTAGCCTAGGGGTGCCTAAAGCCTAGGGGTGCCCTAGCCTGAATGCTAGGGGAGCCCTAGCCTTAGCCTATGGGAGCCTAAAGCCTAGGGTTGCCCTAGCCTGAAGGCTAGGGGAGCCCTAGCCTTAGCCTAGGGGAGCCCTAGCCTAAAGCCTAGGGGTGCCCTAGCCTGAAGGCTAGGGGAGCCCTAGCCTTAGCCTAGGGGAGCCTAAAGCCTAGGGGTGCCCTAGCCTGAAGGCTAGGGGAGCCCTAGCCTTAGCCTAGGGGAGCCTAAATCCTAGGGGTGCCCTAGCCTGAAGGCTAGGGGAGCCCTAGCCTTAGCCTAGGGGAGCCTAAAGCCTAGGGGTGCCCTAGCCTGAAGGGTAGGGGAGCCCTAGCCTTAGCCTAGGGGAGCCTAAAGCCTATGGGTGCCCTAGCCTGAAGGCTAGGGGAGCCCTAGCCTTAGCCTAGGGGAGCCTAAAGCCTAGGGGTGCCCTAGCCTGAAGGCTAGGGGAGCCCTAGCCTTAGCCTAGGGGAGCCTAAAGCCTAGGGGTGCCCTAGCCTGAAGGCTAGGGGAGCCCTAGCCTTAGCCTAGGGGAGCCTAAAGCCTAGGGGTGCCCTAGCCTGAAGGCTAGGGGAGCCCTAGCCTTAGCCTAGGGGAGCCTAAAGCCTAGGGGTGCCCTAGCCTGAAGGTTAGGGGAGCCCTAGCCGTAGCCTAGGGGAGCCTAAAGCCTAGGGGTGCCCTAGCCTGAAGGCTAGGGGAGCCCTAGCCTTAGCCTAGGGGAGCCTAAAGCCTAGGGGTGCCCTAGCCTGAAGGCAAGGGGAGCCCTAGCCTTAGCCTAGGGGAGCCTAAAGCCTAGGGGTGCCCTAGCCTGAAGGCTAGGGGAGCCCTAGCCTTAGCCTAGAGGAGCCTAAAGCCTAGGGGTGCCCTAGCCTGAAGGCTAGGGGAGCCCTAGCCTTAGCCTAGGGGAGCCTAAAGCCTAGGGGTGCCCTAGCCTGAAGGCTAGGGGAGCCCTAGCCTTAGCCTAGGGGAGCCTAAACCCTAGGGGTGCCCTAGCCTGAAGGCTAGGGGAGCCCTAGCCTTAGCCTAGGGGAGCCCTAGCCTGAAGCATAGGGGTGCCCTAGCCTGAAGGCTAGGGGAGCCCTAGCCTTAGCCTAGGGGAGCCCTAGCCTGAAGCCTAGGGGTGCCCTAGCCTGAAGGCTAGGGGAGCACTAGCCTTAGCCTAGTGGAGCCCTAGCCTGAAGCCTAGGGGTGCCCTAGCCTGAAGGCTAGGGGAGCCCTAACCTTAGCCTAGGGGAGCCCTAGCCTGAAGCCTAGGGGTGCCCTAGCCTGAAGGCTAGGGGAGCCCTAGCCTTAGCCTAGGGGAGCCCTAGCCTGAAGCCTAGGGGTGCCCTAGCCTGAAGGCTAGGGGAGCCCTAGCCTTAGCCTAGGGGAGCCCTAGCCTGAAGCCTAGGGGTGCCCTAGCCTGAAGGCTAGCGGAGCCCTAGCCTTAGCCTAGGGGAGCCCTAGCCTGAAGCCTAGGGGTGCCCTAGCCTGAAGGCTAGGGGAGCCCTAGCCTTAGCCTAGGGGAGCCCTAGCCTGAAGCCTAGGGGTGCCCTAGCCTGAAGGCTAGGGGAGCCCTAGCCTTAGCCTAGGGGAGCCCTAGCCTGAAGCCTAGGGGTGCCCTAGCCTGAAGGCTAGGGGAGCCCTAGCCTTAGCCTAGGGGAGCCCTAGCCTGAAGCCTAGGGGTGCCCTAGCCTGAAGGCTAGGGGAGCCCTAACCTTAGCCTAGGGGAGCCCTAGCCTGAAGCCTAGGGGTGCCCTAGCCTCAAGGCTAGGGGAGCCCTAGCCTTAGCCTAGGGGAGCCCTAGCCTAAATCCTAGGGGTGCCCTAGCCTGAAGGCTAGGGGAGCCTTAGCCTTAGCCTAGGGGAGCCTAAAGCCTAGGGGTGCCCTAGCCTGAAGGCTAGGGGAGCCCTAGCCTTAGCCTAGGGGAGCCTAAAGCCTAGGGGTGCCCTAGCCTGAAGGCTAGGGGAGCCCTAGCCTTAGCCTAGGGGAGCCTAAAGCCTAGGGGTGCCCTAGCCTGAAGGCTAGGGGAGCCCTAGCCTTAGCCTAGGGGTGCCTAAAGCCTAGGGGTGCCCTAGCCTGAAGGCTAGGGGAGCCCTAGCCTTAGCCTAGGGGAGCCTAAAGCCTTGGGGTGCCCTAGCCTGAAGGCTAGGGGAGCCCTAGCCTTAGCCTAGGGGAGCCTAAAGCCTAGGGGTGCCCTAGCCTGAAGGCTAGGGGAGCCCTAGCCTTAGCCTAGGGGAGCCTAAAGCCTAGGGGTGCCCTAGCCTGAAGGCTAGGGGAGCCCTAGCCTTAGCCTAGGGGAGCCTAAAGCCTAGGGGTGCCCTAGCCTGAAGGCTAGGGGAGCCCTAGCCTTAGCCTAGGGTGCCTAAAGCCTAGGGGTGCCCTAGCCTGAAGGCTAGGGGAGCCCTAGCCTTAGCCTAGGGGAGCCTAAAGCCTAGGGGTGCCCTAGCCTGAAGGCTAGGGGAGCCCTAGCGTTAGCCTAGGGGAGCCTAAAGCCTAGGGGTGCCCTAGCCTGAAGGCTAGGGGAGCCCTAGACTTAGCCTAGGGGAGCCTAAAGCCTAGAGTGCCCTAGCCTGAAGGCTAGGGGAGCCCTAGCCTTAGCCTAGGGGAGCCTAAAGCCTAGGGGTGCCCTAGCCTGAAGGCTAGGGGAGCCCTAGCCTTAGCCTAGGGGAGCCTAAAGCCTAGGGGTGCCCTAGCCTGAAGGCTAGGGGAGCCCTAGCCTTAGCCTAGGGGAGCCTAAAGCCTAGGGGTGCCCTAGCCTGAAGGCTAGGGGAGCCCTAGCCTTAGCCTAGGGGAGCCTAAAGCCTAGGGGTGCCCTAGCCTGAAGGCTAGGGGAGCCCTAGCCTTAGCCTAGGGGAGCCCTAGCCTGAAGCCTAAGGGTGCCCTAGCCTGAAGGCTAGGGGAGCCCTAGCCTTAGCCTAGGGGTGCCCTAGCCTGAAGCCTAGGGGTGCCCTAGCCTGAAGGCTAGGGGAGCCCTAGCCTTAGCCTAGGGGAGCCCTAGCCTGAAGCCTAGGGGTGCCCTAGCCTGAAGGCTAGGGGAGCCCTAGCCCTAGCCTAGGGGAGCCCTAGCCTGAAGCCTAAGGGTGCCCTAGCCTGAAGGCTAGGGGAGCCCTAGCCTTAGCCTAGGGGAGCCCTAGCCTGAAGCCTAGGGGTGCCCTAGCCTGAAGGCTAGGGGAGCCCTAGCCTTAGCCTAGAGGAGCCCTAGCCTGGAGAACTAGGGGTGCACTAGCCTGAAGGCTAGGGGAGCCCTAGCCTTAGCCTAGGGGAGCCTAAAGCCTAGGGGTGCCCTAGCCTGAAGGCAAGGGGAGCCCTAGCCTTAGCCTAGGGGAGCCTAAAGCCTAGGGGTGCCCTAGCCTGAAGGCTAGGGGAGCCCTAGCCTTAGCCTAGGGGAGCCTTAGCCTGAAGCCTAGGGGTGCCCTAGCCTGAAGGCTAGGGGAGCCCTAGCCTTAGCCTAGGGGAGCCCTAGCCTGAAGCCTAGGGGTGCCCTAGCCTGAAGGCTAGAGGAGCCCTAGCCTTAGCCTAGGGGAGCCCTAGCCTGAAGCCTAGGGGTGCCCTAGCCTGAAGGCTAGGGGAGCCCTAGCCTTAGCCTAGCGGAGCCCTAGCCTGAAGCCTAGGGGTGCCCTAGCCTGAAGGCTAGGGGAGCCCTAGCCTTAGCCTAGGGGAGCCCTAGCCTGAAGCCTAGGGGTGCCCTAGCCTGAAGGCTAGGGGAGCCCTAGCCTTAGCCTAGGGGAGCCCTAGCCTGAAGCCTAGGGGTGCCCTAGCCTGAAGGCTAGGGGAGCCCTAGCCTTAGCCTAGGGGAGCCCTAGCCTGAAGCCTAGGGGTGCCCTAGCCTGAAGGCTAGGGGAGCCCTAGCCTTAGCCTAGGGGAGCCCTAGCCTGGAGGCTAGGGGAGCCCTAGCCTTAGCATAGGGGAGCCCTAGCCTAAAGCCTAGGGGTGCCCTAGCCTGGAGGCTAGGGGAGCCCTAGCCTTAGCCTAGGGGAGCCCTAGCCTAAAGCCTAGGGGTGCCCTACCCTGGAGGCTAGGGGAGCCCTAGCCTTAGCGTAGGGGAGCCCTAGCCTAAAGCCTAGGGGTGCCCTAGCCTGGAGGCTAGGGGAGCCCTAGCCTTAGCCTAGGGGAGCCCTAGCCTAAAGCCTAGGGGTGCCCTAGCCTGGAGGCTAGGGGAGCCCTAGCCTTAGCCTAGGGGAGCCCTAGCCTAAAGCCTAGGGGTGCCCTAGCCTGGAGGCTAGGGGAGCCCTAGCCTTAGCCTAGGGGAGCCCTAGCCTAAAGCCTAGGGGTGCCCTAGCCTGGAGGCTAAGGGAGCCCTAGCCTTAGCCTAGGGGAGCCCTAGCCTAAAGCCTAGGGGTGCCCTAGCCTGGAGGCTAGTGGAGCCCTAAACTTAGCCTAGGGGAGCCCTAGCCTAAAGCCTAGGGGTGCCCTAGCCTGGAGGCTAGGGGAGCCCTAGCCTTAGCCTAGGGGAGCCCTAGCCTAAAGCCTAGGGGTGCCCTAGCCTGGAGGCTAGGGGAGCCCTAGCCTTAGCCTAGGGTAGCCCTAGCCTAAAGCCTAGGGGTGCCCTAGCCTGGAGGCTAGGGGAGCCCTAGCCTTAGCCTAGGGGAGCCCTAGCCTAAAGCCTAGGGGTGCCCTAGCCTGGAGGCTAGGGGAGCCCTAGCCTTAGCCTAGGGGAGCCCTAGCCTAAAGCCTAGGGGTGCCCTAGCCTGGAGGCTAGGAGAGCCCTAGCCTTAGCCTAGGGGAGCCCTAGCCTAAAGCCTAGCGGTGCCCTAGCCTGGAGGCTAGGGGAGCCCTAGCCTTAGCCTAGGGGAGCCCTAGCCTAAAGCCTAGGGGTGCCCTAGCCTGGAGGCTAGGGGAGCCCTAGACTTAGCCTACGGGAGCCTAAAGCCTAGGGGTGCCCTAACCTGGAGGCTAGGGGAGCCCTAGCCTTAGCCTACGGGAGCCTAAAGCCTAGGGGTGCCCTAGCCTGGAGGCTAGGGGAGCCCTAGCCTTAGCCTAGGGGAGCCTAAAGCCTAGGGGTGCCATAGCCTGGAGGCTAGGGGAGCCCTAGCCTTAGCCTAGGGGAGCCTAAAGCCTAGGGGTGCCCTAGCCTGGAGGCTAGGGGAGCCCTAGCCTTAGCCTAGGGGAGCCCAAAGCCTAGGGGTGCCCTAGCCTGGAGGCTAGGGGAGCCCTAGCCGTAGCCTAGGGGAGCCCAAAGCCTAGGGGTGCCCTAGCCTGGAGGCTAGGGGAGCCCTAGCCATAGCCTAGGGGAGCCCAAAGCCTAGGGGTGCCCTAGCCTGGAGGCTCGGGCAGCCCTAGCCGTAGCCTAGGGGAGCCCAAAGCCTAGGGGTGCCCTAGCCTGGAGGCTCGGGCAGCCCTAGCCTTAGCCTAGGGGAGCCCAAAGCCTAGGGGTGCCCTAGCCTGGAGGCTCGGGCAGCCCTAGCCTTAGCCTAGGGGAGCCCAAAGCCTAGGGGTGCCCTAGCCTGGAGGCTCGGGCAGCCCTAGCCTTAGCCTAGGGGAGCCCTAGCCTGAAGCCTAGGGGTGCCCTAGCCTGAAGGCTAGGGGAGCCCTAGCCTTAGCCTAGGGGAGCCCTAGCCTGAAGCCTAGGGGTGCCCTAGCCTGAAGGCTAGGGGAGCCCTAACCTTAGCCTAGGGGAGCCCTAGCCTGAAGCCTAGGGGTGCCCTAGCCTGAAGGCTAGGGGAGCCCTAGCCTTAGCCTAGGGGAGCCCTAGCCTAAATCCTACGGGTGCCCTAGCCTGAAGGCTAGGGGAGCCCTAGCCTTAGCCTAGGGGAGCCTAAAGCCTAGGGGTGCTCTAGCCTGAAGCCTAGGGGAGCCCTAGCCTTAGCCTAGGGGAGCCTAAAGCCTAGGGGTGCCCTAGCCTGAAGGCTAGGGGAGCCCTAGCCTTACCCTAGGGGTGCCTAAAGCCTAGGGGTGCCCTAGCCTGAAGGCTAGGGGAGCCCTAGCCTTAGCCTAGGGGAGCCTAAAGCCTAGGGGTGCCCTAGCCTGAAGGCTAGGGGAGCCCTAGCCTTAGCCTAGGGGAGCCTAAAGCCTAGGGGTGCCCTAGCCTGAAGGCTAGGGGAGCCCTAGCCTTAGCCTAGGGGAGCCTAAAGCCTAGGGGTGCCCTAGCCTGAAGGTTAGGGGAGCCCTAGCCGTAGCCTAGGGGAGCCTAAAGCCTAGGGGTGCCCTAGCCTGAAGGCTAGGGGAGCCCTAGCCGTAGCCTAGGGGAGCCTAAAGCCTAGGGGTGCCCTAGCCTGAAGGCAAGGGGAGCCCTAGCCTTAGCCTAGGGGAGCCTAAAGCCTAGGGGTGCCCTAGCCTGAAGGCTAGGGGAGCCCTAGCCTTAGCCTAGGGGAGCCTAAAGCCTAGGGGTGCCCTAGCCTGAAGGCTAGGGGAGCCCTAGCCTTAGCCTAGGGGAGCCTAAAGCCTAGGGGTGCCCTAGCCTGAAGGCTAGGGGAGCCCTAGCCTTAGCCTAGGGGAGCCTAAAGCCTAGGGGTGCCCTAGCCTGAAGGCTAGGGGAGCCCTAGCCTTAGCCTAGGGGAGCCCTAGCCTGAAGCCTAGGGGTGCCCTAGCCTGAAGGCTAGGGGAGCCCTAGCCTTAGCCTAGGGGAGCCCTAGCCTGAAGCCTAGGGGTGCCCTAGCCTGAAGGCTAGGGGAGCCCTAGCCTTAGCCTAGTGAGCCCTAGCCTGAAGCCTAGGGGTGCCCTAGCCTGAAGGCTAGGGGAGCCCTAACCTTAGCCTAGGGGAGCCCTAGCCTGAAGCCTAGGGGTGCCCTAGCCTGAAGGCTAGGGGAGCCCTAGCCTTAGCCTAGGGGAGCCCTAGCCTGAAGCCTAGGGGTGCCCTAGCCTGAAGGCTAGGGGAGCCCTAGCCTTAGCCTAGGGGAGCCCTAGCCTGAAGCCTAGGGGTGCCCTAGCCTGAAGGCTAGGGGAGCCCTAGCCTTAGCCTAGGGGAGCCCTAGCCTGAAGCCTAGGGGTGCCCTAGCCTGAAGGCTAGGGGAGCCCTAGCCTTAGCCTAGGGGAGCCCTAGCCTGAAGCCTAGGGGTGCCCTAGCCTGAAGGCTAGGGGAGCCCTAGCCTTAGCCTAGGGGAGCCCTAGCCTGAAGCCTAGGGGTGCCCTAGCCTCAAGGCTAGGGGAGCCCTAGCCTTAGCCTAGGGGAGCCCTAGCCTGAAGCCTAGGGGTGCCCTAGCCTCAAGGCTAGGGGAGCCCTAACCTTAGCCTAGGGGAGCCCTAGCCTGAAGCCTAGGGGTGCCCTAGCCTCAAGGCTAGGGGAGCCCTAGCCTTAGCCTAGGGGAGCCCTAGCCTAAATCCTAGGGGTGCCCTAGCCTGAAGGCTAGGGGAGCCTTAGCCTTAGCCTAGGGGAGCCTAAAGCCTAGGGGTGCCCTAGCCTGAAGGCTAGGGGAGCCCTAGCCTTAGCCTAGGGGAGCCTAAAGCCTAGGGGTGCCCTAGCCTGAAGGCTAGGGGAGCCCTAGCCTTAGCCTAGGGGAGCCTAAAGCCTAGGGGTGCCCTAGCCTGAAGGCTAGGGGAGCCCTAGCCTTAGCCTAGGGGTGCCTAAAGCCTAGGGGTGCCCTAGCCTGAAGGCTAGGGGAGCCCTAGCCTTAGCCTAGGGGAGCCTAAAGCCTTGGGGTGCCCTAGCCTGAAGGCTAGGGGAGCCCTAGCCTTAGCCTAGGGGAGCCTAAAGCCTAGGGGTGCCCTAGCCTGAAGGCTAGGGGAGCCCTAGCCTTAGCCTAGGGGAGCCTAAAGCCTAGGGGTGCCCTAGCCTGAAGGCTAGGGGAGCCCTAGCCTTAGCCTAGGGGAGCCTAAAGCCTAGGGGTGCCCTAGCCTGAAGGCTAGGGGAGCCCTAGCCTTAGCCTAGGGTGCCTAAAGCCTAGGGGTGCCCTAGCCTGAAGGCTAGGGGAGCCCTAGCCTTAGCCTTGGGGAGCCTAAAGCCTAGGGGTGCCCTAGCCTGAAGGCTAGGGGAGCCCTAGCGTTAGCCTAGGGGAGCCTAAAGCCTAGGGGTGCCCTAGCCTGAAGGCTAGGGGAGCCCTAGACTTAGCCTAGGGGAGCCTAAAGCCTAGAGTGCCCTAGCCTGAAGGCTAGGGGAGCCCTAGCCTGAAGGCTAGGGGAGCCCTAGCCTTAGCCTAGGGGAGCCTAAAGCCTAGGGGTGCCCTAGCCTGAAGGCTAGGGAGCCCTAGCCTTAGCCTAGGGAGCCTAAAGCCTAGGGGTGCCCTAGCCTGAAGGCTAGGGGAGCCCTAGCCTTAGCCTAGGGGAGCCTAAAGCCTAGGGGTGCCCTAGCCTGAAGGCTAGGGGAGCCCTAGCCTTAGCCTAGGGGAGCCTAAAGCCTAGGGGTGCCCTAGCCCTGAAGGCTAGGGGAGCCCTAGCCTTAGCCTAGGGGAGCCCTAGCCTGAAGCCTAAGGGTGCCCTAGCCTGAAGGCTAGGGGAGCCCTAGCCTTAGCCTAGGGTGCCCTAGCCTGAAGCCTAGGGGTGCCCTAGCCTGAAGGCTAGGGGAGCCCTAGCCTTAGCCTAGGGGAGCCCTAGCCTGAAGCCTAGGGGTGCCCTAGCCTGAAGGCTAGGGAGCCCTAGCCCTAGCCTAGGGGAGCCCTAGCCTGAAGCCTAAGGGTGCCCTAGCCTGAAGGCTAGGGGAGCCCTAGCCTTAGCCTAGGGGAGCCCTAGCCTGAAGCCTAGGGTGCCCTAGCCTGAAGGCTAGGGAGCCCTAGCCTTAGCCTAGAGGAGCCCTAGCCTGGAGAACTAGGGGTGCACTAGCCTGAAGGCTAGGGGAGCCTAGCCTTAGCTAGGGGAGCCTAAAGCCTAGGGGTGCCCTAGCCTGAAGGCAAGGGGAGCCCTAGCCTTAGCCTAGGGGAGCCTAAGCCTAGGGTGCCCTAGCCTGAAGGCTAGGGGAGCCCTAGCCTTAGCCTAGGGGAGCCTTAGCCTGAAGCCTAGGGGTGCCCTAGCCTGAAGGCTAGGGGAGCCCTAGCCTTAGCCTAGGGGGAGCCCTAGCCTGAAGCCTAGGGGTGCCCTAGCTGAAGGCTAGAGGAGCCCTAGCCTTAGCCTAGGGGAGCCCTAGCCTGAAGCCTAGGGGTGCCCTAGCCTGAAGGCTAGGGGAGGCCCTAGCCTTAGCCTAGCGGAGCCCTAGCCTGAAGCCTAGGGGTGCCCTAGCCTGAAGGCTAGGGGAGCCCTAGCCTTAGCCTAGGGGAGCCCTAGCCTGAAGCCTAGGGGTGCCCTAGCCTGAGGCAAGGGGAGCCCTAGCCTTAGCCTAGGGGAGCCCTAGCCCTGAAGCCTAGGGTGCCCTAGCCTGAAGGCTAGGGGAGCCCTAGCCTTAGCCTAGGGGAGCCCTAGCCTGAAGCCTAGGGGTGCCCTAGCCTGAAGGCTAGGGGAGCCCTAGCCTTAGCCTAGGGGAGCCCTAGCCTGGAGGCTAGGGAGCCCTAGCCTTAGCATAGGGAGCCCTAGCCTAAAGCCTAGGGGTGCCCTAGCCTGGAGGCTAGGGGAGCCCTAGCCTTAGCCTAGGGAGCCCTAGCCTAAAGCCTAGGGGTGCCCTACCCTGGAGGCTAGGGGAGCCCTAGCCTTAGCGTAGGGGAGCCCTAGCCTAAAGCCTAGGGGTGCCCTAGCCTGGAGGCTAGGGGAGCCCTAGCCTTAGCCTAGGGAGCCCTAGCCTAAAGCCTAGGGGTGCCCTAGCCTGGAGGCTAGGGGAGCCCTAGCCTTAGCCTAGGGGAGCCCTAGCCTAAAGCCTAGGGGTGCCCTAGCCTGGAGGCTAGGGGAGCCCTAGCCTTAGCCTAGGGAACCTAGCCTAAAGCTAGGGGTGCCCTAGCCTGGAGGCTAAGGGAGCCCTAGCCTTGCCTAGGGGAGCCCTAGCCTAAAGCCTAGGGGTGCCCTAGCCTGGAGGCTAGTGGAGCCCTAAACTTAGCCTAGGGGAGCCCTAGCCTAAAGCCTAGGGGTGCCCTAGCCTGGAGGCTAGGGAGCCCTAGCCTTAGCCTAGGGAGCCCTAGCCTAAAGCCTAGGGGTGCCCTAGCCTGGAGTCTAGGGAGCCCTAGCCTTAGCCTAGGGGAGCCCTAGCCTAAAGCCTAGGGGTGCCCTAGCCTGGAGGCTAGGGGAGCCCTAGCCTTAGCCTAGGGAGCCCTAGCCTAAAGCCTAGGGGTGCCCTAGCCTGGAGGCTAGGGGAGCCCTAGCCTTAGCCTAGGGGAGCCCTAGCCTAAAGCCTAGGGGTGCCCTAGCCTGGAGGCTAGGAGAGCCCTAGCCTTAGCCTAGGGAGCCCTAGCCTAAAGCCTAGCGGTGCCCTAGCCTGGAGGCTAGGGGAGCCCTAGCCTTAGCCTAGGGGAGCCCTAGCCTAAAGCCTGGGGTGCCCTAGCCTGGAGGCTAGGGGAGCCCTAGACTTAGCCTACGGGGGCCTAAGCCTAGGGGTGCCCTAACCTGGAGGCTAGGGGAGCCCTAGCCTTAGCCTACGGGAGCCTAAAGCCTAGGGGTGCCCTAGCCTGGAGGCTAGGGGAGCCCTAGCCTTAGCCTAGGGGAGCCTAAAGCCTAGGGGTGCCATAGCCTGGAGGCTAGGGGAGCCCTAGCCTTAGCCTAGGGGAGCCTAAAGCCTAGGGGTGCCCTAGCCTGGAGGCTAGGGGAGCCCTAGCCTTAGCCTAGGGGAGCCCAAAGCCTAGGGGTGCCCTAGCCTGGAGGCTAGGGGAGCCCTAGCCGTAGCCTAGGGGAGCCCAAAGCCTAGGGGTGCCCTAGCCTGGAGGCTAGGGGAGCCCTAGCCATAGCCTAGGGGAGCCCAAAGCCTAGGGGTGCCCTAGCCTGGAGGCTCGGGCAGCCCTAGCCGTAGCCTAGGGGAGCCCAAAGCCTAGGGGTGCCCTAGCCTGGAGGCTCGGGCAGCCCTAGCCTTAGCCTAGGGGAGCCCAAAGCCTAGGGGTGCCCTAGCCTGGAGGCTCGGGCAGCCCTAGCCTTAGCCTAGGGGAGCCCAAAGCCTAGGGGTGCCCTAGCCTGGAGGCTCGGGCAGCCCTAGCCTTAGCCTAGGGGAGCCCTAGCCTGAAGCCTAGGGGTGCCCTAGCCTGAAGGCTAGGGGAGCCCTAGCCTTAGCCTAGGGGAGCCCTAGCCTGAAGCCTAGGGGTGCCCTAGCCTGAAGGCTAGGGGAGCCCTAACCTTAGCCTAGGGGAGCCCTAGCCTGAAGCCTAGGGGTGCCCTAGCCTGAAGGCTAGGGGAGCCCTAGCCTTAGCCTAGGGGAGCCCTAGCCTAAATCCTACGGGTGCCCTAGCCTGAAGGCTAGGGGAGCCCTAGCCTTAGCCTAGGGGAGTCTAAAGCCTAGGGGTGCTCTAGCCTGAAGCCTAGGGGAGCCCTAGCCTTAGCCTAGGGGAGCCTAAAGCCTAGGGGTGCCCTAGCCTGAAGGCTAGGGGAGCCCTAGCCTTACCCTAGGGGTGCCTAAAGCCTAGGGGTGCCCTAGCCTGAAGGCTAGGGGAGCCCTAGCCTTAGCCTAGGGGAGCCTAAAGCCTAGGGGTGCCCTAGCCTGAAGGCTAGGGGAGCCCTAGCCTTAGCCTAGGGGAGCCTAAAGCCTAGGGTGCCCTAGCCTGAAGGCTAGGGGAGCCCTAGACTTAGCCTAGGGGAGCATTAAACCTAGGGGTGCCCTAGCCTGAAGGCTAGGGGAGCCCTAGCCTTAGCCTAGGGGAGCCTAAAGCCTAGGGGTGCCCTAGCCTGAAGGCTAGGGGAGCCCTAGCCTTAGCCTAGGGGAGCCTAAAGCCTAGGGGTGCCCTAGCCTGAAGGCTAGGGGAGCCCTAGCCTTAGCCTAGGGGAGCCTAAAGCCTAGGGGTGCCCTAGCCTGAAGGCTAGGGGAGCCCTAGCCTTAGCCTAGGGGAGCCTAAAGCCTAGGGGTACCCTAGCCTGAAGGCTAGGGGAGCCCTAGCCTTAGCCTAGGGGAGCCTAAAGCCTAGGGGTGCCCTAGCCTGAAGGCTAGGGGAGCCCTAGCCTTAGCCTAGGGGAGCCTAAAGCCTAGGGGTGCCCTAGCCTGAAGGCTAGGGGAGCCCTAGCCTTAGCCTAGGGAGCATAAAGCCTAGGGGTGCCCTAGCCTGAAGGCTAGGGGAGCCCTAGCCTTAGCCTAGGGGAGCCTAAAGCCTAGGGGTGCCCTAGCCTGAAGGCTAGGGGAGCCCTAGCGTTAGCCTAGGGGATCCTAAAGCCTAGGGGTGCCCTAGCCTGAAGGCTAGGGGAGCCCTAGACTTAGCCTAGGGGAGCCTAAAGCCTAGGGGTGCCCTAGCCTGAAGGCTAGGGGAGCCCTAGCCTTAGCCTAGAGGAGCCTAAAGCCTAGGGGTGCCCTAGCCTGAAGGCTAGGGGAGCCCTAGCCTTAGCCTAGGGGAGCCTAAAGCCTAGGGGAGCCCTAGCCTTAGCCTAGGGGAGCCTAAAGCCTAGGGGTGCCCTAGCCTGAAGGCTAGGGGAGCCCTAGCCTTAGCCTAGGGGAGCCCTAGCCTGAAGCCTAGGGTTGCCCTAGCCTGAAGTCTAGGGGAGCCCTAGCCTTAGCCTAGGGGAGCCTAAAGCCTAGGGGAGCCCTAGCCTTAGCCTAGGGGAGCCTAAAGCCTAGGGGTGCCCTAGCCTGAAGGCTAGGGGAGCCCTAGCCTTAGCCTAGGGGAGCCCTAGCCTGAAGCCTAGGGTTGCCCTAGCCTGAAGTCTAGGGGAGCCCTAGCCTTAGCCTAGGGGTGCCCTAGCCTGAAGCCTAGGGGTGCCCTAGCCTGAAGGCTAGGGGAGCCCTAGCCTTAGCCTAGGGGAGCCCTAGCCTGAAGCCTAGGGGTGCCCTAGCCTGAAGGCTAGGGGAGCCCTAGCCCTAGCCTAGGGGAGCCCTAGCCTGAAGCCTAAGGTTGCCCTAGCCTGAAGGCTAGGGGAGCCCTAGCCTTAGCCTAGGGGAGCCCTAGCCTGAAGCCTAGGGGTGCCCTAGCCTGAAGGCTAGGGGAGCCCTAGCCTTAGCCTAGGGGAGCCCTAGCCTGGAGAACTAGGGGTGCACTAGCCTGAAGGCTAGGGGAGCCCTAGCCTTAGCCTAGGGGAGCCTAAAGCCTAGGGGTGCCCTAGCCTGAAGGCAAGGGGAGCCCTAGCCTTAGCCTAGGGGAGCCTAAAGCCTAGGGGTGCCCTAGCCTGAAGGCTAGGGGAGCCCTAGCCTTAGCCTAGGGGAGCCTTAGCCTGAAGCCTAGGGGTGCCCTAGCCTGAAGGCTAGGGGAGCCCTAGCCTTAGCCTAGGGGAGCCCTAGCCTGAAGCCTAGGGGTGCCCTAGCCTGAAGGCTAGGGGAGCCCTAGCCTTAGCCTAGGGGAGCCCTAGCCTGAAGGCTAGGGGAGCCCTAGCCTTAGCCTAGGGGTGCCCTAGCCTGAAGCCTAGGGGTGCCCTAGCCTGAAGGCTAGGGGAGCCCTAGCCTTAGCCTAGGGGAGCCCTAGCCTGAAGCCTAGGGGTGCCCTAGCCTGAAGGCTAGGGGAGCCCTAGCCTTAGCCTAGGGGAGCCCTAGCCTGAAGCCTAGGGGTGCCCTAGCCTGAAGGCTAGGGGAGCCCTAGCCTTAGCCTAGGGGAGCCCTAGCCTGAAGCCTAGGGGTGCCCTAGCCTGAAGGCTAGGGGAGCCCTAGCCTTAGCCTAGGGGAGCCCTCGCCTGGAGGCTAGGGGAGCCCTAGCCTTAGCCTAGGGGAGCCCTAGCCTAAAGCCTAGGGGTGCCCTAGCCTGGAGGCTAGGGAAGCCCTAGCCTTAGCCTAGGGGAGCCCTAGCCTAAAGCCTAGGGGTGCCCAAGCCTGGAGGCTAGGGGAGCCCTAGCCTTAGCCTAGGGGAGCCCTAGCCTAAAGCCTAGGGGTGCCCTAGCCTGGAGGCTAGGGGAGCCCTAGCCTTAGCCTAGGGGAGCCCTAGCCTAAAGCCTAGGGGTGCCCTAGCCTGGAGGCTAGGGGAGCCCTAGCCTTAGCCTAGGGGAGCCCTAGCCTAAAGCCTAGGTGTGCCCTAGCCTGGAGGCTAAGGGAGCCCTAGCCTTAGCCTAGGGGAGCCCTAGCCTAAAGCCTAGGGGTACCCTAGCCTGGAGGCTAGGGGAGACCTAGCCTTAGCCTAGGGGAGCCCTAGCCTAAAGCCTAGGGGTGCCCTAGCCTGGAGGCTAGGGGAGCCCTAGCCTTAGCCTAGGGGAGCCCTAGCCTAAAGCCTAGGGGTGCCCTAGCCTGGAGGCTAGGGGAGCCCTAGCCTTAGCCTAGGGGAGCCCTAGCCTAAAGACTAGGGGTGCCCTAGCCTGGAGGCTAGGGGAGCCCTAGCCTTAGCCTAGGGGAGCCCTAGCCTAAAGCCTAGGGGTGCCCTAGCCTGGAGGCTAGGGGAGCCCTAGCCTTAGCCTAGGGGAGCCCTAGCCTAAAGCCTAGGGGTGCCCTAGCCTAAAGCCTAGGGGTGCCCTAGCCTGGAGGCTAGGGGAGCCCTAGCCTTAGCCTAGGGGAGCCCTAGCCTAAAGCCTAGGGGTGCCCTAGCCTGGAGGCTAGGGGAGCCCTAGACTTAGCCTACGGGAGCCTAAAGCCTAGGGGTGCCCTAGCCTGGAGGCTAGGGGAGCCCTAGCCTTAGCCTAGGGGAGCCTAAAGCCTAGGGGTGCCCTAGCCTGGAGGCTAGGGGAGCCCTAGCCTTAGCCTAGGGGAGCCTAAAGCCTAGGGGTGCCCTAGACTGGAGGCTAGGGGAGCCCTAGCCTTAGCCTAGGGGAGCCCAAAGCCTAGGGGTGCCCTAGCCTGGAGGCTAGGGGAGCCCTAGCCGTAGCCTAGGGGAGCCCAAAGCCTAGGGGTGCCCTAGCCTGGAGGCTAGGGGAGCCCTAGCCGTAGCCTAGGGGAGCCCAAAGCCTAGGGGTGCCCTAGCCTGGAGGCTCGGGCAGCCCTAGCCGTAGCCTAGGGGAGCCCAAAGCCTAGGGGTGCCCTAGCCTGGAGGCTCGGGCAGCCCTAGCCTTAGCCTAGGGGAGCCCAAAGCCTAGGGGTGCCCTAGCCTGGAGGCTCGGGCAGCCCTAGCCTTAGCCTAGGGGAGCCCAAAGCCTAGGGGTGCCCTAGCCTGGAGGCTCGGGCAGCCCTAGCCTTAGCCTAGGGGAGCCCAAAGCCTAGGGGTGCCCTAGCCTGGAGGTTCGGGCAGCCCTAGCCTTAGCCTAGGGGAGCCCAAAGCCTAGGGGTGCCCTAGCCTGGAGGCTCGGGCAGCCCTAGCCTTAGCCTAGGGGAGCCCAAAGCCTAGGGGTGCCCTAGCCTGGAGGCTAGGGCAGCCCTAGCCTTAGCCTAGGGGAGCCCAAAGCCTAGGGGTGCCCTAGCCTGGAGGCTAGGGCAGCCCTAGCCTTAGCCTAGGGGAGCCCAAAGCCTAGGGGTGCCCTAGCCTGGAGGCTAGGGCAGCCCTAGCCTTAGCCTAGGGGAGCCCAAAGCCTAGGGGTGCCCTAGCCTGGAGGCTAGGCCAGCCCTAGCCTTAGCCTAGGGGAGCCCAAAGCCTAGGGGTGCCCTAGCCTGGAGGCTAGGCCAGCCCTAGCCTTAGCCTAGGGGAGCCCAAAGCCTAGGGGTGCCCTAGCCTGGAGGCTAGGCCAGCCCTAGCCTTAGCCTAGGGGAGCCCAAAGCCTAGGGGTGCCCTAGCCTGGAGGCTAGGGCAGCCCTAGCCTTAGCCTAGGGGAGCCCAAAGCCTAGGGGTGCCCTACCTGGAGGCTAGGGGAGCCCTAGCTTTAGCCTAGGGGAGCCCAAAGCCTAGGGGTGCCCTAGCCTGGAGGCTAGGGGAGCCCTAGCCTTAGCCTAGGGGAGCCCAAAGCCTAGAGGTGCCCTAGCCTGGAGGCTAGGGGAGCCCTAGCCTTAGCCTAGGGGAGCCCAAAGCCTAGGGGTGCCCTAGCCTGGAGGCTAGGGGAGCCCTAGCCTTAGCCTAGGGGAGCCCAAAGCCTAGGGGTGCCCTAGCCTGGAGGCTAGGGCAGCCCTAGCCTTAGCCTAGGGGAGCCCAAAGCCTAGGGGTGCCCTAGCCTGGAGGCTAGGGCAGCCCTAGCCTTAGCCTAGGGGAGCCCAAAGCCTAGGGGTGCCCTAGCCTGGAGGCTAGGGGAGCCCTAGCCTTAGCCTAGGGGAGCCCAAAGCCTAGGGGTGCCCTAGCCTGGAGGCTAGGGGAGCCCTAGCCTTAGCCTAGGGGAGCCCAAAGCCTAGGGGTGCCCTAGCCTGGAGGCTAGGGGAGCCCTAGCCTTAGCCTAGGGGAGCCCAAAGCCTAGGGGTGCCCTAGCCTGGAGGCTAGGGGAGCCCTAGCCTTAGCCTAGGGGAGCCCAAAGCCTAGGGGTGCCCTAGCCTGGGGGCTAGGGGAGCCCTAGCCTTAGCCTAGGGGAGCCCAAAGTCTAGGGGTGCCCTAGCCTGGGGGCTAGGGGAGCCCTAGCCTTAGCCTAGGGGAGCCCAAAGCCTAGGGGTGCCCTAGCCTGGGGGCTAGGGGAGCCCTAGCCTTAGCCGAGGGGAGCCCAAAGCCTAGGGGTGCCCTAGCCTGGGGGCTAGGGGAGCCCTAGCCTTAGCCGAGGGGAGCCCAAAGCCTAGGGGTGCCCTAGCCTGGGGGCTAGGGGAGCCCTAGCCTTAGCCGAGGGGAGCCCAAAGCCTAGGGGTGCCCTACCCTGGGTGCTAGGGGAGCCCTAGCCTTAGCCGAGGGGAGCCCAAAGCCTAGGGGTGCCCTAGCCTGGGGGCTAGGGGAGCCCTAGCCTTAGCCGAGGGGAGCCCAAAGCCTAGGGGTGCCCTAGCCTGGGGGCTAGGGGAGCCCTAGCCTTAGCCTAGGGGAGCCCAAAGCCTAGGGGTGCCCTAGCCTGGGGGCTAGGGGAGCCCTAGCCTTAGCCTAGGGGAGCCCAAAGCCTAGGGGTGCCCTAGCCTGGAGGCTAGGGGAGCCCTAGCCTTAGCCTAGGGGAGCCCAAAGCCTAGGGGTGCCCTAGCCTGGAGGCTAGGGGAGCCCTAGCCTTAGCCTAGGGGAGCCCAAAGCCTAGGGGTGCCCTAGCCTGGAGGCTAGGGGAGCCCTAGCCTTAGCCTAGGGGAGCCCAAAGCCTAGGGGTGCCCTAGCCTGGAGGCTAGGGGAGCCCTAGCCTTAGCCTAGGGGAGCCCAAAGCCTAGGGGTGCCCTAGCCTGGAGGCTAGGGGAGCCCTAGCCTTAGCCTAGGGGAGCCCAAAGCCTAGGGGTGCCCTAGCCTGGAGGCTAGGGGAGCCCTAGCCTTAGCCTAGGGGAGCCCAAAGCCTAGGGGTGCCCTAGCCTGGAGGCTAGGGGAGCCCTAGCCTTAGCCTAGGGGAGCCCAAAGCCTAGGGGTGCCCTAGCCTGGAGGCTAGGGGAGCCCTAGCCTTAGCCTAGGGGAGCCCAAAGCCTAGGGGTGCCCTAGCCTGGAGGCTAGGGGAGCCCTAGCCTTAGCCTAGGGGAGCCCAAAGCCTAGGGGTGCCCTAGCCTGGAGGCTAGGGGAGCCCTAGCCTTAGCCTAGGGGAGCCCAAAGCCTAGGGGTGCCCTAGCCTGGAGGCTAGGGGAGCCCTAGCCTTAGCCTAGGGGAGCCCAAAGCCTAGGGGTGCCCTAGCCTGGAGGCTAGGGGAGCCCTAGCCTTAGCCTAGGGGAGCCCAAAGCCTAGGGGTGCCCTAGCCTGGAGGCTAGGGGAGCCCTAGCCTTAGCCTAGGGGAGCCCAAAGCCTAGGGGTGCCCTAGCCTGGAGGCTAGGGGAGCCCTAGCCTTAGCCTAGGGGAGCCCAAAGCCTAGGGGTGCCCTAGCCTGGAGGCTAGGGGAGCCCTAGCCTTAGCCTAGGGGAGCCCAAAGCCTAGGGGTGCCCTAGCCTGGAGGCTAGGGGAGCCCTAGCCTTAGCCTAGGGGAGCCCATAGCCTAGGGGTGCCCTAGCCTGGAGGCTAGGGGAGCCCTAGCCTTAGCCTAGGGGAGCCCAAAGCCTAGGGGTGCCCTAGCCTGGAGGCTAGGGGAGCCCTAGCCTTAGCCTAGGGGAGCCCAAAGCCTAGGGGTGCCCTAGCCTGGAGGCTAGGGGAGCCCTAGCCTTAGCCTAGGGGAGCCCAAAGCCTAGGGGTGCCCTAGCCTGGAGGCTAGGGGAGCCCTAGCCTTAGCCTAGGGGAGACCAAAGCCTAGGGGTGCCCTAGCCTGGAGGCTAGGGGAGCCCTAGCCTTAGCCTAGGGGAGCCCAAAGCCTAGGGGTGCCCTAGCCTGGAGGCTAGGGGAGCCCTAGCCTTAGCCTAGGGGAGCCCAAAGCCTAGGGGTGCCCTAGCCTGGAGGCTAGGGGAGCCCTAGCCTTAGCCTAGGGGAGCCCAAAGCCTAGGGGTGCCCTAGCCTGGAGGCTAGGGGAGCCCTAGCCTTAGCCTAGGGGAGCCCAAAGCCTAGGGGTGCCCTAGCCTGGAGGCTAGGGGAGCCCTAGCCTTAGCCTAGGGGAGCCCAAAGCCTAGGGGTGCCCTAGCCTGGAGGCTAGGGGAGCCCTAGCCTTAGCCTAGGGGAGCCCAAAGCCTAGGGGTGCCCTAGCCTGGAGGCTAGGGGAGCCCTAGCCTTAGCCTAGGGGAGCCCAAAGCCTAGGGGTGCCCTAGCCTGGAGGCTAGGGGAGCCCTAGCCTTAGCCTAGGGGAGCCCAAAGCCTAGGGGTGCCCTAGCCTGGAGGCTAGGGGAGCCCTAGCCTTAGCCTAGGGGAGCCCAAAGCCTAGGGGTGCCCTAGCCTGGAGGCTAGGGGAGCCCTAGCCTTAGCCTAGGGGAGCCCAAAGCCTAGGGGTGCCCTAGCCTGGAGGCTAGGGGAGCCCTAGCCTTAGCCTAGGGGAGCCCAAAGCCTAGGGGTGCCCTAGCCTGGAGGCTAGGGGAGCCCTAGCCTTAGCCTAGGGGAGCCCAAAGCCTAGGGGTGCCCTAGCCTGGAGGCTAGGGGAGCCCTAGCCTTAGCCTAGGGGAGCCCAAAGCCTAGGGGTGCCCTAGCCTGGAGGCTAGGGCAGCCCTAGCCTTAGCCTAGGGGAGCCCAAAGCCTAGGGGTGCCCTAGCCTGGAGGCTAGGGCAGCCCTAGCCTTAGCCTAGGGGAGCCCAAAGCCTAGGGGTGCCCTAGCCTGGAGGCTAGGGGAGCCCTAGCCTTAGCCTAGGGGAGCCCAAAGCCTAGGGGTGCCCTAGCCTGGAGGCTAGGGGAGCCCTAGCCTTAGCCTAGGGGAGCCCAAAGCCTAGGGGTGCCCTAGCCTGGAGGCTAGGGGAGCCCTAGCCTTAGCCTAGGGGAGCCCAAAGCCTAGGGGTGCCCTAGCCTGGAGGCTAGGGGAGCCCTAGCCTTAGCCTAGGGGAGCCCAAAGCCTAGGGGTGCCCTAGCCTGGAGGCTAGGGGAACCCTAGCCTTAGCCTAGGGGAGCCCAAAGCCTAGGGGTGCCCTAGCCTGGAGGCTAGGGGAGCCCTAGCCTTAGCCTAGGGGAGCCCAAAGCCTAGGGGTGCCCTAGCCTGGAGGCTAGGGGAGCCCTAGCCTTAGCCTAGGGGAGCCCAAAGCCTAGGGGTGCCCTAGCCTGGAGGCTAGGGGAGCCCTAGCCTTAGCCTAGGGGAGCCCAAAGCCTAGGGGTGCCCTAGCCTGGAGGCTAGGGGAGCCCTAGCCTTAGCCTAGGGGAGCCCAAAGCCTAGGGGTGCCCTAGCCTGGAGGCTAGGGGAGCCCTAGCCTTAGCCTAGGGGAGCCCAAAGCCTAGGGGTGCCCTAGCCTGGAGGCTAGGGGAGCCCTAGCCTTAGCCTAGGGGAGCCCAAAGCCTAGGGGTGCCCTAGCCTGGAGGCTAGGGGAGCCCTAGCCTTAGCCTAGGGGAGCCCAAAGCCTAGGGGTGCCCTAGCCTGGAGGCTAGGGGAGCCCTAGCCTTAGCCTAGGGGAGCCCAAAGCCTAGGGGTGCCCTAGCCTGGAGGCTAGGGGAGCCCTAGCCTTAGCCTAGGGGAGCCCAAAGCCTAGGGGTGCCCTAGCCTGGAGGCTAGGGGAGCCCTAGCCTTAGCCTAGGGGAGCCCAAAGCCTAGGGGTGCCCTAGCCTGGAGGCTAGGGGAGCCCTAGCCTTAGCCTAGGGGAGCCCAAAGCCTAGGGGTGCCCTAGCCTGGAGGCTAGGGGAGCCCTAGCCTTAGCCTAGGGGAGCCCAAAGCCTAGGGGTGCCCTAGCCTGGAGGCTAGGGGAGCCCTAGCCTTAGCCTAGGGGAGCCCAAAGCCTAGGGGTGCCCTAGCCTGGAGGCTAGGGGAGCCCTAGCCTTAGCCTAGGGGAGCCCAAAGCCTAGGGGTGCCCTAGCCTGGAGGCTAGGGGAGCCCTAGCCTTAGCCTAGGGGAGCCCAAAGCCTAGGGGTGCCCTAGCCTGGAGGCTAGGGGAGCCCTAGCCTTAGCCTAGGGGAGCCCAAAGCCTAGGGGTGCCCTAGCCTGGAGGCTAGGGGAGCCCTAGCCTTAGCCTAGGGGAGCCCAAAGCCTAGGGGTGCCCTAGCCTGGAGGCTAGGGGAGCCCTAGCCTTAGCCTAGGGGAGCCCAAAGCCTAGGGGTGCCCTAGGCTGGAGGCTAGGGGAGCCCTAGCCTTAGCCTAGGGGAGCCCAAAGCCTAGGGGTGCCCTAGGCTGGAGGCTAGGGGAGCCCTAGCCCTAGGCTAGGGGAGCCCAAAGCCTAGGGGTGCCCTAGCCTGGAGGCTAGGGGAGCCCTAGCCTTAGCCTAGGGGAGCCCAAAGCCTAGGGGTGCCCTAGCCTGGAGGCTAGGGGAGCCCTAGCCTTAGCCTAGGGGAGCCCAAAGCCTAGGGGTGCCCTAGCCTGGAGGCTAGGGGAGCCCTAGCCTTAGCCTAGGGGAGCCCAAAGCCTAGGTGTGCCCTAGCGTGGAGGCTAGGGGAGCCCTAGCCTTAGCCTAGGGGAGCCCAAAGCCTAGGGGTGCCCTAGCCTGGAGCCTAGGGGAGCCCTAGCCTTAGCCTAGGGGAGCCCAAAGCCTAGGGGTGCCCTAGCCTGGAGGCTAGGGGAGCCCTAGCCTTAGCCTAGGGGAGCCCAAAGCCTAGGGGTGCCCTAGCCTGGAGGCTAGGGGAGCCCTAGCCTTAGCCTAGGGGAGCCCAAAGCCTAGGGGTGCCCTAGCCTGGAGGCTAGGGGAGCCCTAGCCTTAGCCTAGGGGAGCCCAAAGCCTAGGGGTGCCCTAGCCTAGAGGCTAGGGGAGCCCTAGCCTTAGCCTAGGGGAGCCCAAAGCCTAGGGGTGCCCTAGCCTGGAGGCTAGGGGAGCCCTAGCCTTAGCCTAGGGGAGCCCAAAGCCTAGGGGTGCCCTAGCCTGGAGGCTAGGGGAGCCCTAGCCTTAGCCTAGGGGAGCCCAAAGCCTAGGGGTGCCCTAGCCTGGAGGCTAGGGGAGCCCTAGCCTTAGCCTAGGGGAGCCCAAAGCCTAGGGGTGCCCTAGCCTGGAGGCTAGGGGAGCCCTAGCCTTAGCCTAGGGGAGCCCAAAGCCTAGGGGTGCCCTAGCCTGGAGGCTAGGGGAGCCCTAGCCTTAGCCTAGGGGAGCCCAAAGCCTAGGGGTGCCCTAGCCTGGAGGCTAGGGGAGCCCTAGCCTTAGCCTAGGGGAGCCCAAAGCCTAGGGGTGCCCTAGCCTGGAGGCTAGGGGAGCCCTAGCCTTAGCCTAGGGGAGCCCAAAGCCTAGGGGTGCCCTAGCCTGGAGGCTAGGGGAGCCCTAGCCTTAGCCTAGGGGAGCCCAAAGCCTAGGGGTGCCCTAGCCTGGAGGCTAGGGGAGCCCTAGCCTTAGCCTAGGGGAGCCCAAAGCCTAGGGGTGCCCTAGCCTGGAGGCTAGGGGAGCCCTAGCCTTAGCCTAGGGGAGCCCAAAGCCTAGGGGTGCCCTAGCCTGGAGGCTAGGGGAGCCCTAGCCTTAGCCTAGGGGAGCCCAAAGCCTAGGGGTGCCCTAGCCTGGAGGCTAGGGGAGCCCTAGCCTTAGCCTAGGGGAGCCCAAAGCCTAGGGGTGCCCTAGCCTGGAGGCTAGGGGAGCCCTAGCCTTAGCCTAGGGGAGCCCAAAGCCTAGGGGTGCCCTAGCCTGGAGGCTAGGGGAGCCCTAGCCTTAGCCTAGGGGAGCCCAAAGCCTAGGGGTGCCCTAGCCTGGAGGCTAGGGGAGCCCTAGCCTTAGCCTAGGGGAGCCCAAAGCCTAGGGGTGCCCTAGCCTGGAGGCTAGGGGAGCCCTAGCCTTAGCCTAGGGGAGCCCAAAGCCTAGGGGTGCCCTAGCCTGGAGGCTAGGGCAGCCCTAGCCTTAGCCTAGGGGAGCCCAAAGCCTAGGGGTGCCCTAGCCTGGAGGCTAGGGGAGCCCTAGCCTTAGCCTAGGGGAGCCCAAAGCCTAGGGGTGCCCTAGCCTGGAGCCTAGGGGAGCCCTAGCCTTAGCCTAGGGGAGCCCAAAGCCTAGGGGTGCCCTAGCCTGGAGGCTAGGGGAGCCCTAGCCTTAGCCTAGGGGAGCCCAAAGCCTAGGGGTGCCCTAGCCTGGAGGCTAGGGGAGCCCTAGCCTTAGCCTAGGGGAGCCCAAAGCCTAGGGGTGCCCTAGCCTGGAGGCTAGGGGAGCCCTAGCCTTAGCCTAGGGGAGCCCAAAGCCTAGGGGTGCCCTAGCCTGGAGGCTAGGGGAGCCCTAGCCTTAGCCTAGGGGAGCCCAAAGCCTAGGGGTGCCCTAGCCTGGAGGCTAGGGGAGCCCTAGCCTTAGCCTAGGGGAGCCCAAAGCCTAGGGGTGCCCTAGCCTGGAGGCTAGGGGAGCCCTAGCCTTAGCCTAGGGGAGCCCAAAGCCTAGGGGTGCCCTAGCCTGGAGGCTAGGGGAGCCCTAGCCTTAGCCTAGGGGAGCCCAAAGCCTAGGGGTGCCCTAGCCTGGAGGCTAGGGGAGCCCTAGCCTTAGCCTAGGGGAGCCCAAAGCCTAGGGGTGCCCTAGCCTGGAGGCTAGGGGAGCCCTAGCCTTAGCCAAGGGGAGCCCAAAGCCTAGGGGTGCCCTAGCCTGGAGGCTAGGGGAGCCCTAGCCTTAGCCTAGGGGAGCCCAAAGCCTAGGGGTGCCCTAGGCTGGAGGCTAGGGGAGCCCTAGCCTTAGCCTAGGGGAGCCCAAAGCCTAGGGGTGCCCTAGGCTGGAGGCTAGGGGAGCCCTAGCCCTAGGCTAGGGGAGCCCAAAGCCTAGGGGTGCCCTAGCCTGGAGGCTAGGGGAGCCCTAGCCTTAGCCTAGGGGAGCCCAAAGCCTAGGGGTGCCCTAGCCTGGAGGCTAGGGGAGCCCTAGCCTTAGCCTAGGGGAGCCCAAAGCCTAGGGGTGCCCTAGCCTGGAGGCTAGGGGAGCCCTAGCCTTAGCCTAGGGGAGCCCAAAGCCTAGGGGTGCCCTAGCGTGGAGGCTAGGGGAGCCCTAGCCTTAGCCTAGGGGAGCCCAAAGCCTAGGGGTGCCCTAGCCTGGAGCCTAGGGGAGCCCTAGCCTTAGCCTAGGGGAGCCCAAAGCCTAGGGGTGCCCTAGCCTGGAGGCTAGGGGAGCCCTAGCCTTAGCCTAGGGGAGCCCAAAGCCTAGGGGTGCCCTAGCCTGGAGGCTAGGGGAGCCCTAGCCTTAGCCTAGGGGAGCCCAAAGCCTAGGGGTGCCCTAGCCTGGAGGCTAGGGGAGCCCTAGCCTTAGCCTAGGGGAGCCCAAAACCTAGGGGTGCCCTAGCCTGGAGGCTAGGGCAGCCCTAGCCTTAGCCTAGGGGAGCCCAAAGCCTAGGGGTGCCCTAGCCTGGAGGCTAGGGGAGCCCTAGCCTTAGCCTAGGGGAGCCCAAAGCCTAGGGGTGCCCTAGCCTGGAGGCTAGGGGAGCCCTAGCCTTAGCCTAGGGGAGCCCAAAGCCTAGGGGTGCCCTAGCCTGGAGGCTAGGGGAGCCCTAGCCTTAGCCTAGGGGAGCCCAAAGCCTAGGGGTGCCCTAGCCTGGAGGCTAGGGGAGCCCTAGCCTTAGCCTAGGGGAGCCCAAAGCCTAGGGGTGCCCTAGCCTGGAGGCTAGGGGAGCCCTAGCCTTAGCCTAGGGGAGCCCAAAGCCTAGGGGTGCCCTAGCCTGGAGGCTAGGGGAGCCCTAGCCTTAGCCTAGGGGAGCCCAAAGCCTAGGGGTGCCCTAGCCTGGAGGCTAGGGGAGCCCTAGCCTTAGCCTAGGGGAGCCCAAAGCCTAGGGGTGCCCTAGCCTGGAGGCTAGGGGAGCCCTAGCCTTAGCCTAGGGGAGCCCAAAGCCTAGGGGTGCCCTAGCCTGGAGGCTAGGGGAGCCCTAGCCTTAGCCTAGGGGAGCCCAAAGCCTAGGGGTGCCCTAGCCTGGAGGCTAGGGGAGCCCTAGCCTTAGCCTAGGGGAGCCCAAAGCCTAGGGGTGCCCTAGCCTGGAGGCTAGGGGAGCCCTAGCCTTAGCCTAGGGGAGCCCAAAGCCTAGGGGTGCCCAAGCCTGGAGGCTAGGGGAGCCCTAGCCTTAGCCTAGGGGAGCCCAAAGCCTAGGGGTGCCCTAGCCTGGAGGCTAGGGGAGCCCTAGCCTTAGCCTAGGGGAGCCCAAAGCCTAGGGGTGCCCTAGCCTGGAGGCTAGGGGAGCCCTAGCCTTAGCCTAGGGGAGCCCAAAGCCTAGGGGTGCCCTAGCCTGGAGGCTAGGGGAGCCCTAGCCTTAGCCTAGGGGAGCCCAAAGCCTAGGGGTGCCCTAGCCTGGAGGCTAGGGGAGCCCTAGCCTTAGCCTAGGGGAGCCCAAAGCCTAGGGGTGCCCTAGCCTGGAGGCTAGGGCAGCCCTAGCCTTAGCCTAGGGGAGCCCAAAGCCTAGGGGTGCCCTAGCCTGGAGGCTAGGGGAGCCCTAGCCTTAGCCTAGGGGAGCCCAAAGCCTAGGGGTGCCCTAGCCTGGAGCCTAGGGGAGCCCTAGCCTTAGCCTAGGGGAGCCCAAAGCCTAGGGGTGCCCTAGCCTGGAGGCTAGGGGAGCCCTAGCCTTAGCCTAGGGGAGCCCAAAGCCTAGGGGTGCCCTAGCCTGGAGGCTAGGGGAGCCCTAGCCTTAGCCTAGGGGAGCCCAAAGCCTAGGGGTGCCCTAGCCTGGAGGCTAGGGGAGCCCTAGCCTTAGCCTAGGGGAGCCCAAAGCCTAGGGGTGCCCTAGCCTGGAAGCTAGGGGAGCCCTAGCCTTAGCCTAGGGGAGCCCAAAGCCTAGGGGTGCCCTAGCCTGGAGGCTAGGGGAGGCCTAGCCTTAGCCTAGGGGAGCCCAAAGCCTAGGGGTGCCCTAGCCTGGAGGCTAGGGGAGCCCTAGCCTTAGCCTAGGGGAGCCCAAAGCCTAGGGGTGCCCTAGCCTGGAGGCTAGGGGAGCCCTAGCCTTAGCCTAGGGGAGCCCAAAGCCTAGGGGTGCCCTAGCCTGGAGGCTAGGGGAGCCCTAGCCTTAGCCTAGGGGAGCCCAAAGCCTAGGGGTGCCCTAGCCTGGAGGCTAGGGGAGCCCTAGCCTTAGCCTAGGGGAGCCCAAAGCCTAGGGGTGCCCTAGCCTGGAGGCTAGGGGAGCCCTAGCCTTAGCCTAGGGGAGCCCAAAGCCTAGGGGTGCCCTAGCCTGGAGGCTAGGGGAGCCCTAGCCTTAGCCTAGGGGAGCCCAAAGCCTAGGGGTGCCCTAGCCTGGAGGCTAGGGGAGCCCTAGCCTTAGCCTAGGGGAGCCCAAAGCCTAGGGGTGCCCTAGGCTGGAGGCTAGGGGAGCCCTAGCCTTAGCCTAGGGGAGCCCAAAGCCTAGGGGTGCCCTAGGCTGGAGGCTAGGGGAGCCCTAGCCCTAGGCTAGGGGAGCCCAAAGCCTAGGGGTGCCCTAGCCTGGAGGCTAGGGGAGCCCTAGCCTTAGCCTAGGGGAGCCCAAAGCCTAGGGGTGCCCTAGCCTGGAGGCTAGGGGAGCCCTAGCCTTAGCCTAGGGGAGCCCTAAGCCTAGGGTTGCCCTAGCCTGGAGGCTAGGGGAGCCCTAGCCTTAGCCTAGGGGAGCCCAAAGCCTAGGGGTGCCCTAGCGTGGAGGCTAGGGGAGCCCTAGCCTTAGCCTAGGGGAGCCCAAAGCCTAGGGGTGCCCTAGCCTGGAGCCTAGGGGAGCCCTAGCCTTAGCCTAGGGGAGCCCAAAGCCTAGGGGTGCCCTAGCCTGGAGGCTAGGGGAGCCCTAGCCTTAGCCTAGGGGAGCCCAAAGCCTAGGGGTGCCCTAGCCTGGAGGCTAGGGGAGCCCTAGCCTTAGCCTAGGGGAGCCCAAAGCCTAGGGGTGCCCTAGCCTGAAGGCTAGGGGAGCCCTAGCCTTAGCCTAGGGGAGCCCAAAGCCTAGGGGTGCCCTAGCCTGGAGGCTAGGGGAGCCCTAGCCTTAGCCTAGGGGAGCCCAAAGCCTAGGGGTGCCCTAGCCTGGAGGCTAGGGGAGCCCTAGCCTTAGCCTAGGGGAGCCCAAAGCCTAGGGGTGCCCTAGCCTGGAGGCTAGGGGAGCCCTAGCCTTAGCCTAGGGGAGCCCAAAGCCTAGGGGTGCCCTAGCCTGGAGGCTAGGGGAGCCCTAGCCTTAGCCTAGGGGAGCCCAAAGCCTAGGGGTGCCCTAGCCTGGAGGCTAGGGGAGCCCTAGCCTTAGCCTAGGGGTGCCCAAAGCCTAGGGGTGCCCTAGCCTGGAGGCTAGGGGAGCCCTAGCCTTAGCCTAGGGGAGCCCAAAGCCTAGGGGTGCCCTAGCCTGGAGGCTAGGGGAGCCCTAGCCTTAGCCTAGGGGAGCCCAAAGCCTAGGGGTGCCCTAGCCTGGAGGCTAGGGGAGCCCTAGCCTTAGCCTAGGGGAGCCCAAAGCCTAGGGGTGCCCTAGCCTGGAGGCTAGGGGAGCCCTAGCCTTAGCCTAGGGGAGCCCAAAGCCTAGGGGTGCCCTAGCCTGGAGGCTAGGGGAGCCCTAGCCTTAGCCTAGGGGAGCCCAAAGCCTAGGGGTGCCCTAGCCTGGAGGCTAGGGGAGCCCTAGCCTTAGCCTAGGGGAGCCCAAAGCCTAGGGGTGCCCTAGCCTGGAGGCTAGGGGAGCCCTAGCCTTAGCCTAGGGGAGCCCAAAGCCTAGGGGTGCCCTAGCCTGGAGGCTAGGGGAGCCCTAGCCTTAGCCTAGGGGAGCCCAAAGCCTAGGGGTGCCCTAGCCTGGAGGCTAGGGGAGCCCTAGCCTTAGCCTAGGGGAGCCCAAAGCCTAGGGGTGCCCTAGCCTGGAGGCTAGGGGAGCCCTAGCCTTAGCCTAGGGGAGCCCAAAGCCTAGGGGTGCCCTAGCCTGGAGGCTAGGGCAGCCCTAGCCTTAGCCTAGGGGAGCCCAAAGCCTAGGGGTGCCCTAGCCTGGAGGCTAGGGGAGCCCTAGCCTTAGCCTAGGGGAGCCCAAAGCCTAGGGGTGCCCTAGCCTGGAGGCTAGGGGAGCCCTAGCCTTAGCCTAGGGGAGCCCAAAGCCTAGGGGTGCCCTAGCCTGGAGGCTAGGGGAGCCCTAGCCTTAGCCTAGGGGAGCCCAAAGCCTAGGGGTGCCCTAGCCTGGAGGCTAGGGGAGCCCTAGCCTTAGCCTAGGGGAGCCCAAAGCCTAGGGGTGCCCTAGCCTGGAGGCTAGGGGAGCCCTAGCCTTAGCCTAGGGGAGCCCAAAGCCTAGGGGTGCCCTAGCCTGGAGGCTAGGGGAGCCCTAGCCTTAGCCTAGGGGAGCCCAAAGCCTAGGGGTGCCCTAGGCTGGAGGCTAGGGGAGCCCTAGCCTTAGCCTAGGGGAGCCCAAAGCCTAGGGGTGCCCTAGCCTGGAGGCTAGGGGAGCCCTAGCCTTAGCCTAGGGGAGCCCAAAGCCTAGGGGTGCCCTAGCCTGGAGGCTAGGGGAGCCCTACCCTTAGCCTAGGGGAGCCCAAAGCCTAGGGGTGCCCTAGCCTGGAGGCTAGGGGAGCCCTAGCCTTAGCCTAGGGGAGCCCAAAGCCTAGGGGTGCCCTAGCCTGGAGGCTAGGGGAGCCCTAGCCTTAGCCTAGGGGAGCCCAAAGCCTAGGGGTGCCCTAGCCTGGAGGCTAGGGGAGCCCTAGCCTTAGCCTAGGGGAGCCCAAAGCCTAGGGGTGCCCTAGCCTGGAGGCTAGGGGAGCCCTAGCCTTAGCCTAGGGGAGCCCAAAGCCTAGGGGTGCCCTAGCCTGGAGGCTAGGGGAGCCCTAGCCTTAGCCTAGGGGAGCCCAAAGCCTAGGGGTGCCCTAGCCTGGAGGCTAGGGGAGCCCTAGCCTTAGCCTAGGGGAGCCCAAAGCCTAGGGGTGCCCTAGCCTGGAGGCTAGGGGAGCCCTAGCCTTAGCCTGGATCAAAGTAAGAAACCTGACTTGAAACTCCCTCTCCAAATGCTCCAGAGTCAGAATGCTTCCTTCTTTTCAGGCCCTTACAGCACCCTACAATACACAGCTCCCTCCCTGCATGGGCGGTTCATATCTGTACTCACACTGACTTCCCTCCGTGTGTCTTACCCACCGTAATACATGGAATTGTGATTGACTTTTAGACTGTCCATTCGCTGATACAGTGTGTTCTTGGCAATGTTTCTAGAGATGGTACACCAGCCTTCACGGAATCTACATAATATGCGATAGCAACAGTACTAATATGTGAAACCCACTGTAGGCCTGGAGCATGACTGATACAGGTCACAGCAGTGCTACTGAAAGTGAATCCAGAGATTGCACAAAAGAATCTCAAAGACATCTTAAGCTCCCTCAAGTCTCCTTCAGACCCAGCCGGTTGCACATTAGTGTTGACACTTGCAAACACAGAATATGCTGGTCATGAAAACCATGACATATTTCCAGTCTCCTGCTCCACACACTAGCTCTCAATAAAATGACTTGTTAAAATACCTGAGTGAGACAAGTCTGTGTTCATACAAACTACTGAATGGGCTTACCTGGGGACTCTGGTACTGAGGATCTTTTCCCAGAGCTGTATGGTTGGGAATGGTGTGGATTTTATTAGCAGAAGGGGCGGGGGGCGGTATTTGCATATCTTCCTAATATACAGTGGCAACTATGGCTGAATATTTTCAAAATGCTCACTGTTCCACCTTAAACGTAAATGAGTCTCCCAGAAGGATTCATTGGGATTATTACTTGGAAATGGTTCCTTATTATGTGATTGCGATACACAGAATACAGTCCTGTTCATATTGTTTCATACACAATAAGCGATTTATATATAGCTGATTTAAGACAGTATGTATGCTCATTTGCTTAACATATTTCACTCAATTTATTTCATTTATGTGGCAATAGACCCATAAGTTTATATCTAGTCAGCATGAATTGATTTTAATGCTTAACATCTTAGAGAAGGAACAAGCATATACTACAATTTATCTCTTTTTAGACATTTAGGTTATTTCTCATTTCTGGTTTTATAATGAAAGTTACTATTTTGGTTGAAATAAAGGAGAAGAGAAAAATGCATTCACATTAATATTACAAGAAATCACAGTAACAGACATGGCCTTACAGTAAACTTTTCTTCAACACAATTGTAATATTAACAATAAATATCATATTTTTAGTGAGAGCGTTCCCATTAGGACAGAAACACACCAAAGTCTTAACTTTGCTAGAGAAGATGTCTTAGATGACATTGGAACTGCATAAAGATTTTTCTAAAATATTTAATAGTTTAAAGCCTCTTGTGTCAAAGTCAATAGGATCTCCCAGAAGCACAGACTTACGACAATACTTGTTTTATTGCAGAACATATCTTAAGATGTAGATAACAAATGTGGCGAAGAAAGCTGATGTTGCCTGGCTATCGAAAGAGATAGTGTCTGGGGTCTTAAAGGCTTGAAGGTGAACAAGCGGTCATGTAGCTCAGAAGCAACAAAGCCCACATGGAAGAAGCACACCAGCCTGGGCGATCACGAGATGCCAAAGGGACCAGGTATAAGGCATCATGCAAAAAAAAATGTGTATATATATGTGTATGTGTATATATATACATACCATAGTGAATGAAGGGGGAAGTGCAGAGTGGAGACCCAAGGCCCATTTACCGGCCACTGGAGATCCCCTCACAGAGGGGTTTAGGAGAGGAGATGGGTCAGTCAGGGTGTGATGTAGTACTGATGAAGAACACAGCTTTCCCCAGATCCAGCATGCTTCCTCCCCCAACTACCATGATCCGAATTCTACCTTGCAGGACTGGATTGGGCAGAGGTTGTACACTGGTGCATATGGGAGCTGGAGGCACAGGGAATCCAGGGTGGATGATACCTTCAGGAGCAGGGGTGTGAGAGGTGATACTAGGAGAGTAGAGGGTGAGTGGGTTGGAAAGGGGGAACTGATTATAATGATCCACATGTGACCTCCTCCCTGGGAGCTGGATGGCAGAGAAGGGGGGGTAGGGATACTCCAGATAGGACAAGATATGACAAAATAACAATCTATAAAATATCAAGAGCTCATGAGGGAGGGGAGAGCAGGGAGGGAGGGGAAAAAAAGAGAACCCGTTGCAAAGGGCTTAAGTGGAGAGCAAATGCTTTGAAAATGATTAGGGCAAAGAATGTACGGATGTGCTTTATACAATTGATGTTTGTATATGTATGTACTGTGATAAGAGTTGTATGAGCCCCTAATAAAATATAAAAAAAAAGAGGTAAGTAACAAACAAAATTGATTTCCTTCTAATCGCTTGATGGTGGCTAGGGTAGCAGGAGAGTAATCACTGACAAAATGCAACCAAACTTACCTCTCCTGAAACTCAACAGAATAAAATCACTGAAAGGCTAGGTGTACATTCATAAAAATCTATATCTGACACAGATAAGAACAAATCTGAAATTATGTCCAGAAGTTACTCTTCAGTTTGTTTGTGTATGAAGTCTTCCATTTCAAGAGGAACATAGACATTTGTAGCTGAAAATATTTTTCAACAAGGGAAAAAGGAAAGGGCAGGCACAGCTTCTCGACCTTTGCAGGAGGAAAGAAACAACGAGAAAGTCGTATCTCAGATGCAGGTTCTAAAAGGAAAGAAATGGGCTTACTTCAGGCAATGGTAGTTACCTGGACTTGAGGTGGGTGATCTTCAGTGGGGCCTTATACCCTGGGTACCATCAATCCTCCAAGGCCAAGCCAAGCAGCTCTTCTACTGAGGCATCTTGAGCAGGTTGCTCCGGAGGTGTAGTGGAATAAACTGTACCACACACTTTGTGTTCAGTGGGGCAGTCATTTCCCCAGCAACCTTTCTGTTCATACTATGGACATTACTTTCTTGGAGGTAACAAATTAGGACATACATTTGCCCATGGCCCCGAGTGGGAGCATCTGAAGCAGGGTGCTCATGGTTCACTCGTGGGCGGCCCAATAACTAGTTTAGATACACCCACTCGGTCCTGGAGGGCACTTGCTAACATTTGAAATTTAACCTTAAGTCTTGATAGCTTATATAACTTTTCCTGATCCTCGCTACTGTTGAAAACTTTGAATGCTGCACTGCGATCTTGCTGTGAAGTCTGGGGTCCACAGTCTAACTTTTTAAGGTTTCTTTTAATGTCTGGAGCTGATTGTGAGATGAAATTTGAGTGACGTACAATGATCCCTTTTGGTGTAGTAGGGTCTACTTTCATATATTTAAACCTTCTGGAAGATGATGTGACAGAAATTTGGCAGAATTTTCATTTGGTTCCTAAATGATTTCCCTAATTTTGTCATAATTGGCTGCTTTATTTGAGGCTTTTGGCAAGCCCTCAATGAGATGAAAATCATATCATTTTGAAGAATTGGGTGCTCATGATCATCTGATAATTCTAATTAGGGTTGTGCTTGGGAACTGCCTTGAAGTCCACGGGCTTAACCCAGTCTGGGCATACCCTTCATCAGCTCTCTTTGTGCAGCTATCCAGATTCTCTCCCGATCTTCAGGGGTCAAGATAGTTGTTAAAATCATATGGATGTCATGACAGGTAAAATCATATGACTGAGTGAGATATTTAAATTATTTTATTGTTTATCTTTTATTTCATAATCATAAACTTAACTCTGCTTTCCAGCTGGACACAGGAGAAATAAGGAAAGTAGGAAACCTGAGTAACTGGAGGGAGAGCACAAGATTAAACGATACTGCAAGCACATTGGGAACAGAAGGGTGATTTCTCAAGCTACAAAAGGAATGGTCTGGTGCTTAAGATAAAACATGAAAATTCAGATCAAATTTAATTAGAGTTGTCCACAGTCAGCAATGGTGATCTTCTTGCTGGTTTTGCCATTCGTGGAACCAAAACGCTCCATGGCTTCCACAATATTCATGCCTTCTTTCACCAGACCGAAGACCACGTGCTTGCCATCCAACCACTCAGTCTTTGCGGGACAGATAACTGACTGGGAACCGTTCGTAGTGGGCCCAGTATTTGCATAGACAGGGTGCCAGGACTTGTGTGCTTCAGGATGAAGTTCTCATCTTCAAATTTCTCTCTATAGATGGACTTGCACCAGTGCCATTATGGCATGTGAAATCACCACCCTGGCAAATGAACTCTGGAATGCGCCTGTGAAAGAAGGAGCCTTTATAACCAAAGCCTTTCCCCTCAGTACTCAGAGTGCGGAAGTTTTCTGCTGTCTTTGAAACTTGTCTGCAAACAGCTTGAAAGAGATGCAGCCGAGGGGCTCACCATTGACAGCTATGTCGAAAAACACAGTAGGGGTGACCGTGGCTGGACCAGAAACCCTAAAAATTCAAGCAGCAGCATCTGCAAAGCCGATATTTAAATTCTTTAATGTAAGTGTCTGGGTCCAATGTATAGCATCTAAGATGTTTTCCTAAGCCTGAAAAATAATTTAACAAAAAAGGGATCTGAATTTTTACTAGCCTCTCTGCTCCTGCAACATCACAGAGGGTACTGAGGGGGGATAGGATTGAGCATGGATGCTTTGGATTTGAAGGAGCTGTCTTTGTGCTGGAGAGGGCTGGACATAAAAGAATGAGAGGTGGAGATGGTGCTGGCAGTAGGGGACAGGTGTCAGATGTCTTATAACATGGCAAGGGTGGGAGGGGAACTGGTGACAGAGAGGTGGGAGGACTGGACAATCATGGTATGGACAAGGGAGGAGTTTGGGTAGAAAGTGTATGAGGTAACAGGGTAGGGGATACTGGATTACAGAGTGTGGGCTCAGAGGTGGTGGGAGGGTGTTGAAACAAGGCAGGAGTGGGAGGAGGTGGTGAGGAGGAAGGCTGAAGAAGAATGAGACACTATAGCAAGAGATATAGGGTTACAGTCTGGCAACTGGGAGAATGTAGCAGCATCCTGTGGGTTGGAGAAACCTGAAGGAGGTTGTAAAGGGGAGGGGAGAAAGAAGGCACAGCTGCAGTTTGGTCAGAGACAATAGGCACTGAAATTGGCGGCATATCATGAACAGAAGGATCACAGACTGATTCTTAGTCTGAGAGAGGAACATTTTCCTGAACCAGTAGGACTTGCATAGTGGAACAATTCTGAAATAAATGAGGTTGAGCACAAAGGAGAAAACTTGGATATACGGAATATCAGAATATATTTTGTAGATTAAAAAGAAATTATTGAGATCTTGAAAAAATTTAAAATCAAGTATACCACCTGGTGACCATCTTGAATTGTTGTCCAATTTGTACTGCAGTCATGCATTATTACATGAGAAAATCAATTTTCCCCTATGAATAACTGATTTAAGACCGAGTGAATTGAAGTTTGCCAGTACACAAACTAGAAGTATTTTATGCCATTGCTTAGTGTGGTAGTTATATAAACATTTGACAATTTGATGATTAAGACTGAAGGGGTGGAGTCCAGCCTGCCAATCAAAATATAACCAATGGCCCCTGTGTGGGTACGGCCTTCTCCTGACAATTTTGGAATTCCGGAATTTCCTTCTTGGAGGCAGGAGACAGTCTCTCTCTCTCTCTCTCTCTCTCTCTCTCTCTCTCTCTCTCTCTCTCTCTCTCTCTCTCTCTCTCTCTCTCTCTCTCTTTCTCGGCTCACTCTCTTAGAGACGCTCTACTGACCAGACACATGATACTATGCTGATAGACCCCATGCCCTGGGAACTAGAGAAGCCACATGGAGACCCCTGCCAATGCTGAGATGCTTACACCACCACTGAATCCAGACTTTCTACCCACTGGCCTGTGATTATCCTGCATTCAGCATCATTGCATGTGTTTCTTACGTCTGAAGGGGACTTCATGGATCGGTATCGGACATATGGGCTAATATCAGACTTATGGGCTTGAACTGGACTGGGTGGGAATGCTTTGTTAATGTACAATTTCTCTTTATATAAACCTCTTATACACACGACTTTCTATGAATTTCTCTAGCCTACCTGGACTAACACACTGAGCATTCTTACAACCCATTTTAAAATGCTGAGTGAAAATGTGAGCTCTGTTATATGAGGTAGTAAAACAGGAGAGCATCCTTACACTGGGTAATTACCACCTAAGCCCCCAGGGCTGGGAAGACAATCTGACTGAGCAAAGCTTTCTGGTACGTGGACATTTTCAGAAAGGCCAAGAGAAAATGAGCAGATGACCTTGAAGTAGGGAGCTTTGGATTTAACACTCACCAATGTGTTGTCAGAGGGTCTTTAGCTGAAGATGTGGAGATCCCTCTGTTAGGCTCACTGGCTTGAAGGGGGTCCAGGAAGGCTGCTAGGAACTTTAAAGGCTAGGGAAAGGAAAGTGCCACTCCAGTCCTAGCCTCGACAGCCCCCCACCTTCCCCGTGCAGGCCACCATATCTCAGGTTTTACAGAGATAAGAGACAGAGTGAGACCTTTAATTTATAGATTTATTGAGGGAGGTGTGGTTTGTAGGGAACAGGAAATCATAGGGGTTTAGAATAGTTAGGTAAGAAAGGTTAGAGCTGGCCCTTCGTCTAAAGCCAGAGGATTAGCTAAATTAAAATGTGTAAAATCCATGAGACCCACTATTACATAAGAGAACATGAACAAACTACAGTAGAATTGGTGAGGAAGGGGTTAAACAGCTCTAATGTCTGCTGCAGAACCTGCAGAAAGAATCTAAGTGGGAGGGAGAGCCAGCCTTACAGGTAGAGAGAAGAGGTGAGAGCAAAAGAGGCCAGAGCAGCAGGAGGGTAGAAGGAGCCCAATCCAATCCAGGCTCAATTTGAGTGTGTAAGTCTTTGGGATATCTGTACTCTTTTTGATAGGAGGGTTCCCCCACATCTTTGTGGGTGGTCTGGATAACTCCAATGGACTGGCTGCCAGCTTCCACAGACTGACAACACAGCTGGGTGGCAAGATATATGGAGGAAGCTTTGTAAACATAAGAAACCTATGCTTTCCTTAGTAAAGGCTTCCAACGAACCCTAGAAGGGTTCTGGCCCTTCTAGAGACCTATAAGCTTTTCCCCAAAATACTGGGTCTCCCTTTGACTGAGTTCCAGGTCACTGAACCCAATCTTTCTAGGGCAGGGTGTGTCTCTTCTTCTCCTGCCAGCTGCCAAGGTGTTCACTAAGAGCCACCGAACTGGGCCATCTCCTTGAGGCCCCAGTCCTGGAAGGGCTTAGCCCAGCAACCTGGGAATGCCAATCAGTTTCAGTGCATGGTGGCTGCACTGGAATACCACTTCTACACCCACAAGGCTGAGGCTCCCTGCGGCCACACAACAGCTGGCACTAAGAGCCAGGGAGTTTCTAGAACTGGACCTTGGGTTCTCCCCCGGCCCTGCTTCAGAAGAAGGTACCGCACAGGTGACAAGTCTTAGCAAACCTCCGGAGGAAGCCCTAATGTTTTGCGCACCAGCTGCAGCCACTAGCTTCTGGAGACGCGTGCTCTTCTTCGTAGCGAGAGAAACAACAGACCCCAGGGCTCACCGTTGAGCTGATGAGGTGCAAGGAGTCTCTGGGAGAAGGTATCGATGTATGGAAACAATGAAAAGGGGGGTGAGCAGAAACCCACAAGGCAACGAACCTGGGAACCTGGAAGACAAGACCCCCAGCCTGGGATTACCTTTCTCCAACAGGGATTTCCACCAAGAACCCCAACCAATCCAAAAGTTGGGGGATGGGACACCAGCTCACCTCTCACCAGGAGAGGAGCGTCCCCTGGGGAAGGTGAGGAGAAGAGAAAGGTCGCTTACACCCCAGCGGGACTTCTGTGTGCACCAGGGTACCCCAAACTGGCTGCTGCCCACACGCACATGCTTGGGAAAGAGCGCCCCTCACCTGGGAGCGCTGGCTACTACGCAGAGCTAAGGTACCAGGAGGTTCTCTCGCACCACATGCAGCGCACAGTAAGTAGGACGCTAGGACGCGCCCAATAAGCCACACTTCCGGCTGGGACATCGCCACTTCCACCCCATCTCTGAGCACCCGGGTTAGGAGGAGCCGGCGGGGTTGGTCTCTGCCTTCACTTCACCTTTGAGGCGGTTCTGGACCGGACCATTGGCTTGGATGCACACACCCAGGTGTCTGGGGAAGGGAAGAACCAGAGTGCTGTTTAGGCTGGGGGCGGGGCCAGAGGCGGGGCCTGGGGCGGCGCAGGGAGGAGCCAGTGATAGTCCTCCCGCAACAATGGGCCCTCAGACTTTGATAATGATGGCCAAGTCACCTGAGGGCAGAAACGGTACTTTCTCCCAGCACCGAGAGTGTGCATGGGAGACATAAAACGATGTACAACGTACGTGGACTGTGTAAGCTTGTGATCAGATTCCCCAGATGGGGCATCCTCCTCACTAACATGAACCATCCAGCCATTCAACCCTGCCACGGTGTTAATGGTGCTGACGCAAGAACCGAAACTAATGACCTTTGAGGTGAAGGGCCATTCTGCTCCCCAAAGCATTGTCATGTATGAAGACTGCCTTTAGGAAAAAAGAAGTAGCTGGCATCAAATGCTCTAGGTAAATTTTATGTCAGAGTAACAAAATTTAAATATAAAACAAGCGGGAGCACTAAAACGTGATGGGAGAAGGGGGAGGGGAGTTGTTAAACTTGACTGTCCTTAGAGTTGGAGTTTGTGCTTTTATCTTGTTTTATTTTGCTTGAATGCTATTGGGGCAGTTAAACATGACAGTTCGATTCAATTATGCATATCATGATTTCCCCACTCTGCTAATTTAATTTATCACTCACCAGAGGTTCTATCAATCCAATGGTTTCAAGTGCATGGGCAGAATATTTGTAGAGACTCTTCCAAATTGCGAGGTCTGGAATTTAAATTTAATTCCTCCAAGTAACTCTTGTCTGTTGGGTCTCTCACAACAAGTGCTTATGGGACAGATCAAAGTGAAGCATGTCCCTATTAATTTGCATCCATAAAGACTATGCTTCTTTTATGGCTGTTATACTAGATAATTTCATTATGAAAGTTCTAGTCAGATTCCAAAGTTGCTGGCTGAAAATGGAGATACAAGAATTTCAATATTGTTACATTTCCCAATTTGGTGAGATCATTCCACAGACGATGGAAAACTGTCGCCTAACTTTATAAGGAATCAAAAAAAAAGTCACTTATCAGCAAATATTTATTGAATTAAACTGATTTATGTTGCCAGTTCTGATGGACTCGCCATATCCTTAAATCTTGGGAAACAGAGACTAGATTTTGCAAAGAAAAGGGGACTTCTCTTGAAATACCTGCCCTGTTCGACTGGGTAGGCTAGAGAAACAAATCCAGGGACACTCATAATGTATACGAAAGAGCTTTATATCAAAGTGTAATTGGATATCAAGAAAACATCTCAGCCCAGTCCAGACCAAGTCCATAAGTCTGATATTAGCCCATTACTCCAATACTAGTCCATATATTCCTCTTCAGACTCATGCACCACATGCAATGATGCTGAATGCAGAAGGATCACAGGTCGGTGGCTGAAAATTCTTGTGTATCCAATGGCGGTAGACTTTCTTAATGCTGGCTCAGGTCTCTATGTGGCTCTTTTGGCTCTCTGAACAGTGTGAAGGTGAAGCAGAGAGAAAGAAGTTGGCCAACTTCCAGGGAGAAAGAGTGGAAGTTCCCAGAATTCTCATGAGAAGGTCAAGCCCACCAGGAAGCATCATGGAGCTGTGACATGAATGACAGGCTAACCTTCACCCCTAGACTAATTTATCAGGTGAATATGAAATTATGTAACTACTACACCTGCTTTCATGTGAGGTTTTCTGCCCCCATGGATAAATCATGAATTGTCAAAAAAATAAAACAAGCAAACAAAAAAATCAATCACTGCGATCGAGTCAATATGGACTCAGAGGGATGCTTATAGGACAGGGTAGAACTGCCCTTGTGAGTTTCCAATTCAGCGTCCAAATTAAGTTCCCATGGTTCAGATGTTTACATATTTTTGCAGTAGTTGATTTCACAGTACATGATTTTACATTTACCCTGTAATTATAATTCATGAAGTGTTGTTTTACTTCCAGTATTGCTGCTTCCAACCCAGTAGCTGCTTTTAACAGACTAGATACTTTCAACACAGCAGCTGCTCTCTACAAAGTAGCTGCTCTCTACACATGTGTTACTGGTAAGCAAAAGCACATTATGGCACTAACCCTGTCACACACACTTGCATTTGTACGGGGTGTATGTGATTGGGTTGGAGTTATGATATCATTACGCCAGTTACTCATATGTGGGTGTTTTTTGCATGTGGGAGGATCTGCCTGGAGACAGATAGAGGATTGGTGTCTTGGTTCCTAAGACCATCAGAAATATGTGTTTTCTGATGGTCTTAGGCGATCCCTGCAAAACGGTGTTTGTCTGGGTATTTTAGAGAAACAAATCCAAAGAAACTCGTGTATCAGAGAGAGTTTTATATAAAGGTTAAGTACACATCGAGAAAATATACCAACCCAGTGGTACCCAAGCCCACAAGTCCAAGATTAACCCTCATGTCTGACACCAATCCATTAAGTCCTCCTCCACCTCACAAAATACACACAATGACTGGAGGAAAGCCAAATCAGAGAACATGTAAACATCTCAGTGCTGGAAGGGGTCTGCCACGGCTGCTCCAGGGCTGTATTGGGGTAGGTCCATGCAACTTCTCCTTGGGGATGTCTTGCAGGAAGTGAACCTTGTCAGCTTAAGCAGAGAACTGGCCAAGGCCGCTGCACCCTGGTCCGACCATCACAACGCAAGAGACCTGGGAACTAGAAAGGCAAGGCTCACCGAGTCATTTATCCCTCGGCCCTTCAAACAATCCCACATGTGTTTATCGGCCAGGTAGGCACAATAAACTAATTACCTTGAGTAGTTCGACCTTCAAAGGGGTATCGACCCTCCAAGTTGAGAACCAGTGCTCTATAGGGTTTATATCAGTCTTAAGTGACTGGACAGATGTGAATTGTATGTTTGGGGTCCAGCCTCTAGCGTTGCACCTGAGATAGACCCAAGGTAACAAGGACAATCACAGTTAGCCATGTGTTCAAGAGGAGCATCTCCCCACTCTCATGTCTGAATTCCTAAGGTACTCTCCTCTGGAAACAGCTCCCAGAATGGACTCACTTGATTTGATTTTTCTAAATATAAATCAACCAGTTTTTAGGGAAGAGGCTGAAAAGAATTTATTTCTACATAAGTCCAATGGTCACAAATCATAATATGCTTCATAAAGGAAAGGCAGATGAACCACTCAAGAGAGATTTGAAAACAGTTTCCCCTTGCAAATTAATGGATTGAAACCTGAGGACACAGGCTTGAATGACCCAGCAAACTATAGTGAAGAGCAGTCATTGTGAACTCCAATGAGGCTAACCCTACTCTCTACCCCTGGTTTTTCCAGCTTTCCACCTGACCACTTTTTAGCACTTATTTCATGGAATATATTTGTTTTCCCTTTCCACAACGTTTTACCTTATGCTACTATTTCCTTTCTAAAGCTTTACAGCAATCCCTTTCTCGTTGTTGTTCTACTAATTCTACTACTTCTGCTTCATCTTCGTTTTCTTTTACATTAAGAGAAAATAGAATGGTTCCTACTGGAATTCCTACTAAATCTGTTGCTAAAATGCAAATTTTGTTTGAACAAAATAAACTAAAAACCACAGCAGACCATCCTATTTGTGCTCTCACTTGCACCTACTCCTGGATCCTGGGCCTGTGCTTTTTGGGCCTGAGCACACCCATTACCCTGAATTCCCTTCAGTTCAACCCCAACCCTGTGCTGCAGGGTGGTTTATATGGGAACTCACATTAACTTTCCCTCACTGTGTCTTCTTGCACAGTCATACGCAGCCGGGTCCTCCACGGCCACAGTGCTCAGGTGCAGGGAGAACTGGTTCTTGGATGTGTCTGGGTTGATGAATAGATGATCTCTGAAGGATGGTGTGTATTCGCTAAACCACTCTTACCTGTAGAAGCTCCTTCCTATCCACCCAGGGCCTCTCCCAGGGCTGCCTGATCTGCTCCCAAATAGCGCTGGTTCTGGAGCCTGAGTCCCCAGTGATGGTGCAAGTGTGCGTGAGGGTCTGTGATGCCCTCACCACCTCATGGTCTGACTCCTGCAGCTTCACTTTGGACGGGACACAAGGAGACTTACAAAACAAGTATTAAATATCCCACCTGTCATTAAAACTGCTGTGACCTACTGTATCTCCCTGCCACTGACACGATGGGAGACACAGTACCATCAAAATGAGAAAAAGAATGCAAGCAGACCTTTCTGTATCAGAGTCTCCCTGGTACAGCAGGCTCTGGAATTCTGCTGGTTCCAGAGGGGAATCTTGAGGGTGGGGTGGGTGTTCATATCATTTAAATAATAAACCACACCAGGCTTTTGCTTATGAGTGTTACTGGCTGTTATCAGGGGGTCAGAGGATGACTATTAAGAGTGTGCTAATTGACAGGGCTCACAGCTCCACATGGAAGCTTCTTCAGAGCTGGTTCTTGAAGCACGTTGTATGGCAGTGATATGTAAGCAATGAGAGTGGGGTGGCCCACAGGCATACACTGAATTTATACCCTCCCAGATCCTAATATTTGCAATCATAAAATTATCCGAGTTCCAGTGTACCTTGTATTGTTTGATTTGAAAAAATGCATCCACTAGTGTGTGCATTAATTTATTCATTTGAGTTCTGAGAGCTATGAACACGCCAGACATTCTTCTGCACTGAGGGAAAATCAGTAAACCACGCAACTGAGCTAGGAAATGAATGATCTCTTCCTCAAAAACTAAACCCACTGCGAGTGCACCTGTCCTGATTCATGGGAACCTTATAAGATTGATTAAAGCTGCTCATAGAAATTCTCTGACTGTAAATAATAACAGGAAAAGACAACCTCATCTTACTTAGGAGGAATGGTTGGCTGGTTTGTGGTGAGCAACCCAATACTTATCCCATTACATCACCACATCTCTGTATATCTTTATACTAAGAAGCCCATATTAAGGGCTTTTTAAATGTCACTTTGAGAAGCCAAGTGGTGATACTTTCAATATTATTATATGAATATGAGCCCTGGACTATGAATAAGGGGGTCCATAACCAAATTTATGGCCATTCACTTACCTTTTGGAAAAGAATGTTGAAAGTACCATGGACTGGGCTATCAATATAACAAGCAGATCTCTTGTGAGGGAAACATAGCCTGGGAGTTCCTTAGAATGAAGGATGGTGAGACTTAGTTCCATGTACTTGAACATGTTATCATGACACCAGTCCATTGAGAAAGACATCATCAATGATAAAGGGGATCAGTAAAGAAGAAGGTGATGGACTGACACAGTGGCTGTAACAATGGGCTCAAACATATTTATTGTGATAATGGTGCTGAACTAGGCATTATTCAGTTCTGTTTTGCGTTGAATCACTGAGATTTGAAATTGATTCTGTGGCACTTAACATCATCAAAATTAAATGAAAAGACACAATATTCTTCCAAAGTTGAATGACAGTGCTGGGGAAAGGATATATGTTTTATTTTCCGTAGCAAAAGGAAATATGTAACAGACTACACTCTTTATAATTGTTCTTATGTGGAATTTCATTTTGCCTTGGTTAAATATTGGTTGCAAAAGTCTTGTCTTCGTATTTATAGAACATTAAGCATCCAAGGTTGTTTGGGTGCAGGAACATAAAGACTCTTAGTGACCCTACATGAAAGAGAACTCTCTGAAAGGATTTTCTTTTCTGTAATAATGATGGGATAACCTTATCAGGTCTTTAACCAACTGAGTCACCATGTGGTTTTGAACTGCCAACCTTTTGGCTAGAAGTTGAGTATTTAATCATGCCCACATAGTTTCGTGGTCCAGGTTCTACTACATATAATTTACATGTATCTACTTTTACTTCCTACAGGTGAATATTTATGTGTATGTTGACTGGTCTTAAGACATTATGTAGAGTTCTTCTAGGTCAATACTATTACTATTATTTGTTCCTTGAGTGTTTAATATGGGATTCTGTCCAATGCATTGTGTGATTTTAGTAGTAACCCTGGGCACCGTCTTCAGTGCCAGAAACACCTCCCAGAATTGTGAAAACTAAGAGTGACTCCTGTAATGGCCAAATACCCCATAAGACATATCAAGGAATTGATGCATTTGGGTTATGTTGTGGCAGTTTCATCATCTCTTGTCAACTTGGGAAGGGATGGAGTCTAGCCTGTCAATGAGATCTCAGCTTGATGACTTCATTTGTAGGTGCAAAGGAGATGAATATCTCCCTGGAAGCCAGACCCAGATAGCATCTCTTCTTGTTGAGACATTCCTGTTTACAAAGCCACATGGAGCTACACTGATGCAGCTAGAGCCCTGGAACTGGAGGGGCCATGTGCAGACCCATGACAGTGCTGAGATGCTTCCATCACCATAAGAACCACAAGACTTTCCACCCACCGGCCTGTGATCTACATCATTGCATGTGTTTCATGAATCTGAAGAAGAATTTATAGACTGATATCAGACATAGGGGCTAATATTGGACTTATGGACTTGATCTAAGCTGGGATGTTTTCTTAATATACAAATACTCTTTGATATAAAACTCTTTCTTACACACATGTGAGTTTCTCCCTGGATTTGTTTCTCTAGTATACCCAGAATAGCACATGGTGTTACAGAATAATATTAAATCTGTCATGGGCTGCCTGAAGGACAAGCAGGTCTGTCTTGGAGTAAACACATCTTGTTTAATTCTTGTAATCATTCAAATAAGATTGTAACTCACTTATTTGGGCATGACATTAAGGAGAACCAGAACCCAGAGAATGATCTTGTACTTGGTAAAGTAGAATGTCAATGAAAATGTGAGAGACTTTCAATGGGACTGATTGTCCTAAGGCTGCAATGATGAGTCCAAAGAGAGGGATGATTGTAAGGATGGCGCACTTTCGGGCAGTATTTCATCCTGTTTGTATTAGTCTGGGTACTTTAGAGAAACAAATCCAACGAAACTCATATGTATAAGAGAGTTTTATATAAAGGCAAGTGCACATCAAGAAAACATCCCCAACCGGTGCTGCCCAGGCCCACAAGTCCAACATTAGCCCATACGTTCAACACCAATCCACAAAGTCCATTTCCATCTCAAAAATACATGTATTGACACCGACTGCAGGAGGAAAGCTGAGTCAATTAATGTGTAAGCATCTCAGCTCTGGCAGAGGTCTCAACATGGCTGCTCCAGTATCTAGGGTGCATTGGGGTGGGTTCATGTGGCTTCTTCTCAGGGATGTCTTGCAGGAAGTAACCCTTGCCAGCTGAAGCAGGGAACTGGCTAAGGCAGCTGCACCTTGGTCCAACCATCAGAAAACAAGAGACCCGAGAACTAGAAAGATGAGGCTCACCGAGCCATTTAGCACTCTGCCCTTCAATTAACACCACGTGTTTATCCGCTACATTGCACAATAAACTAACCACCTCACTGTTGTTCATGTGATCACTGTGAACTTAAGCCAACTTAAAGATCCCTAACAAAATATTATGCAGGTTATTGTAAGTTAAAATTATTACATAAACATATATTTGTGAGTATTCACTGGAAGGAAAATATTGGACATGCAGCTGATGGATTGGAGAAGATTTGAGGCTCACATAAGAATTTTATACTGCATTAATATTTTTATAAGGAGTTTTGGTGGCATAGTGGTTATGCATTGTGCTAAGATTTGCATTCACCAGTTTGCAACTACTAGCCACTCCATGGAAGAAAGACAGGGGATTCTACATCAGTAAAAATCAGAAACTCACTATAAATTGGCATTGAAATAATGGCAGTGGGTTTGGGTTTGGTTTTCTTTTAATATTTTTAACTTGACAACAAATGGCACTAGTTAGTGTCCTGAATTGTAAACTGAGATCTGAGTACATATTGTTGTGAAGTCTGCCTTTGGGTAGATGGTAAATAAAGGCCATCCCTATAAAAAGAAGTATGGTCAGATGCCTGGAGATTCCCTAGAATCACACTCTGCACAATGGTCCCTAGAGAGGTGCTGACAAGGCGAGGGAACCACAGCGTCTGAGAGGAAAGCATCACTGACCTAAGTCTCTTGCATCTGCTTAAACCATGACCTGATGTACTAAGGTTTGTGTCTGGGCTCACACTGACTTCCCATCACTGTGTCTCTAGCACAGTAATACACGGCTGTGTCCTCAGGATTCACAGAGCTCAGTTTTAAATAAACTTGGCTCTTGGAGGTGCCCAGGTGATGCTGACTTGGGCCTGGAGAGCTGGATTATAGTCTGTGCTCCCATCACCCTGTATATCACCAACTCACTCCAGTCCTTTTCCTGGGGCCTGGCAGATCCAGTACACACCATAGCTGGTTAAAGAGAATCCAGAGACAGTACAGGTGAGAGACAGGGTCTGTGAGGGCTTCACCAGTCCAAGACCTGACTCATAATTGCACCTTGGCCAGGATACCTGGGTATAAAGACAAACACAGTGAGTCGTGTGCTCAAATGCTGTAATCTCAGACTTCATGTACGAATCTCTGAAGCACTCACCTCCCAGAGTTGCCACCAGAAACAAGAAAAGCCATACACAATTCATGTTCATGTGGCTGAGATTCATGATAAAGGAATGCTCTCCAGGGTGAGAAGGCATATGACTTTAAGTACATGTATGCTGTGGTTTCATCTGAATGCATATTAGGTATTTGCATGTGGGACGTGCGGTTGTATGTAAAAAGGTGGAAAGGGCAGAATGGTGGTGTCCAAGTGTGTAATCTAAAAAGACTTTTCCCCAGCTTTGTCTTCCCTAAAAATATGCCAAACATTAGAGGCTATTTGCCAGCGTATTGTGGGAGGTAATTGTTTCCATGGAGAGCCAGAGAAGTGGTCAAACCTGCTCAGTGACATCCAAAGTTAGGCTGCCATCCTGAATCTGAGATCCGTCCTTCTTGGCACAGGTATACCCCAATCCCTCCCCTTCCTATTGCCTGTATACCCCTAGATTTTCATCCTCTCATTACTGTATTACCTATAGTATGACCCCTCCCTGTGATGTGTGTCTTTACCTGAAATTAGGGGGCTTGCACACCCTCAAAGGTATATAAATCTTGGTTAGAAATAAAGAATCTCTCTCCCGTGGTGCTCTCCTCTGCGGTCCTCGCTTCCGTGTCCCCTCTCCCCTTGTTCTCCTTCCCCTCACTCTCCTGCCCTCAGGTCTCCCATCTCTATGGGAATCACGGAGCGGGGCTACGGTGAGCATGCTAACATGAAATTTGTCTGATTCCATCATTTTACTCTTTCTTCTATCGCCTGTAATTCTCTATGAGTTTACTATAATCTTTAATTATTATCACTGTACAATTGTGCCTACCAGACCTGGGATGATTTGTGAGGCGCTGGCTACCCTGACAGCCATGGGAGAATACAGTCTTCTCCCTGAGGTCTTCACTCTAGCAATCATACAAACATCTGTGCAGATTTCATGTTTAATGTAGCTTTATGTCATTTCCATCAAAATACCCAGATGTTCTATTGAAATTAAAGACAATCTCTATCCTCACGATATTTAGGTAACAAGACCAGGCCTACCTGAATCTTTCCATACATCTGAACACATAGGGAAACTAGAGTATGTCATCCATAAAGCTCCTTGGCCCTATGATATTTCAGAATATTTAGAAAGGAGTAAAAATACTTTAACCCTATCTTCTAGATTTAGAGTTGGAATAAAAGGTTTCCTAACAATATGGTTATTGTGTGGTTAAAAGAAACCACAGAAATAAGAAAAAGTGCATTTATCCTCTCATGAGTTATTACCGAGGGTGGGCATTGGGCTCAGTGTATTTTGAGAGGCGCCTGCTAACAGCGAGAGGCGTTTCCTGGACTTACACTGTCTTCCACAACTGTGGGTACCTCAGCAACATTCTTTTCTGGTACTGAGCTTTCAGACTCTTGGTCAGGAGTATTACCTGGAGTTGTCTCTGCAGGTTTCCTGCCATGGGCAGTAGAGCTACCATAGTGGTCAGCACAGCAGTTCTAGCTGACCAGGCACTGCAGTCCTTACCCAGACTCCTGTCTTCACTTCTATCTTCTCTTGGTCCAGAGCTGGTGGATCCTTAGCATCCATGCAAGTCTGCTTTCTCCCTGAGACTGGTTTTCTGTCTGGACTCACACTGACTCTCACTCACCGTGAAAAGCTTGGGCCATAGAGAATGATACAAGTTGCGAACACTCTGAATTGGTTGCAGTGAAATGAAGTGAGATCGATTCATGTAGATATTTATATAGATATTGTTATGAGATATATGCCACAATAAAATATCAATCAAGAAAGACATTTGCCTGAAAGACAATCAAAGTATTAAACAGAGGTTAGGGTTCATTCTGTCCACAGAAATAGGAACCATACTTAAAGCAGATTTCTATTCAAAGTAATTCAAGCAAGAGAGTTATAGAGTTATTTATTCCATGTTAAGGAAGAAATTGTCAAGTGAGAATTCTTTTTATGGGTTTCTGTGATGCGTTTGGGAGGGAATTTTGCAGCTGTTGGTAATTGTTGAACACAATAATAATCTAATGCCATTTGTGTTAGTCTGGGTACATTAGATAAATGATCCACAGAAACTCATATGTATAAGAGAGTTTTATATAAAGGTTAAGTGCACATCAAGAAAACATCCTAACTCAGTGGTACCCAAGCCCACAACTCCAACATTAGCCCATATGTCCAACACCAATCCACAAAGTCTTCTTCCATCTCACAAAACATGCACAATGAGGCCGATGGCAGGAAGAAAGCCAAGTAAGAGAATGTGTAAGCATCTCAGCACAGGCAGGGTCAACCCTCAGCTGTTCTAGCACTCAGGGCTTCATGGGGGTAGGTCCATGCAGCTTCTCTTAAGGGATGTTCTTGCAGGAAGTGAGCCTTGCCAGATGAAGCAGGGAACTGTCTAAGGCAGCTGCACCCTTGTCTGACCATCAGAAAACAAGTGACCCTAGAACTAGAAAGGCGAGGCTCACCAAGCCATTTATCCCTCAGCCCTTCAATTGACCCCATAAGAGTTTATCGGCCAGGTTGGCACAATAAACTATGTACCTCTCCATTGAATTATGTATGAGAAGAATGTTGAAAATATTATTTTGTAGCACATATATGATAAAAATAACTTAGAATATGACATAGTTTTCATTTTTTACTCACAATTAGAAATGATGGAGAGTGTTGCTGGTACAACATTTCAAAAGACTAGCTAAAATATTCAATCAGAAAAGAGATTATGATATAAGCCAGAAATTTGAATTTATAAAAAGTGTTAGCAATGGAATAAATATTCTTTATTTAATATTTTATTTATTGTCTCACTTTTCCTCCAAAACTGTTTTATTGGGAGCAAATGCAGTTGTCATATCCATCCGTAGTTCAAGTGCATCAAGCAGTATTATACAACTGCTACCCCAATTAGCTTGAAAACATCATCTTCCTTTCTCAACTAGTGGCACCATCTCCCTTTATTCCACCACCACCACCACTCCACTGTAGTCCCAGAAACCCCTATTCTACTTGCTGTCTCTTTATGTTAATCAATTCTGGCTTTCATCTACCATCAAAAAGAAAAACATATCGCTGAAATTCAAGAATGCTATCCCCCAATGACAAAATACATGAGATAAACTCCAATAAGAATTTAAATTGAGGAAGCAGGCAGTCCAAGTGCAGTCAGCAGCCCTTCCTTGGAATCCATAACAGACCTAGGTGTGCTTCGGATGTGTCAGTCTGGCTACTGGAATGTGAGGATCTTGTCAGTTGACTGCCTTTCTCAGGATATTCTGGATCCAAAAGCACTCTTTAGTAGCTGGTGTCCTGCAACACGCCCTGTGGCTCATGCTGAACACGCAAACTGCTTGTCATATGCATGATATTGAATACAGCAAGAAACAACAAAAAACACCTACTCCCTGCCTTCAAGGAGATTTCAGCTCACAGCACAGCCTTATTTCTCTATGTTTGCTGTTCTTCAACTGCAGCACAAAGGAGGGATGCTTGCAAACCTCCCTCCCTGCACTGGCCACAGAGTGAAACCACTGGCTGTGAGGACTGCTGCCTACTCTGATGGTGAGCCGGCTCTGTCTCTTCTCTGTGAGCAAACTACTGTTGCACACAGAGCCTGTGTGTGAGCTGAGCTTTTGTCAGTGACTTCCGACACTGGTTTAACAGAAATCAACAGTTATATGTGTGCAGTACACAAGAAGGGGAGTAATTCAACTTGAAGGGAGAATAAGGTTATTTTTATAAAAGAACCTTGTAAATTGAAGCACAATCAGGAAAAATATATTTAAAAGGAAAACCATTAACATGTTAAGAAAGATTTTTAAAATAATATAAAAGATGTCACAGAAAAGGATGATATAATTAAAATGAGAATATGATATATGAAGTTTTGTGGAGACCAGGATGATGGAAAAAATAGAACAATTTTTAAAAATAGAACAATTCCTGATAATAATATGAAGTATGATTAAACACAATGCAGAATACACAGAAAACAAATTAATGGACATAAATAAACAAAACAAGATGCAAATTCAGAAATTCGATAACTATAAGCCATTGGCACCGTTGAATCCCGAATCACAGTGATTCTAGGACAGAGTAGAACTGCTCCGTAGGGTGTCAGACACTGTTAATCTTTTGGAGGAGCAAACAGCCTCATCTTTCTCGCTTGGAGGAGCTGGTGATTTCAAACTACTGACATTGAACTTTGCATCCCAATGTAAAATAGATAAAAAGATGGCAAAATGAAAACCTGTGCCAGGGGAGGCTAAGAGTTAAGTGAGAAAGCCCTAATTCCACAGGAAATCCTCCCTGTCATCCATCTGTGCCTGTCTAAGGCTGGGTTCTCTGCGCCCCCTGCTGCCCAGTGTCTTCCCTGCAGGGGAGGTTTGTGTCTGGGCTCACACTGACTTCCCCTCACTGTGCTCCTTGCACAGTAATACGTAGCCGTGTCCTCAGCGGTCACGGAGCTCAGCTGCCGGGAGAACTGATTCTTCGATGTGTCTCTGGTGATGGAGAGTCGGCTTTGGAAGGACGGGTTATAACCTGTATTACCACCATAATCTATGCACCCCATCCACTGCAGCCCCTTCCCCGAGGTCTGGCGGATCCAGCTCCAACAGTAAACACTGCTTGTTATGGAGAAACCAGAGACAATGCAGGTGAGGGACAGCTTCTGGGAGGGCTTCACCAGTCCTGGACCCGACTCCTGAAGCTGCACCTGGGACAGGACGCCTGCAAATTAAAAAAAGAAAATTCCATGTCAGTCACAACTATCTCCATAGACCCAGGTCGGATATCTGAATCTCTCACCTTGGGGAACTGTCACAGGCACAGCAGAACACACAGCAATAGCATCTTTAGACCACAGCTCTGTTTCCCAAGAGACCCACAGCCCTGTCTGTAGAGAACTGATAGTTTTCCCACCCCAAGGGTGAAATTGTACCCTAGTGCCTGAAAGATAATTTGCATATGAGGGAGTCCTGTCCTTATAAACAGAAAGTGATAGAGGCCAGGCCCCCCTTTATCTTCTGAGCCCATGGTACGGTAACTGTTTGAACTCATATGTTAAGCAGGGACCCTCAGTTCTTGCTTCAGCCCCATTAACACTTTGGCAGAGTTGGGGGGTTGGGTGTTTCCAGTTTGTTAGGAGGATACACATCCACACCCAACGTACATGGTTCTATCTCAACCATGTCACCCATGCACTCCCTCTGCAAACGGCCAAATTACTGGTGCCTCAGCCATTGTTATCTGAGTCTTTGCCGCTGGAGTTTCAGCCACAGGTGTGGACCCTTTGGCGTGGACCGCCTCTCTCCTCTCTGGCTCCTCCCCGAGCCCCGCCCCAAGCCGGCCAGGCCCCGCCCACCCCCTCACCAGGCGCCTGTGCTGGCATCTCAGCAGAAATGGGCGGGGAAAGAGCTGCCTTGAGAGGAAGTGAAGGCAGACCCCTACCCCTCTCTGACCCCGCCAGCTCCTCCCACCCCGGGTCACGCCCAGACAGGGCCGGAAGTGGCGGTGTCTTATTCTGAACTGCAACTCACTGCAAGGATTCCACTGTCGGTGCTCTGCTTGCGGTGCCAGAGAAGCGTCCACAGCCTGAGCACCCTGTTGCTGGCGCTCCCAGGTGGGAGGCTCTGGGCTCCGGGACATGTATGTGGGCGGAGGCTGTTTTATTCCAGCTGACTAGGGTGCAAGCGCCCTTTCTCTCCCCCAGGAACCCTGCCAGCGCTTCTCTTGGTGAGAGGTGGGCGGGTGTCCCCAAGGCCGGTCCTATTTCCCTGCTTTCAGATTGGTTGTGGTTCATGGTGGGAGTCCCTGTTGGAGAAAGGGGATCCCGGCTGGGGTTTGGGGCTTCGGGGTTCCCTGATTCTCTCTTTGCGGGTCTCCTAACCCCCCTCCCTTGTTTCCTTCCGCACAGCGATGCCTCCTCCCGAGACTCCTTGTGCCTCCTCAGCTCAAAGGTGAGCCCGGGATCTTGTTCTGCTGACCTCTCTCTGGACCCGACCAGAGTCTGTTCTAGGCGCAAGATCTCTTGCTGGTCCGTGACAGAAACGTCTTCCCTGGCTTTAAAATATTGGTGGCCGCCCTTTCTTCTTACTCTTTGTTTTTATTTCTATCTATATATTACTAAGGTTTTTAAAATCATTCCCATTTCATTTCCTTTCTATTCTTTATTGTTTCTGTTGGGTTCAGTTTGTGAAGCACAAAAGGAGTGGATGCCTAGAGATGAAATAACATGCGAGTGTCTGTAAGGATGCCTGGGTGGGGTCGGGGTGGGTCGCTGGCGGAGTTGGGGAGGGTGAGGGGACTTGGGGAGTAAGAATGAAGGATTGAGGGGACTGAACACTACAACTGAAGGTGACTAATAAGTCTGCTTAAAGGCGATTTAATCATAGTGGGAAAATAGACGATGTGAAATCGATTGTGGTAATGATTGTGGAATGCTTAAGATGGCTGAATTGTGGGATTATGTGGGATATGTGGATTAAGTGCCCCAAAACATGTTAAAAAGAAAGAAAGATGCTCTCCATCACAAAAGTAATCTAACTAAACTATGCACAGAAGAATCAAAAACCAAACTGAAACAAAGGAACCAAAAACAAGGTAATGTTAAGGTGTTCAACCTCTATTTGGGGGATGAAACTGGAAGTGACCCTGAAATGGGCCCTTGGCGTTTGAACGTTGTGAGGCTGAAGGACAATTTATTTGGGGCTGGTGTAGTGGGCGTTGGCCCTGGGGCCCTTGGCCAAGGCGCCTCTGCCAGCTGTCCAGGCAGCAGCAGGCTCATGGTCACCAGGATGTCGCAGGCTGTGATGGTGGAGTAGTTTGGAAGGTGCCAGTTGAGATGCCTGGTCGGCGATGTGCCCAAAGGTGTCTTTGATCAACGAGTGCACAACGCTCATGGCCCTGAACGAGATACTGGAGTCTGAGTGGACCTACTGGAGCATCTTGTGCACATAACACACAGTAGGTCTCCTTGCCGCTGCATTGGCATTTCTTGCTGTGCTCCCTTTGAGCCTTAGCTGCAGCCTCCTTGGGACTCCTCCCTGGAGCAGGCAGGGACTTAGCAGGGTCAGGTGGGTTGTTTGACTGGGACGGTACACCTGGTAAAGGTAATGTAGGTGTCCTAAGGCGAGCTGAGGGAGGACAGAAACCTCCCCTGGAGCAGAAATTGTTGAAGCTCACTGGATCTTGATTTTTAGTAGGAATTTAGACCATGAAAGAAGGACCTCTAGATCCCTCTGACCTGTTGGGGTTTCAGCAGGAAGTGTTGGAAAAGTTACCACAGGGATAACTGGCTTGTGGTGGCCAAGTGTTCATAGTGATGTCACTTTTTAATCCTTCAATGTCGGATGATTTGATCTAATCTTCCTTGTAAGATGGGGGTGGAGGGGTGAGGGGCAGGAGTAGAGGAGGGAGGACAGGAGAGAGGAAGGAGGTGAGAGGGAATGATTGGAGCTGCCTCCACACTCCCTGATCGCCCCTAGCCTTGAACCCCGGGCAGCCACCTGCTGGAAAAGGTGTGTAGGCCAGCCACTGAGTGGGGACTTGTTTTTCTCGACACTACCTAGGTGGTCAATGAGGAGGTCCTGTTAGGAAAATGGGTTGGAGATGCTCACATTGTGCACTTGTGTGTCAGCATGCCGTTTGGATCCCTGGCCCGCTGTCGGCACTCTCCCACCCTGGGGTCCCCAGGCTTTCCCACCTGTCTCACAAACTTGAATAGTTGAGTTGGATCCCATTTTATTTTTGTAGATCTTATCATTGTTTCAAAATGTTTCACACACACAAAAATCTATTTTCAATTTCATTATTTATGTGATTTTGGTGTGTACATAAGTGCATGTGTGTGTACCATACACGTTTTTGTAGTATCCTTTTTGATAACAACTAAGGATGTTTACCAGTAGTTTTGTTAGGGCAAAATGTGTGCTACCTGCTAACTGCATATATAAATCTCCTAGTACTGCTTTTGCCCATTTTAGCCCTGCAGGCAGGCTGGCCGGCTCTCCCTGCTCTCTGGCAAACAGCATCACCTCCTCCTCCTCTTGTGTTTTAGAAGGGTATAGGTGTGTTTGAAAGATGGTCAGCATCTTAATATGTAAGGGTTAATGGTTTGGGAGTTGGAGATTAGCAGTTTATCATTAGGGGTTTAAGTACCAAGTATTTTTGTGTGTTGAAATGTTGCCTAGAACATTTTAACATTTACTACCTATATATAGTATTTATGACCTATTTGGCAACTTTTAAAAAATTTAATAAATCTTTTTATTGGGGCTCATACAACCCTTATCACAATGCATAAATATATCAATTGAGTAAAGCACCCTTATACATTAGTTGCCCTCGTTATTCTCAAAATTCTCCTTCCACTTGGGTTCCTGGAATCAGCTCGTTTTCCTTTTTATCCCTTCCCTTCCCTCCCCGCTCTCCCCTCCCCCATGAACCCTTAATAGTTTATAAATTATTATGTTATCTTATACTTCCAGGCCTCTCCCCTCACCCACCTTCCCATTGCCCATCCCCCAGAGATTAGAGGAAGGTGATCACACAATGATGGTTTTTGTTCTTGGTGTCTGCCACCTGGTCCGTTCAACACCTTGTATTCGCTTAGGTTGCGCACTTCTCTGTGGGCTTTGTTGTTTCCGAGCTAGATGGCCGCTTGTTTGCCTTCAATTGGCAACTTTTTTACATGACATCTTCAATTTATGATGAATAAGGAATTTTCTTTTCTTCTTTTTGGAAGTCATTTTCTTCTTTTTATTAATTCTTTTTTTCTGATCAATCTAGCTAGTATCATTTTTAATATGAGTGGTGAAAATGGATATGTATGTTTATCCTGATTCTGCGATGGGGTGAACTTTTTTCTCTTTCTCTTACATGTGACATTTTCAAAGTTTTTTTTACAAGAATGTATATTAGCATATTGAGTTTTACCTATTTCATGTTAGATTTGTAGTTGTTTTTTTTTAACATGAAAAGCTTTTTACTTTGTTTATTATTCATTCTGTGTCAATTTAGATAATTGACTTTTCCCCCATCACTAGGCATATTTGAGTGTTCATTTTCTTGTGTTAAATCAATTCTGGGATGAATTAGAATTAATCTTGATGCATGCTTATTTTAATATATTGTCTGACTCAGTTTCCTATTTTAAAAATAACTTTTTCATTCAGATCCATTATCAACACTCGTCTATAGTTTTCTTAAAATATCGTCATCTGACATGGGTATCAGGTTATTTCTTGTCTCATAGAAAATGTTACTAAGTGCTCTAAAAACTATTGTTATGTTGGAACCCAATAAGTTGAACTTAAGCAACAAAACAGTAAAAAAGTGCTTATTAATCTTATGTGAATACTCTAGCTGCCAGAATTTTTAGTTTTCATCTATCTTACAGTTAGGCTGGAAGTTTCTCAAGAAATTTTATTTTGATTCAATTGATTATAGACCTTCTAAGCATCCTGCAATCCAGTGAGTAATTATTGTCAGTCTCTTGCTCTGCTGGATCCTCTGAACTTCCAGCTGAACCCTCAGTGTACAGGACTGCATGATTTACAGTTTCCTAGACAGACAAATAGCTGCTCACCACTTAGTGAGTGTGTTGTTTTAGACTAGAGCCCATGTTCCTGAAAGTACTCTGCCACCTGGCATGCTGTGAGGCCCTTAGAGAACTGCCTTCAGCTCACCAAAAGAATGGACTAATGAGGGGTGGAAATGCCTCAGTGATTTTGTTGTCACCTTGTTTGTTCCAACTTTTTTTAACTGAAGAAACCTCTTCCCTTTTTTTCATGAGAGAAATAATATCTTTTGTAAACATAACACACTAATGTCTTTGTGTTTGCGCTGGGTGTATATTTGTGGTTTCTGAGACTGTTGTCATATCAGCTGTCATTGAGTCAGTGCCATCTCACTGGGACCCATTGCACAACAGAACAAAACATTGCACTCTCCTGTGCCATCCTCATAATTGAGGATGAACGCATGTTTTTAAAAAATTTATTTATTTTAACTCATTTTATCAGGGGCTTGTACAGCTTGTATTACAATCCATGCATATATCAATTGTGTTACACACATTTGTACATGTTGCTATCATCACTTTCAAAACATTTTCTTTCTACTTGAGCGCTGTATCAGCTCATTTTATTCTTCCCTCATGAAGCCCTGATAAATTATAATTTTTTATTGCTTTTTCGTGTCTTATACTGTCTGATGTCTCCCTTCACCCACTTTTCTGTTGTCCATCCCCCTGAGAAGGGGTTATATGTAGATCATTGTGTTCATTTCCCCTTTCACCCCTCACCTACCCCTTACTCTCCTGGTATTGCCACTCTGATTATTGGTCCTGATGGGTTTATCTGCCCTTGATTCCCTGTGTTTCTAGCTCTTTTCGGTACCCATGTGCATTCTCTGGTCTAGCCAGTTTCGTACAGTAGATTTGGGGTCATGATTGTGGGGTGGGGGGAGCACTAAACAACTAGAGAAAAGTTGTATGTTTCATAGGTGTTATACTGAACCCTAACTGGCTCATCCTTGTGACCCATTCTGATAGGTTAGTTTATTGTGCCAACCTGGCTCATAGGAACATGGTATAAATAATGTTGCAGTTTGATTGGAGGGCAAAGAGATAAATGGCTAGGCAAACCGTGCCTCTCTCTCTCTTGCACTCTTCTCATCAGATCAGGGTGCGCCTGCTAGTTCTCTGCCACAACTTGTGAGCTACACTAAGTGTTGGCCTAACAACCTGTGGATCATGTCACTAGAGCTTGAGGTTCCTTTGAGAAGTGCTTCATCATGTTGCTGATGTATGCATCACTTGAGCTTGGGACTGTTGGATCCTATCTTCTTGCTCTTTGTTGATGATCTGCCCTTTGTTTGCTGCCTGTGTCCAGACTGCCTGCATTGCCGTACATAAGACTCACCTGTCTGCTTCCTTGACCTTGGACCCAGTGGCCCTCATGAGTTGAAGGACTTCCAGTATATTAAATGTTTCACGGAAGTGAGTTGAACTGAGCACTCTGGACAGCTGTGTGAACAAATTAGCTGCTATATTCTTTTGTGCTTTATATGTCTATCCATTATATAGAATATATAATAATATATAATGATTATATATAATGGTTTTATATATAATGATTATATATTGTATATGTAATAGATGTATGTATGCACATATCTATATATATTCACAAGTGTCCTGGTTTTGTTTCTGTGTAACACACCCTTCTGTAAGGGGGTGTCCAATTGCCTACAGATAGACTTTGGGTCTCACTCCACACTACCCCTCTTTCAAATTGATAGGATTTTTTGTTCTGTGTCTCTGATGCCAGATACCTGATCCTATTGACACCTCATGATCACACAGGCTTGTGTGCTTCTTCCATGTGGACTTTGTAGCTTCTCAGTTTGATGGCCTTTAGGACCCCAGAAGCTATATCTTTTGATAGCCAGGCAGCATCAACTTTCTTCACCATATTTGCTTCTGCACCATTTTGTCTTAATCGATTGTGTCAGGAAGCTGAGCATCATGGAATGCCAGGTTATTAGAACAAAGTCTTCTTTCATTGAGAGAGTACTGGGGTAGAGGTCCAATGTCTATCTGCTACTTTTATACTTAAAATTTAAATATATTTACATAGATATGTTACCCTTTTGTCATATATATGTGTACATATGTAAATGACTGTATTTAGAACTCTATAAATGCCCTTTGTCTCCTACTTCTTTCCTCTATTTCCTTTTACTTTCCTCTTGTCCCACTATCATGTTTGGCCTTCATCAGTTTTCAGTAATTCCTCTCATTACATTGCCCTTGATCACGCCCTACCAGGCATCCTACACTCTCCTCAACGTCGATTTTAGATCACTTGTTGTGCCCTTGACCCCAGGCTTACAGCCACTTCCTTTCCCCCACTTCCCTGTTTCCTTTATCCCCCCCCCCCAGAACCATCAGCCCCATTGTTGTCTCCTCTGGTGTGTTTATCCTGCCAATCTTATCTAGACAGACATGCGGAGACAATAATAAGCACAGAAACAAGACAGAGCAAAATAACAACAACAAAAAAGGAAGCAACCACCGGAAAAAAAGAGAAAAGACTTAAGAATCATTCCAGGTTTGTTCGTTGATCATTAGGAGTATTTTACTGTTGGTTGAGTCTGATGTGGTACCATGCCTTGGCCACTCAGTCTGTTTTTTTGTATTTCCCGGGCACTTCATTGCTTTGCTCCTCTTGCTGCTCTGTTGCATGCCCTTAGAGTTTTGCCCCAGTGTGGTGAAGTCAGATCGAGCACATTTCCCACAGTGTGCCACAGTGTTGTCCCTCATAGCGCTGTGGGTCATTAAGGGATGCCGTGTCTTGTGATTGGGATGGCCCTATGGTCCTCTCTGTGCATTAGGCAATTTGAGCAGGAATATCATTCTTCGGGTTTGGTGAACCATTTGTCGCAGTCACTTTGTTAATCCATTTGGTAGTGGGATTCATGTTTTTCACTGCCCGTCATCTTTACCAAACAAAATATCCTTTTCGAGGAATGATCTTTTCTGATATATGTCCAAAGTATATAATATGAACTCTCACCATCCTTGCCTCTAAGTAGCACTCTGACATTACATCTTCCAAAACAGACTTGTTTGTCCTTTGCATGTCCATGGTATGTGGGACATTCTTGTCCAGAACTACAATTCTAATATATTCATTCTTCTTCAGCCTTCCTTTGTTCATCTTTCAAATGCACAAGAGTCAATTGACAATAGCCTGCTTTGGTCAGGTGAAACCAGTCCTCCAGGTAATATCTTTTCCTTTCAATACTCTAAAGAGGCATTGTTCAGCAGATTTATCTAATGCAATGATTGATCTCTTGACTGTTATACTTTCAGTATTCAGGATATTTGTTTGTTTGGTCTTTTTTCTATACACCAACCAATTTTTTTTCTGGAAGGAGTTAAAATTTACTCAAGCTTTAGATTAAGAATTTTGATCAAGGAGGGGCTGTCGGAGCCAGCTCAGGAGTCAAACCGTCCTGAAAGAGGGGGAATGATTATTAGGGTAAAAAGAAGAGATTAAAAGTATTGGGAGGGCAACAGTGAATACTGAAGCTTCGGGTTTGTTTTACATACTCCTTTTATCCATGCAGAAACAACCCGGGGTTTATTATCTCATTGTTAAGCAAGCACATTTGCTACACATAGCAATTTTGTCTTCTGCCAAGGCAGACATCCCTGAGAAAATTAAACAACGTATCTTCCCAGACTTTGCATACTTTCTTGTTCTTTTTTTTTTGTTGTTCTTGTTCTTAACAGTATGTTCAAAACGTAAAGTCACAGAAGAAATCAGCAAACACTGACACATAGTTCATGAGAGTTATCAGCTGTTTCAAAGCTGAGTCTTAATGGCCTTCAACAGCCCCCGCTTTTTTATTTACTGAAGACGTCTTTACTCAAAACGTCAGCAGATCACTGTGTCTGTCTTAGGTTGTGAAGTCCTGAAATCGCCCTTACCCGTCATCAGTCACTGTCTGCAGGAGACTATGACCTGTCTTAGGTTGGAATACTCAGACTCGATTTTACCCGTCTGACTAACCAGCCTCTGCCTTATACTCCTGTTTGGGGAGGGAGTGAAGTATGCAGGTGTACTTCCTGTAATTTTGTTCCTAAAGCCAATAATTCAACCATAACCTTGTGCAGTATCATAGGGAGTATGCATAAGATAAACAATACACACACTCCCGCTGTGACTAGAGAAAAAGCATGTGAGGTAGGCCTCTGAGATTTCCTAACGAAGGGAAAGAATCTTGAAAATGCTGGAGCCAATCCTCAGCAACCTTGTCGACATCAAAATAAAGAGACTTAGCATCTTTTATGGCTAATATTTCTTGATGGAGTTGTAATCAATCTAAAGACTCATTAGCATTGTGCCAAGTACCTTGAAGATGATTCTACACTTTAATCCAGCTATACTGACTGTTAGTGTACTATTTAGGTGTAACACAGATCCATGTATGTACAGCATGGCACTGTAGACTAGACCTGGCCTTAAGCCCCTGCACCTCGTCTCCTAAATACATGACCATGTCATAAAGAGCATTTACTTTTTGTTCTAACTTCCTGTCTATATCTTCTTGAGTACCCAAAACATTAGTCACATCTTTGGATAATTCATTTCCACAGTGGGCAGTTTGTAAGATTTGTGAAAGTACAATTGCTGCAGTAGTAGCAGTAGCAACTAAACTTAATATAGCTAAAATACTTGCTATAAGCAAACCTACAAAACACTTAAATCTGGTTGATGCTTTTTCAGTCTCTTCTAATACCTGTAACCCTCTTTCTGAATACCAAGGCCCAGTAATATTCACTGGCAGCATAACAAAAGAAGGTTGATATAAAATGGCGATGACAATACCTTCAGGGGACCAGGTAATACAATTAGACAAATTGCAGTTATTACAAGACCTGTTAAACTTAGAGTCATCATGATCTATAGTAATATTCCCTGCCAAAAGTACATAAGGCGATGGTACGCAGGCAGTAACATTTCCCTGTGGTCTGGAGGTAGGGCCCATAAGCTTCATGTCCCCCTAAGCAGCCCCTATTTTCCACCACTGAGTTTGTGGAAAACCCAAATCTGACCACCAAAGCCCTGCAGACAGCCCCTTTTCCCATTTGGCAGTGTTTTTTTTTTTAGTATTGTCCTGGTTAACAGACCAATCGATGATATATCTCTCTTTTGTGACGTTATACCTGATGGGCTTGTCTGTGAGACACGATCTCCACAATATGGTTTTATTATTCTTTTGAATCTCTAGTCTACATGAGGAAAAAGACTGTGGAGTGGGTGGAATAACATTTCCTTCACTTTGTACAGGGAGGGCGTGAGTCATTAACCCACATCTTGATTTCCAGACCTTCCCAGACAGCAGGAAGTAAGAGTGGTGGATCAGAAACTTAAGCCTAGTACTTCTCACTGAGCCATGTCCCCAGAAGCACTCTGAGGCAAATTACCATCTGCATGGTTTGCAAACTGCACCAACCATTCAGGCAGCCCCCATGCTCCATCAGCATCCTGTGTAAAAACCCAAACATGCCCTCCTCCCCATATTAATAGCGGGTTGGGGCCATTCCTCCAGGCAAAACAAGCCAATGATATCTCTTCATAGGCTCTTTGAAGTTGGTGGAAGGGACACTAAAGGCAAATCTCTTACAATATTTTGGATCCAAGGGCGTGGTATAAAAACAATCTTTTAAATCTAAAATGATCTTATATGTATTGGCTGGAATAGCAGAGGGGGAAGGGAGCCCAGCCTGCAGGGCTCCCATAAGTTCCATAGTATCATTAACCCTCCTTTACTGTTTTTCCTTACAAAGCAGCTGCTATCGCAAGCCCCTGAGTAAAGAAAGGTTCAATGTCTGAGCATAGTCTGATATAATCGGACAGGTTGCCCTTTTTTCCAAAAGGTCTCAGCGCTGCCTGGCAGGCAGTATTTGCATTTTCAAAAGCCAATTGTTTCCATTCTGCGGCGGGAAGCACCTCGAAGGAAAGTGTATCTAATAAAGATTGAGTAAAAGAGGCAGTTGGGCCATATTGGGCACAAGCAACCTTGAGTTCTTTTAGCTGTTTGAAAGGAATAGGAGTAAGCCCTCTCCAATAGTTTGTGTTATTTTTCATCAGTTAACCTTATTTAGAGAGCTTGAACCCCATTCTCTGGGCAAAGATGATGGAAGATAAGTCATCCTTTTCCTTGATCCATCTCATTTACCTTTAAACTTCTGCATTCACGTTGGCTCTTGGCATCACCCATGTACCTACAACTAGACATCCTTTGAGTGTAGCGTGCATTCTTTTACAAAGGCTTTATCATTGCCATCCATAAACACAAGAGCTTCAGAGAGGAGAAAATAAACATCCCTCTGGGCCTGTTTCCTAGTTAAGGATGTCTCTGCATTGACTAGTTCACCTCTAGGATTTGCTGTTCATGTCCTTCTGTTTCTTATTGTCCACTTTAAAAAGAAGTTTCACGGATTAGCGTACTCTGCTGTGCATATTACTATGGGCCTCTAATGGATTCCCCCATGCTTAGTAATTTCTTAACACTCAATAAAGTATTTTATTCAAGGAGATGTGAGCTCATAAAGTTTGAAGAGCTCACATGGGTTGGACTGAACACACGCAAGCAGGAAACTCACATAATGACATTTGTGTTTTAACAGTCATATTAACATACACATGCCTACTATGAACAAATCAGCACATATACTAGAACTAACAAATCTTCATACAATACCCTCAGATTAATAAATATACATGCATTTACTTAAGAAAAAAACCCACAAAGACACACTAAAATATACTAGAATTATAATAATAGAATCAATGCAGAACAGACTACAAGTTCTGTCACATAGTATAACATATTAAGGCACAGAGTAGTTCATGTGTACTAGCACATACAAAAAAACAGACAAAGTGCATACAAGAATATACACACTGAGCTACAAGAATGTGGAGGTGTGTGGCAGAGACATTTTCTCTGCAGGTAGAGGAAATAGGTACCTAATTTAACTAATCCTTCTTAGGCTCCTCTACATTTCTCCCCTGAGGGTCCCTGTTATCTGTGGGCTTGAGTGACCCCTGAGCCCCGCCCTCTCCCTGTATGGGTGTATGTGTCTGGGTACCCATAGCCTTTCCCTCTGTGTGTGCCTGACTCAGAAATATGTGATCATAACTACAGCAGTCACAGTACTGATTGACAGAAAATCAGTCCCTGGGCATGTCTCTAGAGAAGGATATTCTGACAGAACTTGAAGGGAACCTGTGGGTGCCCTGTACAGAATAGGATGCTTATAGCCCATGCACAAGGGGACATAGGGCAGGAAGGGAGGTGAGGTCTGTGGAGGCATGTTGAGACTAAGCATAAAATGTGTCTTATCTCCCTTTTCCTACTCTTGTATCAATATGCACAACTGCTAAATTAAACAGCCTTTGGAGAAAAAAACACTGACTCTCAAATTAGCCTGTGGTGGACAAGGACAGACAGGAGCTGTGAATGAATAAAATGAATGAACTCAGAGAAGAAAGTCTCCATTTGGATGAATGGAGAGAGGTGACTTGATCTAGGATTGGGCTACTGGTGGTAAGTTCATGTAGTATGTTGTGTGGAAATATATATATATATATACACACACACACACATACAAAGATAATAAAGTGAGATCCTTTGCACAGCAGGGACTGTTATCCCGAGGAAGGAGGGAATACAGGAGGGTTATTGAAAGCAAGGGATAAAGTTTTTGATGAAGCCGATGATTTGAACAGAATTTGTCCTAGATGCAGGAATTACCAATTACATGGGAAATTTGAGACAATTCAAGGGAAAAACGAAACAAGCTAAGTTTGAAATCATCCTATCATCAGAGGGAGATTGGGTGAGTGTTTCAGAAAGACGGGAGGAGATGCACTGATTCCCTGAGGGATGCTGAGAAGGAGAAGAATCCCCAGACACAACAGGAAGCCAGTAGTGAAGCTCCATTTGGACCTACTCCTGGGTCTGAGTCCTGTGCTCTGCAGATCCTGAGGGGTTCCTGCAGCCTAACCTCTTCCACTAGGGTACATTCATGTCTGGGTTAACTCTGACTTCTCCTCACTGTGTGCGTTGGTCTGGGTAGACTAGAGAAACCAATCCATAGACACACGTATATTGTGTATAAGAGATTTAATATAAAGGGCAATTGTACATTTAGAAAGCATCTTAACCCCAGTTAGGGCCAAGCCCATAAGTCCATTATTAGCCCATGTGTCGGATACCAATGTATAAATTCCTCTTCATACTTATGAAATACATACAATGATCCAGAATGCAAGATGGTCACAGGCCAGTGGGCAGAAAGTCTTTGGATCCAGTGGCATTGTAAGCTTTTCAGCGGAGACGGGTCTCTACATGTCTTCTCCAGAACCCAGGGCTGCATGGGGTAGGTCCATGTGGCTTCTATTCAGGGATGTCTCACAGAGAGTCACCCTTGTCAGTAGGGTGTCTCCCAGGGATTAGAGAATCTCTCTTCCACCTCCAAGATGGAATACGGGATTTCCCAGAATTCTCAGAAGGCCATGCCCACGCAGAGGCTTCATTGGCTATGATCCAATTGACAGACTCCAACCCTTCCCTCTTTATCCTCTGAAGTCCCAAATTCACACCAGATTATGTAACTACCATACTGTGCATCTTTTGCACAGAAATACAAAACTGTGTCCTTGAAGTTCAGGTTGTCCATTTGAAGTTATAGTATGTCCTTACCATTGTCTTTGGAGATGGTGAATTGGCCCTTCGGAGAGTCCTACCAACACTATTCATGTATGAAACCCACTGCCGCCCCTTCTCTGGGGCTAGGCAGATCCAGTGTATATTATAAATACAGGCAATGAATGCAGAGACTGTACGGGAGAATATCAGAGAAGCCTCCGACTGCCTCAAGTCTCCCTCAGATGCCATAGCTCCACCTCACACTGGACACCTGCAAACACACAGACATCCTGATCCTGAAAATCATATTTACTGCCTCTCACTCATGCCCCCTCATGCACACTTTCTCTGCATCAAAGCATCTTTTGAAATTCCAAAAAGGAAAATTGAGCTCAATAGAGATTCCATTGTGACTTGATTTGTTCAGTCTTGAATGGGGGTACCTTGGAATTCCAGAGGTGGAGCAACTGTCCAAGAGCTTCAGAGTTGGGACTTGGATGGTTTTCCTCAGCAGGGGAGGGGTCTATTTGCATACCTTCTGCCTATATAGTCATAAGTAATGTTGAATGACTTCTAAGAGAGTCACTCCAAGAGTAGATAAGAATGTTCTAGATATCTTGGAAAGCCCTGCGTGTGGGGTTCATTATGCAGTGTGCTGCTAAATGCAAGGTCAGTCATTCTAAATCTCCAATGGCTCTGCAGGGGGAAGAATTCTCTACACACCCATGAAGATTTATAGACTCAGAAGCCTACAAGGGCAGCCCTATTCTATAGGGTTGTTAAGAGAAAGAATTGACTTAATGGAAATGTCAACCTACAGTTAGAGACAGTGCCTTGAAATGTGCCCTCCTCCTCTCCACCCCTTAAGTGTGGTGCTTATTCATTTCTTGATGCAGTTAAATAAATATTCCCCTAGAAATATATATTTAATCTGACACAAGCTTCCCTTGTCTAATTCTCTTTTAAATTATCTTTTGGAAAAGAAAATTCATATGCTAAAAGTAAAACCCTCCCCAGCCCCTTCTAGACCTTCCCTTAATTGTCCCCTTGAGCTGAATATGACAGCGGCTCCTGAGTCTCGCTCCTTCCCTGCAGGTTTGTCTTGCCTTGAATCAAGCTTGCCTTCCCTTCACAAATCTTTTGCACACCAAGAATTTTAAGGTACTGAGTTAAACTTAGAAGTTCTGTAGATGCTGAAGGTCTCTACATACCCAGAGAAGCCAATGCTGTCTGTGAATTTGCATAACACATCGGGACGTTTCCAGGGCATCTTCCAAAAACTAGAGGAAGTCTCCCATGCTTGAGGAGTTGATTGTGCTCTCCAAAATCTAGGTATTATGCTTTACAATACTAATGCTTTCTTTTTTATTAAATACTTTTATTGGGGGCTCTTAGGGCTCTTATCACAATTCATGCATTCATCCATTGTCAAGCACATTTGTACATATGCTGCCATCATCATTTTCAAAGCGTTTGCTTTGTACTGGAGCCCTTGATATCAGTTCCTCATTTTCCCCTCCCTCTCCCACTCTCCCTCTTTCATGAACCTTGATAAATTATAAATTATGATTTTCATATTTTGCATTGTCTGCTGTCTCACTTCACCTACTTTTCTGCTGTTTGTCCCACTGGGAGGGAGTTCTATGTCAATCCTTGTGATTGATTTCCTCTTTCTACTCCCACCTTCCCATTACTCTCTTGATATCTCTATTCTCATTGTTGGTTCTGAGCGGTTTATCTGTCCTGGATTCCCTGTGTTGCGAGATCTTATCTGTAGCAGTGTAAATATTCTGGTCTACTAAGATTTATAAGGTAGGATTGAGGCCATGATAGTGGGGGGAGAAGCATTAAAGAACTAGAGGAAAGTTGTTTGTTTCATCGGTGCTGTAGTGCACCCTGACTGGCTCTTCTCTTTCTTGTGACCTTTCTGTAAGGAGATGTCCAATTGTCTATAGATGGGCTTTGGGTCTCCACTGCACACTCTTCTTCATTCACAAAGATATTATTTTGTTCTGGGTCTTTGATATCTGATACATGATCACGTGTACACCTCATGATCATACAGGCTGATGTGCAAAGAATGTACAGACGTGCTTTATACAATTGATGCATGTATATTTATGGATTGTGATAAGAGTTTTATGAGCCCCTAATAAAATGTAAAAAAAATAATTTGACAAATCCTGGTTAAAGGATATGTTTTTCTCAAGAGAATAATTACCTATTAAAATAATAAATATTGACAAAAATAATATACAACTGTCAATTATTTCAGAAATGGTAAAATCAGGTTTGGTTTGGTTTTCTCTTCACAGGAGATACTTGGGCTGGGATTCACACACATACAATTTCAACCTAAAGTAATTTGGAAAAAATAATTAGGATGGAGAGAAACTGATTGTGTGAGTGAAGCACATGGAGGTCAGAATTTAACGGCATAGAGAGACTACCAGTCCTTCTGGGATTGATTTCAACTTGTCCCAAGTGTGATTTCTTTCTCCCCTGTCTTCTGAGGAAGAATATGGGCTTTTAATTTTTAGGATCTGCCCTCCAGGAAAATAAGAGGCATGCGAACCTAGTTGCTGAAGGTTCCTTGAAGTGGTCTTCCACATGGGTGAATTGGAAAACTCCAGACACAAGAGCAAAGAAACACTTGGCACCCCCTGCACCTGCTCCTGTGGCAAAGATTGTGTCCCATGTACCCTGAGCTCCCTCTGCTGCCAAATTAGGGTTGTGATGCTTGAGATGTTTGACCATTAAGCCTTCATTGTGTCTCCTAGTACGTTTCCTACATTTTACATGTCAGTGTCCTCAGGTTTCAGATTGTTAAAACACATGCAGCTGGTTGAGCTATAGTGGTTGCAATGCATCAATATGTGAAAACTGAGTTGTTGCTAAGACTCATCACAAGGCTTCTGTGCCACCTAACACAGGTCGTGTTTCCCAGAGCCTTTTAGATCTAGAAACATTGATATTTTCAGACCTGGAAGCTAGACATAGCACTTTGAGACATAGCACATAGCTTTCCCAACTCATGACTGGTCTGTAGCAGCTCTACCTGCACGATCACACCTAGGAATACGGGGGGAAATATAATTTAAAACCATTCTAAGATGAAAAGAACTGCTTTTGACATGAAGGTGCTTACAGGGTAGGACATTCATGTCACCAAGAAGAATCCAGAAGGGTGTCACCTCCACAGGCATCTCTGTTTAACATGGTAAAGATGAAGGCCTAAGATACCTGACTTTCATGTGTGACTTGGAGCTCTGTTACCATATTTTACTGTAGGCGATCCACGTGTGCTGTGCTTGTGGAAGCAGAAAGAGGATGGCTCTGAGGAGGAGCAGTAATGGCCTCTAGAGGGGATTTTCCTGACCTGTGTTCTGTGAGGTCAATCTCTACCCTTCATCATTTGCACTGACTGTGGACAAACAATTTCTTCCTGAAAACCATGGGTAGATTTGTAGAAATGCAGACAGTTGGCCTGAGGTGTGAGCCATAATGAAGGGAATTCCTGGGGATACTATTTTCCTAGGAATGTTCCACTTTCTCTCTGGGCAGCCCAGTTCTACCCTTAGGACAAGGGTAGCCCATGAGATGTGCAGGCTGTTGAGTTAAAGTGGAAGGTAAAATGATGAATATTTCTGAGCATCCACTTCAAAACAAAACACTTTTATTAGAACTTTCCCCCTTATATAATTCAATACTTCAACCATATCAAGAAGAGTTGTATAATCTTTACCACAGTCAATTATAGAACAATTTCTCCCCCTCTGTAATCATTATTCATGTAATATATTTCACATACTTGCAAAACTGTATGCAACAAAACTTTCACCGATTCAACGCCTTCTACATGTGTAATTCAGTGCCATTGAGTATTCTTTTCAGGTTGTAGAACCATTATTTTTATTCCCCTGCATATTGTTTCACTGCAGTTAAACTTAATTTAATGCCCCCCTAAGCCAAATCTCTTCCCACTTCACACATGGTAACCATAGATCGTTTTCTTTCTTTCTTTCTTTCTTTCTTTCTTTCTTTCTTTCTTTCTTTCTTTCTTTCTTTCTTTCTTTCTTTCTTTCTTTTCCTGATATAACATTCACATTTCCATACTTAAAACACTTCTAAAAAAAAGTTGTATGCCCATTTTCAAAATAAGCTTAATGCTCCCTCCTGCTTCACAGATCCACTGATTACTCCTCCCCCTTCCATATAAACCATTGCCTCAGTTATGGTCTCTATTCATCCACTCCTTTACTTCCAAACTTGGAGATAATAACAAAAACAATTAAAAACAAAGATATAATTAAACATAAAGAAAAATTATAATGACATAAAGATACAAATAAGAGTAGAGTACAAAACAAATAGAGAAGGTACCTACTTCGCTTTTCCTGTCCTGCTCTTTATCTGCCTCCATGGTTGCTGTGGTAGTTGTATAATCTGCTGTCAATTTGAGACTTAAGATGAAGGGATGGAGTTTAGTCTGTCAATCTGGGTGCAGTTTGATGACATCATTTGGAGGCACTGAGGAGAAAAATAGCTCGCTGGAGGCAGGACACAGTCTCATGCCCTATGAGACATTCCTGTCAACAATGCACAAGGAGCTACGCTAGAGCCCTGGAGCTGAAGGAGCCACGTGGAGACTCTTAACAGCTTTGAGATGTTTCCACCCATCTCCACTGGATCCACAAGACTTTGCACCCACTGGCATGTGCTCTTCATGCATTCGGCATCATTGCATGTGTTGCATGAGTCTGAAGAATTTATAGTCTGGTGTCAGATATCTGGGCTAATATCAGACTTATGGACTTGAACTGGACTGGGCGGTTATGCCTTCTTAATGTACAATTTCTCTGTGATATAAAGTTCTCTCTTGTACACATATGAATGTCTGTGAATTTTTTTCCCTAGTCCACCCAGACTAACATAGTTGTGGAGTTTCACATGTTCACTTTCCAGGCACTAGTTAGAGGTGCCCATGGTATATGACAGGATTTAGCTAGATCCATCCTCTAGGTGATCATATTCTGGGTACAGGATCTTAACATGGCTCTGCTCAATACTTACCTTCATTGAAAAATCAATGAAGATAGGGGCATTATAGCAAAGTGGGGTGAAGAAAGCAGATGGTACCAGGGTATCAATTATCTGGGATCTAAATGGCTTGTCTTCAAGCAGCCATCTAAGTCAGGTGTCAAGGAAGTCCACAATGAAGAAGCACACCAGCATGTGTGACCCAAAGATAGTGACAATTCAAATGTGATGAAGGAAAAACCTTCAGAGCTCAAATTATGAACATCCAATTTGTCGAAGGGTAGGTGAACAGTGAGAACTCAAAAAAATCCATCTGAAGAATATTTAGTCATATTAAACCTCTGGCAGATCCCCTTGAAAAGCTTTACTCTCAGACAGAGATAACTGCGAACTTGATCACGGTGGATCAGACCATGGCATAATATGACAATTGGTCAGTTGACCTACCTCTCAATCCAACCTGTACTTGCTCTAAGGTAAAGCATTTCTCACTTGTTCCATGACAGGATTTTTTTTTTTTTTTGCTGAACTTTAAAATATTGATGGTAGTCTTTCCTTCTTTATTCTTCATTTTCATTTTTATCTTTATATTATTATTATTTTCTTCTTGCTGTTTTATTTTGGTTTTGTTTTTTGTTGTTTCTATTGGGTTTCAAAGTTTGTAAAGCACAGAAGGCGCGGATCCCTAGAGACAATAACTGATGCAATGGTCTATAGGGCCCTAGGGGAGTAGAGGAGTAGGAAGGGTGAGGAACTTTCGGGAGCAAACAATGAATGTGGGAGGGGGAGAGAACCAAAGAATTCATTATTATATATATGCATATATACATATAGTACAACATTTTAAACATCTATGTAAATGAATACTATTTTTAAAAAACATTTTATTAGGGACTCAGACAACTCTTATGACAATCCATACTTACATTAATTGTATAAAGCACATCTGTACATTCTTTGCCCTCATCATTTTCAAAGCTCCCTCCTCCCTCATGTTCCCTTGACAATTTATAAATTATTATTTTGTCATATCTTGCCCAGTTCAGAGTCTCCCTTCACCCCCTTTTCTGTTGTCTGTCCCCCAGGGAGGAGGTCACATGTAGAGCCTTGTAATCGGTTCCCTCTTTCCAACCTACTCACCCTCTACCCTGCCAGTATCACCCCTCACACCCTGGTCCTGAAGGTATCATCCTCCCTGGATTCCCTGTGCCTCCAGCTCCTATCTGCACCAGTGTACATCCTCTGCTCTATCCAGACTTGCAAGGTAGAATTTGGATCATGGTAGTGGGGTGGGGTGGGGTGGAGGGAGGGGTGGAAGCATTTATGAACTGGAGGAAAGCTGTATTCTTCATCAGTGCTATATCACACCCTGACTGACTCAAGTCCTCCCCTAGACCGCTCTGCAAGGGGATCTACAGTGGCCAACAAATGGGCTTAGGGTCACCACTCTGCACTTTCCCCTTCATTCACTCTGGTAAGATTTTTTTTTTCTTATGATGCCTATACCTGATCCCTTCCACACCTCTTGATGACACAGGCTGGTGTGCTTCTTCCATGTGGGCTTTGTTGCTTCTGAGTTAGATAGCCGTTTGTTTACCTTCAAGCCTTTAAGACCCCAGACACTATCTCTTTTGATAGCCGGCACCATCAGCTTTGTTCACCACATTTGCATATGCACCTGTTTGTCCTCGGTGATTGTATCATGGAGGTATGCACCCAATTATAAAGATTTTTTTGTTCTTTGATGCCTGATATGTGAATATTATATACATCTATTTTTAAAACTATATAAAAACAAACAAAGCTTGACCAATGGTTACCATGGGTGAAGGTGAAATGGTTGTTGCTTAGGGGGAATTCAGTTTATATTATTGGTGATGGGATAATTTTGAAAAGGATATCAATAATGGTTGTAAACATGAAAAGTATCATCAAAGATACTCAATTGTACATATAACAGTGGTTGAATTGGAGAATGTTTTCTTGTGTACATTTTGCCAAAAATGTAATGATATGAACAAAAGGAAGAAAAAATTTAATCGATAGTGATGATGATTGTATGCCCCCCACTTTTTTTAAAAAAAAGAAGCATCTTTATTAATACAGTATTTATTTGTCTCTGTCAAACCTTGAGCCAATTATTTTCCCCAGGCTGTCCGGGGAGGTGCAGGGAAGGGAAATTTTGGGCAGAGAGACTTGGGACAGAGAAATGTGGGGGGTAGATATGGCTCCTTCACATGGTAAAAAGGATGAGGAAGGCCACCATCAGGCAGAAAAGCCCGAGGGCCTTCGAGAAGGCAAAGCCCAGGATGGCATAGGAGAAGAGCGGCTGCTTCAGAGAAGGGTTCCTGGCATAAGCAAGGATGAGGCTCCCAAACCCAGTCCCAATGCGGGCTCCAGAGATGCCACTCCAACTGTGGCAGCCCCAATGAGCTTGGCTGCTGTGTCAATGTCCTTTGAGATATGCTGGTTTGGAAGCTGTGACTAGGGATCAATCAAGTCAGGGAATGTAGGGATGCCAAGCTGCTGAAGCGCTCTTCTGTCAGTGTCTAGGATGTTTCTGCGCCACAGATGGGACACCTCATCAGCTGGGAGGCATTCCTGACCAAGGGATGAGTGGAGAAGAATTTGGCACTGGCAAAAATTTTTAGGGGATGAGGGGTAGTGGCAGGCAAGCTGCTCCTACTGCAGAGAAAATCAAGACAGGTATATGCCTCTTCTTGATATGATTGAATTATATCATGTGCATGAAATTCCAATAAAACTGTTTTAGAAAAGAAACAGAAGATCATCTGTTACTTACACAGACCCTCATTGAAGGGCTTTGGTTAACAGGCTCATGGCCCAGTGCCTGTCTTTGTGAATAACATTCTATTAGCACACAGCTATGCCCTTTTCTCTTTCCTGCTGTTGTTTTCACAATCAGTAAGGTTGAATAATTGTCTCCAAGTCTATATGACCAATGGAATAATCAATTATAGTTTTCAGAGGTCTTTTTGAAAAAAGAAATTTACTGACCCCTGATCTAGGGGAAGAATCTGGATGAAAAACAGCAAGGCTTGATGAAAAACATAATTCTAAACTATGAAGACTGTTTGACAGGATATAATATTTTTTAAAAATAACTGATAGATAAGTAAGAACTACCAATCCTAATGGGACAGTCATGACTTGCCTAGCTGTTAAATGAAAATTCAGCCATTCAGACCCACGAACTGCTGTGTGGGAGAATTTGTGGTGGAATAATCTCATAAGGAAATACAGGCTTGGAAATCTTGTAGGAGCAGTTCTAGTCTGTCCTCTAGGATTACTATGACTTGGAACTGATCAATGTCAACAGAATTTTAGTTTGGGTGAAAGCAACTTTTTACAATATATTGTACTTGAATAAATGACACCACGTTTCAAACCACCAACTTTACAGCCATTAATTGAGGCCTTAACGGTTAGCACTCCACTGAGTCTTCCTGAAAGATATTCAGACTGTGGCAGTTACATGATCTCCTGTGAACCTGCGAAGGGGTGCAGTCTAGCCTGTCAATCAGGTCACGCCTTCATGACCTCATTTGGAGGTGCAAAGGAGATGAATAGCTCACTGAAGGCTAGATACACTCTCTCCCTGTGAGGCATTGTTGTTGACAAGCCACATGGAGCTATGCTAATGGCAGCCAGAACCTTGGAGCTGGAGGAGTCACGTGGAGGCCCACGCCAGCAGTAAGATGCTTCTAATGCCACTGGATCCACAAGACTTTCCACCCACTAACCTGTGATTTTCTTGCACCTGGCATTGTATCATGTATTGCATGAGTCTGAAGAGGAATTTACAGAATGGTATCAGACATATGGGCTAATATTGGCCTTATGGGTTTAATCTGCACTGGACTGGTGTGTTTTCTCAATATACCGTTGCTCTTTATATAAAGCTTTTTCCTATACACATAGGAGTGTCTATGAATTTGTTTCTCCAGTCCACCAGGACTAAAACACTGACCTTCTCAAAATACACGCTGATCACCCCTGGAAAATTTCTACTCCCTATGGGACAAGCTCATTTTGGTTGGTTGTTTTTCTCTCTATGAGAATGTTTTATTTTCTTACAATACAACTTTGAATTCACAGATATTAAGGGTAGGAACTGAATCATAAAAAGAAAACAAAACATAAATTCCCGTGTGAAATAGTGAGATGAAGAACCCTGGATCACAATAGAGATCCAGACTAGAAACTCCCTCTCCAAATGCACATGATCCAGAATCATTCCTTCTGTTCATGCCCTTACAGAGCCCTGCAACACAGCTCCCTCCCTGCATAGGAGGTTTGTGTCTGTACTCACTTTGACTTCTCTCTGTGTTTCTTCCCCACCATTATACATGGACGTGTGATTGACTTTTAGACTGTCCTTTCGCTGATACGGTGTGTTCTTGGCAATGTCTCTGGAGATGGTAAACCAGCTTTCATGGAATCTGTACAATATGTGATATCAACAGTACTAATAAGACACCCTGCAGGCCTGGAACTTGGCTCATACAGGTCATGGAAAAGTTACTAAATGTAAATCCAGAGTTTGCACATTAGAATCTCAAAAATGTCTTATGCTCCCTCAAGTTTCCTTCAGACTCAACCAGTTGCACATTGCAATTGCCATTTTCAAACAAAATATATGCCGGTCATGAAAGCGATCACACATGTCAACTGTGTGCAACTCATACCCACTCACACACACTTGCTCTCAATAGCATTACTTATTAAAATAGCTGCCTGAAAAACCCAGCTTAGTACAGACTCCATGATGATTCTGTGTTCATACAAATTTCAGAACAGCGACTCTTGTAGATTATGGTACTGAGGATCTTCTCCAAGAACTGTTTTGTTGGGATTGGGGTGTTTTTTTTATCAGCATAAGGAGGGCCTTTATTTGCATACGCTTCTCCTGAAGAGAATGAGCCTGATTCACAGATAAAGCAGTCACAAAACCCCATGCTTCAATCCCTGAGCGTTTCACCTCTGAGAGTTTCCCCAAGAAGAGGAAGAAACTGACATATTGGCAATGAGGCCTATTTTCCCAGGTGTATTAAATCAGAATAAGAGCTAAATTTGAGTAAATACATCATGAGACTATATCCAATGGACTATGTGCAGATTTGCATGTGAGTGGTAACTTTGTAATAAAGTTTAAAAGGGGTCAATCTGAGATGAGAATGTTGGCTGCTTCCTCATAGAACACATTCCCTTCCGTGACTTCTCCATTCTTCAAGAACAAGGCCTATTCTTTCAGGCCACAGAAAGTGATGAAGAAGATGGTTGAGGAGGGAGACACAAATTAAGTTTGAGAACAGCTTTGGGAATAAAGGCAGTAGTCCTCTCCTCTTAGGGACTTATATCTTTCTAAGATACTCAGAACAAAACCAAGAGCATTTAAATTGTCAGATACACATTTTCTCTCTGCAATAGATTATGTAAAATTAGATATTCAAATATTTGAAGGTCAGCTAAATCTAGAAATCTCATTGAATTCAGCCAAAAATAGCTCCCATTCAATGTGTGCTGTAAATAGGAGTGGCTTTTGTAAGTCACTAAGAAGGAAGAACTTTTCTTTGACAACTACACTCCTACATCTACTCAAGAGTTATTCTAGTGTGGAAAGAGTACATGCAACACTAAAAAAATTACCTTTGACACAGGAAGACATGTAGTATCCACAAAGTCATCATTAATAAAGTTATTCACACCTAATCTTACATTTCATACAGGATCTTATACCAAAATAGCTGAAATTCTTCACTTAAGGTTGTGTGTCAATGGATACTGGGAATGTTACCGGTATCAAACAACAAAATACTAGCAAAGCCACTAGGAGGAGGATGAGCTCATTAATAGGACAAATGTGGACCCTCTGGGTGAAACCAGAAGGAGTGGCCGACATTCTTTGGGGCTGTGAAGGTGAAGATACAACATCCAGCATGAAGAACTGAATGATCCCGTTTGGCCCTAAGCTCTCCCTGAATCCTGAATTTTCACAAAAAGGTAGTGTGTTTCCTGGACTATCATGGGCTACAGGTTCTGAAGGATAGACTGATATAGGATATTAACACCCAGATAATAAAATGCAGTTGGCGAATTTATGTATTTTCAGATGGGATTCCAGAAAAGATACACACACACACACACAGCCACAAAGGTTAGGAAAAACAACCAAAGCTGTCCTGACCCCTGAGATTTCCCCAAATGTTGGAAACTTGACTGAATAATTTGTGGTAGTAGAGCCCTGCGTTTGCACTCTACCCTGGGGTAAAAAAAAGGAAAACAAAAAAAGCAAAAATCAGCAACAACAAAAATTGTGTCATTTGAAGAAACAATTCAATATAAAATAGGCAGACTGCCTATCTTTTATTAAATTATTAGCTAGATGATTGCCAGAATTCCTCAGAGTGTGCTGAAAGAACATACTGTTAGACTTTCAGCCAATACTCAAACACTTAATAGATACCTTTACCCAGGCACCATTTTCCTGAAGTCTGATTGGAAAATATTTTATCTGAGCGTCTTGAGAACTCTGATGCAGGGACCGCTGGCAAAGTCATTTCCTGTCCTTAAAGGTTAAGAAGCGGATTGTTGCTGTGGGACAGAATATAGTTTTGGTTACAATATAACTTTGAATTCACAGATGCCAGGAGTAGGCACAGAAGTATTATTTTTTAAATTAGAGATTTCCCACAAGGAACTGAGATTTCTGAGAATCCACATATAACCACAGGAAACCAGCCTTGAGCTCCAGCTGCTCCTGGGTCTGAGTCCTGTGCTTTGTGGGTCCTGCGCACCCCCTGGAGACCAATATCCTCCCACCAGGGGAAGTTTGTGTCCGGGCTCTCACTGACTTCCCCTCACTGTGTCTCTTGCACAGTAATACATGGCTGTGTCTTCGGCTTTCAGGCTGTTCATCTGCAGATACAGCGTGTTCTTGGCGTTGTCTCTGGAGATGGTTAATTGGCCCTTTACTGAATCTGTATAGTATGTACTAACACCAGCACTAATGTCTGCGACCCACTGCAGGCCCTTCCCTGGATACTGGCGGGCCCAGCTCATCCATGGTCACTGAAGGTGAATCCAGAAGCTGCACAAGAGAGTCTCAAAGACTCTCCAGGCTTTCTCAGATCGCCCACAGACTACACCAGGTGCACCTCACACTGAACACCTGCAAACAGACACTCTGATTAGATGACTTACATACAAACACATGCACTCACAATTATACACACACACAGCAAGCTCTACAATGATTACCATGTAAAATGGCCAAAATGAAAGCCACGTTTGGTACCAAATTCATTATGTGTCCTCTGGACTAGCTCTTGCTTTCAAAATATTAACAGCAGAGACCCCAGAAACGGGTACTGTCCTCTGAGAAGTCCCACATCAGGGCCTGTGGTTGTTTTATCAGCAGGCAGAGAGCTGCATTTGCATGTCCCCTGATATTTAGAAGCAGATGAGTAGAGAATATGGACAAGAGTTCTCCCTCAGACTGAACGAGCACTCCCAACAGAAAACAGCTCTTAAGCAGGTTGTTTATCAAGCATTGCTTTAATTGTTATCAATTATCAATCTTTTTAAGAAATAGTTTTCAATTTGTAAACTTTATATTACATACATAACAAACTTTCTAATTGAGTGGTATGAGCATTCACAATGCATCCTCTCTGATTCCCCTTATGGTGTGGATTCACATGATGATAGTGGACCGTTCTATTATCTGTTTCTTGTGTGGGAACCTTACTGATTTTCTTTCCTTCTAAGCATTTCCATATTTCAGTGATATTTGTACAGTGTGGACAGGAAGTTCTTCATAAAGCATGTCCACAAAACATGCAGAATGGTGTCTCCTCTCCGGTTTCTGATCTGAGAGATTCCAGTCCTCCTGCTTTTGTGATAATCAGGAAACCTGGCTATTTATCACTTTTCTTCATCTTCTAAAAGAGTCAGTTTTCATATAATCAGCTTACTGGTTGTGTTCCTGTTATTTCATTTATCTTGGTTACTTTTTTATTGTCTCTCCCAGGCCCGTGCTACCTATGCCATGGATATTACCTATGCATACTCACCTTTTTCTAGTTCCATTAGTTGGAAACTGAAGTAATCAATCTCAAGAGTTTTACTTCTACACTATACAACTGTGTGTTGCTATGAATTCCTCATTAAGTTCTCTTCCGATGAACCCCACGGTTTGTTGTCTTGTGATTTCATTTAATCCAGTACAGCCATCTAGGATGTGAAAATCATTAAACACATGTTCATGACACAAATAATATAGTATATATCCATATATTCATCACTCACACTCACTGCCATGAGCCAGTGCAGACTCATCATGACCCTATAGACAGCGTAGAATTGTCCTTGAGCACTTCTGAAACTGTAACTCTTTAGGGAGAAGAAAGCCCTGTTTTTCTACTGTGGAACAGCTAGTACTTAAGAACTCCTGAAATTTCAGGTCGCAGCTTAATGAGTAACCAACACACCACCAGGATTCATTTATGCATACATATATTTAAATGTGTTTATGCATACAACATATAAATGAATGAATATTGAAATTGATGTGGTGTTTTGTAATATTTAGGAAGACAAGATTCTCAGAGAAAATGTTTTGGAGGGAAAGGAAACCCTAGATACTAAGAGGAAGCTCCTTGCTCCCATGCCTCCCCCATTGCCCTTGCCCAGAAGTCTGGCTCCTGTGCTCTGTGCAGCTCATGTGATCCCTATAGACTAAGGTCATTATTACAGGGAAGGTTGTGCCTGGATGGCACTGAGTCCTCTCACTGTTCCTCTCACACAGTAATGGACAGCTGTGCCCTCAGTGGTCATTGCGCTCAGCTGCGGGGAGAACTGCTTGGTGGATATGCTTTTGGCGCTTGAGAGTCAGCTGCATTAAGGCAGGTAATTGTTTCCTGATGCTCAAACATATTGATAACAAGTGCTGCAAACTTTTCTGCTGGTTGTGGTAGATTCAGGTCCAGAAATATGGAGCCACAAGAGACAGCAAATCTTAGGGAGAGGATTTGTGAGGGATTCATCACTCCTGGGCTCAAATCCTGATGCTGTACCTGTCACGGGGCACCCAGGACAGGGAGGAAAAAAATCCATGCTGACAACTAATGTAAGTCTCTTTTATGTTAACCCATTTTTGGAGTCTCTTGCTATTACCAGAGACATAACTTCCAGGCCAAAGAATATATGAAAGAAAATAAAAACTTGCGGACAAGTTATACAGTTTCTGGAGAATTGTGACCAGTGTGGTGCCTTTCACCATGTTTTGAACTTTAACCTGGAAATTGAAGGAGTGATCTGCATGTTAGAGCCCAAGGAGAACAAAGTAGAGATACTTTCAATCTTTTCTCAAAAAACCGAAAAGAGAGTCTAATGTCTTCATCTTCTCTGGAATTGGCTTCCATTTATTGAGAACTCAAGTTCCTTACACCAAAGAGTGGAGAAAATGTCTGGACACAGAAAGCTTAGAGAGTGTTAAGAAATTCTGATTTCATTAACCCCCAGCTGACAGTGGATATTACTTCTACTGTGTTCTCTCATTTCTCTGAATAGTCTCTTGAAAATTCAGTCCTCTTTCTTTAGCCTAACATGTAAATTAGCACGAGTTGTGATGGTGGACATGTACAGAGTTTTGAGATGCAAATGGGCAAAGGGCATGAATAGATACTTGACTAAAGGGGACATTCAATTTGCAAAGATACACATACAAATATGTTAATTCCCCTTACTCATTGGTGGTGTTATTGTTTATTTGGTTGACTTTGTTTTTGAGATCTTTTCTTGGAATGGTTACAGAATACCTGGCCATATTTTCTGGAAAACATTTTAAGCACTTTCACGGAATATTTTTTCTAAAACATATATGTTTAATACAACCTGTAGTGTGGTTTGTTTGTTTTTTCCATGAATTTTCATTGTGCATCACAGTAATACAGAATCATTGAAAGCTGTAGTAGTTTCTCTGTGCAACACGCTGTTCTGAGCAAATAACCTGAGAAGCTGTACTAACTGAAAACTATGACATCAAGATTGAAGGAAGCCAGGTTCATAATCCGGCACATGCAAATGACATAAAACTACATGTTGCAAGACAATATGACTTGTAGAACTTACTGATAAAGAGCAGGGATTACTGCCTTCACTTTAGATTAAAATTCAATGTAAAGAAAATTAAACTCCCTAATATGGGACCAATGGAAAGTATCAGGATAAATGGGGATAATATTGAAATTTGGAAGAAGTTCATCTCTCTTGGATCTACAATCAATATTCATGGAAGCTTGACTCAATCAACTGCTGCATTTAGTTGAGGAAACCTGCTGCACAGACCTCGTCAAAGGTGAAGAGCAAGGAAGTCTCTTTGAAGACTCAGATGTACCTGGCCCAAATTATGAGGTTTCCAATTGTCTCATGTGCATGTCAAAGTCGGACAATGAATGAAAAGGATGAAAGATCAAACGATGTACCTGAATTATGGTACTGGAGAATAATTTGATGGTAGGATGGACCACCAGAAGAACAAACAATTGTATATTGAATGATGTGCAATGCTTAATAGAAAGAAGGGAGGAGGTGATTACTTCATCTCAAGTACTTCGGACATTTGTTAGGAAAATCAGAACTTGGATAAGGACCTAATGCTTTATGAAACATAAGGTTATTAAAAAAGGTAACCTTTAACAAGCTAGATTGGCACAGTAACTGCAAAAAAGGCCTCATACATCACAACTGTGAGAATGAAGCAAGACCTACGCTTCATTCTGTTTTCTCTAGTGTTGCTGTGGGTCCAAATTTATTTGATAGGACTTAAAACAGCAAAATGCAAGGTCAATGACAAACATTGAACTCAATGCAGAGTAAGTGAAGGCATTCACCTTTCAAATTGGAATCAGATAAGGCTATCATTAAATACCAATCTTAATTCGTATTGTGCTGAAACTGTGGTAGTTAAATAATCTGGTGTCAGCTTGAGAATATTGAAAGTGAAGGGGTGGAATTTAGCCTGTCAATCGGGTCACAGCTTGATGACCTCATTTGGTAATGCTATGGAAATAAATAGCTTGCTGGAGGAGGGATACACACTCACTCTAGTTGTGGGATACAAAATGCCCCCCAGCTTTGTCTCACACAAATTTCTGACAAACAGAGGTTATTTGAAAGCTCATGGTGGGAGGTCAGATGCTTAGACATATTCCTCCTGCAGGCATCTGTTCCACTCTAGGTGGGGTACCCACCCAACTGTTAATGGTTTCCATGGAGAGCCAGGAAACAGGTCAAACCTGCTTGGTGACATACAAAGTTAGGCTGCCATCCTGAATCTAGGATCCACCCATCTTATCACATGTAAACCCTTAATCCCTCCTCTTCCTATAGTGTATGTACCCCTATATCACCCCCCCTACCACTACTGTATTACCTATTCCACAACCCTTTTCTCTGATGTATGTCTTTACCTGTAATTCGGGGGCTTACATGCCCCACCCAAAAGAAGATATATAAGCCTGGGTTAACAATATAAAGCTCTCTCCCCTCACTCTCCCTGGCTCTCAGCTCTCCCTTCATCTCCCTCCATCCTTGCTCCCCTGTTCCCTTTCCCATTGTCCTCCTTCCTCTCCTCCTCTCTCCTGCCCTCCTGTCTCCCATCTCCACGTGGACCACCAAGTGGGGCTGAGGTGAGCATGCTACCAGGAAATGTGTCTGACTCCATTATTTCAATCTCTCTTCTAATCTCTCCGTATTCTCTAGGACTTTATTATAATCTTTATATATCTCAACTGTACTATTGTGCCTATCAAACCTGCAATTAGTTGTGGGAGGCTGACCTTTACCTCACACTCCCTGTGACACGTTCCTGCTGTTAAGACACATGGAGCTACACTAGATTCCTGCAGCTGGAGGATCCTGTAGAGACCCCTGCCAGCATTGAGAGTTTCCATTGCCTCTGGATCCACAAGTCTTTCCACCTACTGGCCTGCGATCTTCCTGTATCCAGGGTCATTGCATGTGTTGCATGAGTCTGAAGCGGTATTTTTAGATTGGTATTGGACATATGGGTTAATATAGGACGTATGGACTTGGATAGGATGTTTTCTCAATATACAATTGCTCTTTTATGTAAAGGTCTTTCTTAAACAGATTTGAGTGTCTATGAGTTTGTTTCTCTAGTCCACCCTGACTAACACAAACTTTGAACAATAGCTATCAGTCAACAAATGAAAACCAAATGCATCCTAAATGGCAACAAAGAGGTAAAACTCTCTATAATTGCTGATGACAACTCTCTGTAATTGCTGATGATTTTCTAAACATAGAAAATCCAAAAGCCCTAGAAGAAAATTGTTGAAAGCTCTGAAAAGGAAATCAGAAAATAATATCATTTACAATAGCTACCTAAAAGATAAAATAAATGGAATAAACCTAAGAGAACCAAAGTCTTGTAGAAAGAAGTCTATAAGAAAAACACTACTCCAAGTTACCAAAAGAAATGCAAATAATGAGACTAATGGACCATGTTCATGAAGCAGAAGGCTCAGCTTTGTGAAAATAACACACTCTAAGCAATCTATAATTATAATGCAATTACCATTATAATTAACTTCTGACCAAGATCCCAGTGTCTATCTTCAAGGACATGGAAATTACTGACCATATTTTAAAAGAAATGGGAGGAGATGAGTCACTCAGGGTTCAGTGTAGCAACAATGAAAATCAAAACCTTCCTCTAGTGCTTGAACGCTTCCTCCCCTCAATTCTCATGATCCCAATTCTGCCTTGGGGACCTGGTTAGACCAGAGGATGCACAGCGGTGCAGTAAGGATCTGGAAACAGGGAATCTAGGACGGATGAACCCCTTAGGACCAGCGGTGAGAGTGGCGACACCTGGAGGGAAGGGGGTATAGAAAGGGAGAACCGATCTAGGGGATCTACATGTAACCTCCTCTCTGGGTGATGGGAAACGGGAAGGAAGGTGAGGGGAGAGACCGGACAGTGTAAGATAAGATAAAATAATAATTTATAAACTATTAAGGGTTCATGGGGGAGGGGGGAGAAAAGAGGGAGGGGTAGGGGAAAAAGGAAAATGAGATGATTCCAGGAACCCAAGTGGAAGGCGAATTTTGAGAATGATGAGGGCAATGAATGTATAAGGATGCTTTACTCAATTGATGTATGTATGGATTGTGATAAGAGTTGTATGAGCCCCAATAAAATGGTTTATTAAAAATTACTCTTCAACTTAAAAAAATGAAACAAGTCCATCATAAAAAGGCCAAAACTACACAGACACTCCATACCTAGGAGATCCAGTGGTGTTGTAGATTACAAAATAGACTACTATTTGCAAGTTCTGCAGTTCAAGACCATCATCTAATCCTCAGGAGAAAGACAAAGCTTTCTGATCATGGAAGGTTTTACAGTCTCAGAAATCCAAAGGGGCAATGATGGTTTGTCCTGTACAGTTTCTATGAATCTTAATTGATTCAACAGCAGTTAAGTTGGGTGTTTGGGGGTGGGGGGACAATCCCTATAACTGCACCTGAGATTGACCTATGGGAAAACGGACAATCACAGTTTAAGTGGATCATCGCTAGACTTGTCTCTGAGTCCCTAAGACAGTCTTCTCTGGAAATGTCCACCTGGAAAAAAAATCACTCACTTGTGTCTCAGGTATTCTGCATGTGAATGAGCTAGTTTCTAGAGAATATACTAGAACAGATTGATCCATATATAAAGCCAAGGGTCACACAGCAGAATATGTTTCACAAATCCAGGCAGATGAACTACCTCAAGAAATGATTTCAAAATACTTTCCCTATGCAAATGAATGGATTGAAATTGAGGACACAACCTTGTATGAGTGTGCAAGATAAAAACAAATTTTAAAAAAATGTCCCCAAACAAAGCAACACACTCAGGGAATTAAAATAGAGATAAATGACTCCAGGTGGGAATACACAGTTAAAATGGAGTCGGCATAAGTCTAAACATAGGACAAGCTACTAGAAACTTCTTCAGAGGAAACAGAAATTTACCTTTGGGCAATAAATAAGCAGGAGCAGCTCCCACACTCCCCCGGCTTTGTAAAAATTAAAGAAACAACGCAAAATTCTTGAAGAGTGTATGTGGGAAGGGAGATCTTCCGTACTTGGCTCTTGCCCTTCTATCGAGACCAATACGCTTTCCCAAAGAAAGACTGGCCTTCACTTTGGCTGAGTTCCTGCTCACTGAACCCCATCTTTGTACAGCTGGGCCTGTCTCTTTCTCCTTTTACTTGCCACCTGCCAGACTGTTGACTGATAGCCACCAACCTGGGTCACCTCGCTTGAGGCCTCCAGTCCTGGAAGGACTTAGCCCAGCTACCTGGGAATGCCAATCATGTCTCAGTGCGCCGTGCGTGCGCTGGAATATCACTTCAACAACCTCAAGGGTGGGTGTACTCCCCGCAGACACCCTACTGGCTGGCAAGGAGCCAGGGCATTTCCAGACCTGGGTTCTCCCCCCGCCCCGCTCCCCGGGGAAAGTTACTGCACAGGTCACAACATTGGGCAAACTCAGGAGGAAGCCCTAACGTTCTGTGCACCAGCTGCAACCACTCGCTTCCTGAATAGCGTTCACTTCTTCATAGCGAGAGAAGAAAGGGACCCGGGGCTCATCTTTGAGCTGAAGATGTTCCAGGAGTCTCGGGGAGGTGGCACACTGTATGGAGACAATGCAGGGGGCTTAGGAGAGACCTGCAAAGCGACTAATCGGGAACACAGACGCCCAAAGCCAGTCTGGGATCCCCCTTTCTCCAACAGGTTTCTCGCAAGGAATTCCAACCAATCCCCAAACAGGGGGATGGGACCAGTCTCTGGGACACCCTCCCACATCTCACCGTACAAGGGGAGAGGTACTGGATAAGAGGAGGTGAGGGGAGAAGGGTGCTTGCACCCGAGCCAGGCTGCTGTGTGCGGCAAGGTCACCCCAACTGGTCACCAACACGACCCCAACGTGGGCGCGCCGACTACACAGAGCTCAGGCTGCAACACTTCTCTGGCTCCACACCGTGCACAGCAAGTAGGAACCTAGCTATGACCCTCACTTCCGGCTAGGACACTGCCACTTCTGTCCTGTCTCAGCGTGACCCGGAATAGGAGAAGCATAGTCATGGGTGTGATTGGGAAACACATAAGTGAAAATTCAGTCAGGACAGACTTCATTAAGCACAGATATTCAGGAAAATATGGATGTGGTAGAGGTTAATATGGATGTGGCAGAGACATCAAAAACAGTAGTTCCTGGTGCTTAAATTCCCACCAACGTATCTGAAAGTTTGTTCTTCATAACACTGACCATACAGGAAATAATTCAGATGAGTTGGAAATAATGCAATGTGTAGGTCTTAGTGGGGAAAACCCCCCCCACCAGATTCTTATCCTGAAAAACGGTTAGATTAGTATTACATGTATGATCAAAGTCACATATCCCATACAGCACTGAGCTAAAAGCACCAACCTGTGACATTCAGTATCCACATCGGAAAAGGTGACGCCTGAGTCACTGTGATAGTGGGTCAGGATGTCATTCTCTTACAACCAGAATCTCACAGCTGTGCTCAGGGCCTCATAAAACAATTAAGAATACACTTCTACCATATCGACACAGTTGTATACAAAATAAACTGAATATGTTCTTCAGCTCTTGGATAGTCGAGTACATTTTAACTTCCAGGTGGTGCTTATACATGTCTGAGACTGAGAAAATCAACCACTGCATCACCTGTCTAGTTTTGGACTATTGTCTATAAGGACACTACTTGCTGTGGTAAAGATGAAACATGTTCTATAAAATGTAAAACACAAAAGCCTAAGGAGCTGTTTCTCTGCTCTCTGTGGTTCTATGAGTCAGAATTCACACAACAGCTCTGACTTTATTGTTCTTCTTTTAAATGTATTTTCTTATTCCATATATGTAAAACCTTTAGAGTTTTGTGTATTTGCAAACCGGAGGCAAAAACAAGAGATATATCACTTCAACCATGGAGCTTGGTAAACAAGAGGAAAACTTTTTAGATTGAAAGAGGCTGAGACAATGGGCTCAAATATAAGAACAATTATGAGGACGGTTTAGGGCAAGCCAGTGTTTCTCCCTGTGGTGATATGGTCACTATGATTTGGAACTAACTTAGTGACACCTAACAACCTCTCTTGTACAGGGACTGTATGTACAATAAGTACTGAAATGTTAGAGTGTTTCTTTTTAAAATAAGCAGTAAAGTAATAATCATTCCAGAATCTTGTTGAAAAAAAATATAATCATGGTTTTAATATGTATACCTGCAATATGAATCAATAGTAAAGGACAAAATTGAATAAATATAGATTTGTACAAGAAACCTTTTTATTAATGCATGAGAAACTTTAAAAGAAAATTTTATGACTACAGAGAATATGGGGTAAAATTATTTATAAAATACACTCTACAACAGAATATATTATACTAATATTTTAACAATAAAGGAACATATTTGATGATTACATAACTATTGGTTTAGGTGAGTGAGTAGATCATACATCAGACCAATTTATCTTTACATTTGTGGAAATGGGATGGATTGAGTTAGAGAGCGCCTATCCCTGACTTTGAGTTCATATTTCAACTTGATTAAGTGGGATTATTACCAGGGATACAAGAATGTTTCGATATTAGAAAAAATTAATGTAACCAACCACATAAATAGGACAAATAATAAGAACCATATCATATTAATAGATGCGTAAAAGGCATTTGACAATATCTACTACCTATTCCTGATAAAAACCCTCAATAACATAGAAATAGAAAGGAGAGACCTCAACACATGAAATATATTAAAGGAAACATTCTGTGTAGGACAATTAGTTGACTGTAACTTGGTCAAAATAGACACTTGTTCACATAGAAAGGTTTCATAAAAACCTATGTGAACATAAGAACCCACAGATTGGGGGGAAATAAATCTTAAGCAGTGCTGGGAGAGAGAGAGAGCAAGGGAGGAGAAGAAGACAACAGGATAACTGGCATTTTCAGGGATTCCCCATCTTGATGCTCACCTGATCATACACAGGGAGCAGAGCCTGAAGCACAGGGAGCAGAGCCTGAAATCAGTGTCTGAGTTTTAGAGGCGTCCAGGTGAAAAGCAGGAGAGATGTGGTCAGGTGGAGCAGATGGCAGCAGATGCTGTCAAGTGTGTGTCTCTGTGGCCCTAGCTGCTGGAGTGTCTCTTGGGGAAATTCCCACTTGGGAAGCATGCCTTCCACCCATCACTTTTCTTTCAGTTTGTCTTTGTGCCTGGACTTGTGTGGTGTTGGGATTCAAATGCAAACGCTTTTCAAATGCAAGCTGGGCCACCCAAAGTGCTCAGATTTCAGCAGGGCTTCCAGACTAAGAAGAAACTACTAAGAATGAATCCTTTGCCTTGCCAGGCCCTGAGCCTCACCTCCAGGAACCTCCCTCCACGACACCCTCATTACCTCCAGGCCCCGCCCCTTCCCACAGAGACCACCCCACCCCCTCCCCAGGTGATAGTTTCCTGCTGAACCCATTTCCTCTGAGTGAGAAGGATCCAAGAGTGCGGCCCAAGAGCTTCTGTGGGTGAGTTTCTGTGTTTCTGTGCTGATCCCTGGCGCGGAATCCCCTGCAGGCCTGGAGTCCCAGCTGTGTCCGGGTTCCCGTGGACGTTACACTTCCCGCACCCCATACAACAGTGTTCCAGGTCGCCGCGACCCCCTGGGACATTTCCAGTTAAATCCTTATTGAATTGGTTGCAGGCCTTTGCCTTCGGGCGCGGAAATACTCTGGCCGCTTTTTCTGCTCAGAGTTCCTCCGTCCAGAAAGGCGCGATTGCGTGGTTTTTTTGTTTTTTTTTTTGGGGGGGGGTTGCCTGGGGCCTGTCCCTTCGTGTCAGGTCGCGGGCATGAGAGCATGGGGACCCCAGAGTGGCCTTTACTGAAAGGAGAGGCAGCCTTGCAGTCATCAGGCCACCCCACTGATGACCGAGGTCTGTATTAGAGCTTAACTTCTCAGCACCCTGCTTTGCAAAGGGGTACCAGAGCAGTGACAGCCCCAAATCCCCGCACAGATCTGGTCCTTGCATAGATTGCAGAGCCCCACATGGAGTGAGCCTCTATTGAGTGGTTTCTGCCCAGGAACCAAGGTAGTAGGTAATCTGGCCCTCAGGCTTTGCAGGGTGGCTTTGCTTCACCTCTGCAGGCAGCCCATGGAGAAGCAGTTTCTCTTGGAGGTTTGCCTGAGTGTGTGTCCTTGATGGAGGTCACCAAACTGGAGACAGTCCAGGGGACTCCTAGTCAGGAGCCACTTGCTTTTAGCCTTTCCCTGACTGCATTGGTCAGGAGGCCCTGGACCCATTTTGTAAGCCTGCTATCTAAGGATGGAATGTCTGCCATTGAGATGCATGCTTTTGTGAGTTTCCTTTGCCCCGCCCCTCCCCCACACCCTCTTTGGCTCACATCTCAGTTGTGAACCTTGGAAGCCATTTCCACCTCCTGTTGGTGGCTTCCTTCATTCAGATGATGTGTTTGTGCCCTTGTGCTGTCTTTGTCTCATAAGATTTAATAGATGTTCTCTTTAAACTATATTTAAAACGCGGTCTCCTTTTTACTCTACTGCATGTTCTTAACCATTTCTGCCCATCAAAAACTAGCTTGTGCTCTGATTTGGACTACAAAAGGAACTCCAATCTCAAATATAATTTACGGAGAACATTTATTAATTATTAAAAGAGACAAAGAGAATACAAAGACACGGACCCATCACCGGATGGAGATCATAGTGCAGTTCAGGGAAACAGTCAAGTCGGGAATCGAATGAAATAAGATTGCAACAGAGGAAACGGTCACACGTTTCTGATTGGTGGAGCATCAGTACAGCATGTTATAAATGGGACTACAGAAGCAGGGACAGGACTGTAACTGAGCCACCTTCATTGCCAGATAGAGCATTTTACAAGATTGTTCCAAGTCCTTCTGACCCAGGCAGTCAGGGCTCAACTGCTAAGGCATTTTGGGCTCCTGACTATAGGACCCTCTGCATTACCTGGAGATCAGTGAATGGTGTTCACCTTCCCAGTTCCTCTGTCCCTGGGCCAATTTAATCTATTTCCTTGCTTGATGATCAGAAAGAATTCAATGGAGGCTTAATCTACAGCCATCTATCCTATAGCGCTTTACTCACTGGAGTGCTAAGACTTTAATCTCTAATACAGCTCCTGAGATTTGTGTCTGCGGATGCTGGACTTTTCCACTTGGAGTGTGAAGAGCCCCAGGGGGGGATGTTTCCCCTATAAGCCTCATCTCAGAGATTGGTTGCATTGATGGCTCATCTCTCTTTAAACTGCCACTTTCCCCCCTGCCGCCACCCTCTTATGATCCTTCTTGGCTCTTAGAGCTTGCTGGCCCAGATTTAATATCCACTCATATTTTTAATAGGGAGTTTTGGTTTCCTTTTACATCCTTTTGAATTGCAGGACCCAGCAATTATTTTACTTACTTATTTTCAAGTCATTTTATATATTAATGTGGAGAAATAATAGGTCTTCCCCTGTAGTGTTTCAGTTTTGAAAATCCACAGGGCAGTTCTACTCTGTCCTCGGGGGTCACTGTGAGTCAGAATTGATGTAAGTTAGTGGCACATGTGGTCAAGGTCAGCACTTTTTGGTAATTTCAGTTATTTTATTTTCACAGTGACATAGATTGAAATCCATCATTTATCCTACTGGATACAGAAAGCGTTTGAAATATCCTGATGTTTATTAATTAACCAGATGAATTTAGCTTCTATATTTTCCAGCTTATGCTTGAGTTGGTCCCCATCCTCCCCAACCCCCTCTCCCCACATGATTTATTTTGAAATCATTAATAGTGGACATACATCCACATCCTAATGGCTGCATACTGTGACTGAACGACCCTAAGTCTCATTTGCTAACCTGCTGACACTCGCCTCTATATTTCCATTGCTTAAGCTTGCTATTTCTGCATTGGTCCCCGGACCCACCAGATTCAAAATGTTAGTGGGCTGCTGCCCATGCCCATGTTGGATATCAGCAGGAAGTTCCCTAGCTGCTCCACCCCCCTTAGTCAGCGTGTACAGTTGTGATCGGAGGAGAAAAGTATTCCCGACCGTTCGTGGTTTCTTGCTGTATAAACCAGAGTTCAAGTAGTGCGCTTGGGGCCCGATGGATTGAGCGCCAGCTGTTTCCTGGCGGCCAGCTCCAGTGAAGCTTTGCATTTGATCCTTTTCCCTGTTTCCCTGATTAATCTTTTGATTTACTTTTTTTTCATATGTTAGCTCTTCAATTTGTTTGCATTTGCTGTTCAAGAACAGAGTCCTACTAATAGCTCCTCCTTTTAAAATTTGTGTCATGATTATTTCTAATAGAAGGCAACCTCCAGATATATAACTGTTATATATAGTAAGATAGCATGTTATTTTCTCTGTGCCCCACTGCATGGTAATGCTTGAATGTTCTAGCCTTTTATCCACGCGTTCTTGATAAGAGGCTTGTTTTGTCCACTGCGCTACAGTGGATTCTGTGAGTGATGTCACAGCACCTTCCACTCCTCGTTGGGGTTTCTAGGCTATAATCATGCGTTACCAGATGGCCACTTCATGGAGCTGCCAGTCCTTTAACCACTGGAGCAGTGGGGCTTCTTCACGGACTAATTTAGATGGGCCACACTGACATGTTATTCATTGCAGACATGGTGATTCTTAATGGGAATTATATTTGTTTTTGATTTAGTCATAATTTCAATGTAATATCCATGTGTATACATAGACAAGAATATGTGATCATGTTCAATTTCCCCTTTGGTTAGGTGTCATGGAGTTAGTTCCATCTCATGGCTATGTCATGTGTTATAGAGCAGAACTGTTCCATAGTTTTTCTGGAGCATCATGTTTGTGGAAGCAGATCTCCTGTTCTTCCACAGTAATGCGGGCTGTTTACCCCCATCAAGCCTCAGGGGAACAGTCTAGTGCAAGCTGTTTGTGCCACCTAGAAACTTTGTCCCACCCCCCAAAACAAACTCACTGCCACACAGTCAATTCTGACTCATAGTGTTCCTCCATAGGTATCTGATAACAAAATCTATACAGAAGCAACCAGCCTCATTTTCCTTTTGCAGATGTGCTGGTGAGGTTGAACTGCCAGCCTGCAGAGTAGCAAATGATACCAGAATTCATTTTTCCCCCAAAGGAATGAACCAAATCAAGCATCTGCCATCAAACCCACACCAACTCCTGGGGACTCCATGTGAGTCAGAGTGCAGGGATGTTGCCGAGGGGTTTCAGTGACTGGTTTCTCAAGTGCATCACCCAGGCTTTCTTCCCTGGAGACTGAGTAGACACAAACTTCCAGCCTTTCCATGAACACCTATCCATGGTAACCATTATCATGCTCAGGGACATAAAAAACTAAGCAAGACACACATGTGTGTATGTACACACATGCCAGAACCTATGAAACCTGGCAATCTATCAAAGAAGGAAAATTCAAAACTACAAGGAGATTGAGTTTCTAACTATAACATGAAAAACCACACAGTTGAATTTGTAAAATTTGCAGGACCCAGAAAAATAAAGTCATTCTGTAAATTTTCAGCTCTCAAGTTTTTATGTGTATCGTACATATATACGGTAACCTAACTGGTCTCTTTACCATAGATAGAGAATAAAATTAATATCAGCTTTAATAGATCTTTAAGAGAGATGCTATATGTAAATAGCTTAGTATTCTTTCTGAATTATCATGGAAGATGAACAGGGATCCTAAATACTTTAAAGATGTACAATATTTGAGGAATTTAAAAAGATTTATGACATTATTCTATTTAGCATAATTTTGCACTGTTTAGCATAATCTATTAGGAAAAGATATGCAGTAGCTTCCAAATGGAAAAATTCCATTATTTTTATTCCATTTTCCCATGGCCTTTTTCAAAAACCCCTTGTGCATTCATGGCATGAAGGATTGGCTACCAATGAGCTCCTTGTATCTCAATTAAGTAATACTTGTTAAATATCAATCATTTTGCCTACCATTGGGTTCCATATGGTGACCGTATGTGGTTTCAGAGTAAAACTATGCTCCGTAAGATTTTCATTGGCTAACTTCAGAAGTTGTTGATTTCTTCTAAGGTTGCCTTCAGTCTCTAATCATTTGTTTGGTAGCTGAGCACTCTGTTGCTCACACTACTCAGGGACTCCATTTAGGGACCTGCATCTTGAAGTGTGAGTGCTTGCAGGCAGAGCCCTGTGTAGCCTGATGTGTCAGGAATTAGCTTCCCTTACAAATTGGTGGGCCTTTCTGGAGCTGCTTTTCTTTTTCTGTAGGTCTTTCATGAGTTCCTGTAATGATACTTTATTGTATGTGGGACACGTGAACAAAGGAGTCCTTTTGTCCAGTGGGTTAAATATTGGGCTGCTGACTGCAAGGGCAGCTGTGCACACTCACCAGAAATGTGCAGAGAAGATGAGTCTGCCTGCTCCACTAAAGATGTGCAGGCGTGGGAGTCCTACAGGGAGTTCTGCTCTGTGATAGCTCTGCTGTGAGTTGGACCAGATGTGGTGGCAGGGAGTTATGTGCGGACAATGCCAACCCTTGTTCTTGACCCCTTATTAGCTATTTGAGGCTAAATGCAATTTGATTCACATTTTTTGTGGACTCTTGTGAAGTGCAAAAAATAGAATATTTTTTGTTGACAGTTTTGGGAACTGATATATTAGTGGAGGAGAGTTTTTTGGAACATGCTATTTTTTTTAATCATTTACGTTGGGCTCAGACAACTCTTATCACTATCCATACATCCATCCACTGTGTCCGATGTCTCCCTTCACCCACTTTTCTGTTGTTCATCCCCCATTTGTCTTTAGTGATCTTATAGGGAAAGTGAGCACACAATGGTATGAAATTTTGGAACATGCTACTTTTTTATTGATTTCAATCTTTTTGCATTTCTTCATTGAAATCCCAACGACACACCTTTCTGACTTCCTTTATCCTTATAAAAATGTATTTGTTCAACCTGGGCTTTGACTATCCTTAAAACATAGCAAGTACATTTCTTCCTAATACCCTGTGGTCTGGTATTTTCTCCTCTAGGAACAAACTCTTTTGGACTACCCATTAGTTAATCCCATCACATCCTTCAAATCACTGTTTTCAATGAATGCAATTGATTAGACTACTAAGGGCAGATAAGGAAAACCACTTGTAAACAAAAGGGCCCCATAGGCAGGTACACAGAATGATTTCACAATGAAATCAGCTGAGAGAGTACCTGTTTTCACCGCCCCTCTGTATTGAGGACAGATGTTTGCTCTGGGTCCTAACTAGAGTAATTAATTAGAGGCATTTAAAAGGATGCTTTTCTTGTTGTTAGTTACCATCTAGTTTTCTCCAATTTATTACAACACTGTGCACCCATGGTGATGTAGTGTGCTATGCGTTGGGTTGGTACCCACATGTTCAGCCATTCAAAACCGCTCACTGGTCCACAGTAGAAGATGAGGCTTTCTACTCCCTTAAAGAGTTGCAGTTTCAGAAACGCGCAGGCCCTGTTCTACTCTGCTCTGTGGGGATGCTTTGAGTCAGAATTGACTCAATGACAGTAATTTTTTTAAAAAATGTACACCAGAAAGAAAAACATGCCCTGTGACCTCCGTACTCTGACTTCAACATGGTCAGCTTTTATCTCTGAGACTGGAATGGTGACTTTGAGCTCTTCACATATTGGTCATAAACCTGAACGTCCTCATTTGCATTTCTTTTAACTATTGCCTCTTTTGTTTTACTTTCTTGCTGGTGCTTCTTCATGCTCCACTTATTTTCCAGTGTGGGAAGTTCCATGAATGCTTATTGCTAACGAGCTTTTCATTTAGTGGCTGACCATGGAGCTTCCCTCTCCGGCCCCTGAAGACCTGGGTGCTCTTTGACTCCTTAGCCTGTATGTTTGAGAAACGGAAATCGAACTGAGCATTTGCAAATTCATCACAGAACCTTCCCATGTTGTTAGAATTTCCTTATCATGCCAGGGTTCTCTGGCTAGTGTTTCCTAAAGTGATCATTTTATTTCTCCCTACACTAGCTCACGAAATGTAAATATGTATGTGTTAATGCTTAGACTCCACCTCTGTTGCATTTCTCATAAGAGTTATTATCATTTGGCCTTGTGCTTTTGTTCTTGTTTTTTACTGTGGAGTGTTTTCAACTCATAGCCACCTCATGTGTCCAGGGTTGAACTGTTGGTTTTGGAATGGTGTGCCCTCTCAGAACACATTGGTCTGGTTTTGTTCTGATTTGCTCAATGGTTTTTTATTTGCTCAATCAATCTAATAATTTCTTATATGCAAGAGCCAGTTGTACGGCCCTGAGGTAAGCAGTATTGTCTGAGGGTCCTGGCTTTTCCAGGACAATGCGTTCCAGTTATCTGAATTGAATAGATTGTTTTCTTCGTCTCCTCTTTGTACTACACAGAAGATCCAGATCATCTCTGTAACTGATGACTGACAGAATAAAAAGCTCTGGGCATATGAACAGAAATGTAATTGCCAGGCATTTAGTTGTACACACATGGACCTGCATGCTGACCTGGTTCAACAAGTTTTCATTTGAGCAATACTGAAATTGTGAGTAATGTTGGTGACTTCAGCTCTATCCCATTGGGAGCAACATCTGCTTAAAAGTGAGTGACAAGAGGACTAAATGAGCCAATGTGGCCAAATCTTTTTGGAAATTGCCTCAGAATCGTGGTTGCTGAATAAATGCAGTGTTTTATCATGAACATGTTGTGTGAAAGAGGCCCTAGTGGTTCACTGGTTTAATCGATGCCGCTGGCCAGACCCTTTGTGGCTCCAGCATTCCAGGCCCATCAAGGGAGGCCAAGGAGGCTGCGTGGGCCCGTGAAGATTTACAGACTTGGAAACACTAGCGAGCAGTTCCACTCCCTGTTTTATGGTCAAAATGAGTTAAAATGTACTTGACCGCAGTCCATTTGGTTTTGGTTCATCATGAAGGAAAGGGAAGGCTTTAAAACCCGGCACCCGATGCACTGCTGTGGATGAGATTTTGAAAGGCTTATTGGGTCGACACTAGGTTACACTGTTGTAGCAGAATTGTGGAGTGACCGTGACAGCTCATGCGACTTTATGCCATAGCTAGTTGGCCATGCTGTGAAATCTTAGCATAAAGTGCAACCTTTTCTATGTTGTTGTTAGGTGGCTTCGTGTCCATTCCAGCCCCTAAAGCCCTCTATGTAACAGCGCGACACACTGCCCTGTCCTGCACCATCCTCACATGTTCCCACGTTGGAGCCATTGCGACAGCCCCTGTGTCGATCCATGTTGGCGAAGGCCTTTCTCTTCTTTGCCTCTCTCTCCCTCACCAAGCACCATGTCCTTCTCCAGGGACTGGTCTCTCCTGAAAAGATGCGGGAACAAAAGTATGACAAGTCATGGAGGCCAGTCCCACAGCTGAGAGAATGCTAGTGGTCATCATGTTCAGCTAGTCGTCCTTCCATGATCTGCAAATGTGAAAAAATCTTTAAAAATCTAAAATGTGAAAAACATCTCAAAGCCTGGTATGTAAGTCCTAGTATCCTAACAGTTTAACATTGAAATGCACTGAAGTTCAGTCAACTTATAAGAAAATTGGAACCTAAGTACATTTTCCCAATCAGCAAAAAGGACATGCTATTATGATACTGAATATATTGTGCTCTTTTGTCAGTATATCCTATGAGCTTAGTGTGTATTGATGTGCGTATCCAGTATTTTTTGAGGGGAGCAGTCCATAATAATTACATGACAGTAGCTTTGTCTCAGTGGGAAAATTTTCAAGATATCTGCATATATTCTTTTTTTTAATCATTATATTACAACTCATCACAATCCATACATCAATTGTGTAAAGCACATTTGCACATTCATTTCCATTATCAATCTCAAAGCATTTGCACTTTACCTAAGCCCCTGGCATCAGCTCCTCATTTTTGCCCCTCCCTCCCCACTACCCCCTCCCTTATGAACCCTTGATAACTTATAAATTATTATTTTGTCATATCTTATACTGTCCAAAATGTCCCTTCACCCACTTTTCTGTTGTCAATCCCCCAGGGAGGAGGTTATATGTAGATCCTTGTAATCAGTTCGCTCTTTCCACCCCACCCTCCCTCCATCCTCCTGGTATCGCCACTCTCACCACTGGACCTGAATGGATCATCCACCTTGGATTCCTTGTTTCCATGTTCCTATCTGTACCAGTGTACAGAGGGTATCTATATTCTGTTGTTACCTTTCACTCTTGCCCGGTTTCCCTTTTCAATAGCTTGTCCTATCTCATTGAAAATACAAAATACACAAGCGTGCAACTGCAGAGTGACTGGAAAGTAGGCGAGTAACATAGACACTCTATAGAAAATTTCATAATTCCCCAAATAATCATCTCTATCACCAGGTAACACGTCAGCTCTTGATCACGTAGAATTCTCCAAGAGGATACCATGACTCCAGGGCTTTGGGTCCCTACTTTGTTAGTTCATACCAGCAGCTCTCCAATGGCTAAGGAGGGGCGACAGGGAGAAGCACAAATTCTGCAGTGTTTCCTAGTTGTCATCTTCCTTTCACCCTGTGCTTCCTGTTCTGATAAATATTCTAATTTCAATCCTCCCTCCAATGGAAGAGAGGATATGAATTTGGAATCGAGGCTTTTATTTTTGATCATTCATCTGATTTATGTGTTCTGACTGTTCTCTATTCTGAAACAGCTAGATAGAAATAAGGCTGCAGTTGGTCACAGACAAACTGTACAGAGATAAACTCATTATGCTAGAAGCATGCAGTCCTTGGGATAACATGTAATTAGTGAGGGAGTGTGTCTAGTGCAGTGGTTCTCAACCTTCCTAATGCTGCAACCCTTTAATACAGTTCCTCATGTGTGCTCACCCCCCAACCAAAAAATTATTTTCATTACTGTAATTTTGCTACTGTTATGAACGGGAGAACCCTTTGAGAGGGTTGTTCAACCCCCAAAGGAGTTGCAACCCACAGGTTCAGAACAGCTGATCTAGTGGGTGAAGTGGGTTAGCTAAACCCTGATGGAAATCCTTAGAGCAAGACCCCTGTGTCTAATGCCCATGTGAAGTCTCTGTTTCCCCAGGACTGTCTTCTTCATCCTTTCACATAGTGGAATGCATGGTACCTTGCCAAGCCAGAATATACGGGATGTTTTAGGACACTGTGGCTGTTGAGGAGGTGGCTCTGAATTTCTCCGAGGAAGAATGGGCATTGCTGGACCTTTCTGAGAGGAAACTATAGAGACACGGGATGATGGAAACTTTTAGAAACCTGGCCTCAGTAGGTATGAATATTTTCATTAAAAACGGAAAGATGTGTGCGTGCGTGTGTATATGTATATTTGTGTATGTTTCATACTCAGTGATGCTATTGCAGTATGTGAGCTGAGTAATGGGAATACTTTGTTATATAAACAAGTGTAGTACTTTCCTCTCAGGAGCATGATGTCATGTTTCCCCATGAATATAAGGCTCTTAGTGTTATACTGATTTCTTATATCAAGTGTGACTATGAGTCTACTAAGTTTCCTTACGTGTTATAAATGTGAGTGTTGACCTTTGGTGCAGAGAGGCTATGTGTGCATTGTGCCTTGTAAGAGCTCTGTGTTTTTTCAAGGTTAACATGATAGCTTTATCTATTTATTATCTATTTATCCATTGTGTGTCAAGCACAGTTGTACATGTGTTACCTTATCATCCTCAAAACATTTGCTTTCTACTTGAGCCCTTGGTATCAGCTCCTCAATTTCCCCCCTCCCTGCTCACTGCCTCTCCATCATGAACCCTTGATAATTTATAAATTATTATTTTTTCATCCTTACACTGTCCGATGTCTCCCTTCACCCACTTTTCTGTTGTCCATCCCCCAGGGAGGGGGTTTTATGTAGATCCTTGTAATGGGTCCCCCCTTTCTGCCCCACCTTCCTTTCACCCTCATGATAGCACCACTCTCACCACTGGTCCTGAAGGCATCTTCTGTCCCAGATTCCCTATGTTTCAGGTTCCTATCTGTACCAGTGTGCATCCTCTGGTCTAGCTGGATTTGTAAGAGAATTAGGTTCATGATAGTGGAGGGGAGGAGGAGCATTTAGGAAGTAGGGGAAAGTTGTATTTTCATTGTTTCTACACTGTACCCTGACTGGCTCGTCTCTTCCCTATGATCCTTCTGTAAGGGGCTGTCCAGTTGCTGACAGACGGGCTTTGGATCCCCAATCTTCACTCCCCTTCATTCACAATATGCCCGATACTGATCCCATCGACACCTTGTAATCAATCCATAGGTTGTGTGCTTTTTCCATGTGGGCTTTCTTGCTTCTAAGCTAGATGGCCACTTGTTTACCTTCAACCCTTTAAGATCCCATATGCTATATCTTTTGGTAGCTGGGCTCCATCAGTTTTCTTCACATTTTCTTTGCACACAGTTGTCTTCAGCTATCATCTTAGGAAGGTGAGCATCGTGGAATGCCAGGTAATAGAACAAAGTGTTCTTGCATTGAGGGAGCACTTGCATGGAGGCCCAATGTCCATCTGATACCGTAATACTAAACCTATTAATATATGCACCTAGATCTATTTCCCCACCCTAATATAAATATATTTACATATGCACATGCTTGTATTTAGACTTCTGTAAATGCTCTTTGTCTCCTAGTTCTTTCCTCTATTTCCTTTTACTTTCCTCTTGTCCCACTATCATGCTCTGTCTGTAGTTCAGTAATTTCAGGGTTTCAGTAATTCTTCTCAGTTACATTGCCTTGATCAATCCCTACCAGGCATCTTACACCCTCCTTGCCACTTATTTTGTGTCAGGGGAAAGGCCAGACCCTAACACATCACAGCGGGTCGGTTGGTGCAATTGTACAGTGATAATAAATAAAGATTATAGTAAAGTCATAGGGAGCATGAGAGATAGAAGAGGGATTGAAATAATGGAGTCAGACACATTTCATAGTTGCATGTTCACCTCAGCCTCACTTGGTGGTCCACATGGGGAGAGAAATATTTATTGCTAACCAAGGCTTTTATATCATCTGGGGATGTGCAGGCCCCCTAATTACAGGTGAAGAAATCCATCACAGGAAAGTGTTGTGCTATAGGTAATATAGTAATGGGAGTGGGATGCTGTAGGGGTTCATATGCTGTTGGAAGAGGAGGGAGTAAGGGTGTGCATGTGACAAGATGGGCGGACCCGAGATTCAGCATGGCAGCCTAACTTTGGATGTCACTGAGCAGGTTTGACCTGTTCTCTGGTTCACTGTAGAAATCATTATCAGTAAGGTGTACTGTAAACCCACCTTGCAGGGTCTAAATTGAAGCCTTTAGGGGGAAGTATCCCATTGTCCTTAACAGCAGGGATGGGCCCTATATGTGGTGGGACTAGACAGTCCTCTGACAGCTGATTGCCTTCAGGGAGGTAACTTGACAATTATTTACCATTAATTGTGAGCAGTGTCCTAAGTCTAACATATATTTGGGGGAGATGACTTGGAGAAATCTTTCTGTTTCCCACTATTTTGGATCACTTATTAATTGTTCCCTTTTCCCTGGGTTGGTTAACACCACTTTCTTTCCCCCACCTCCCCTTCTCCCATGTCATGCTCCCCGCCCCAACCATGGGTCCTGTTGCTTTCTCCTCCAGATTGTTTATCTGGCCTATATTATCTAGTTAGAAGTGCAGATATAATATGCACACACACACACACACACACACACATACACACACACAAGCACACATACACACAAAAGAGCAAAACAAAATGACAAAAGAAAACAAAACAACAGCAACAAGAAAAAAAGGGAAAAAAGAGAAAAGCCTGTAAAAAGTTAGAGGTCTCTATGTTGACCTTTAGGAGTGCTTTTCTGTGGAGTCTGATGGGGTGCCACGCTTTGGCCCCCGAGTCTAATTTTGGTACTCTTGGGACTTCCTTGCTCTACTTCCCTTGCTGTTCTGTTGCACAACACCCTTAGTGTTTTGCCTGGGTGTGGTGGGGTCAGATCGGATGCAATTCCCAAACTGTCTCCAGTGTTGTCCCCTATAGGGCTATAGGTCAGTGAGGGATGTCATGACTCATAGTCGGGGCAGCCATAGTGCTTCTTTTTGCATGGGCTGCTCAGAGCAGGCATATTGTCCTCAAAGCTTGGTGGGCCAGGATGTGTGCTCCACTCTCTCTTCCTCCCCCTTCATTTTCTCCCGTGTGCTCTGATCAGACATGTCCCTTTCCCTGAGCTGTAGCTTCAGTGTTGTCCTCTGAAGTAAATTCTTCTGGGGGAAGGGGCAGCTGTCCTCTTAGTTGGGATTGGGGCTGGCCCCTCTGATATTTTTGTTATAAATAGATTTTCTTCCACCAAAATTCCACAGACCTAGAGGAGCATAGGACTGGCTCAGTGTCAGGGAATTGTTGATTATCTTTTCACACTTTCCTTGTGATGTGTTTTTCTCCAAGAGCAGCATGTCAGGTACACCTTTTCGCCCTCATATGACACTAATGTGATGGGGATCTGCCTTAGGCTGGGTTCTCTAGAAAAATAAAACTATAGACACTGACATATGCATAAGAGAGAGCTTTTCATCAAGAGAACATCCCAGCCCAGTCCAACTGAAGCCCATGGGTCCAATGCTACCTAGAGCATCCATGGCTCAGTGTGTTCAAGTCCCCAAACTTCAGTTTTTGGGTGAGCATCAATCCTATCTGTTGTCCAGCTTGATATATGTGTGTGTATCACATACATATATGTGTGTGTATCACATACATATATGTGTGTCTATATAGTCACTCTAATATTATATGTGCACACGAATGCCTTGGTTTAGTTTATTAATTCATCAGTATATGAGGACCTTCAACACTACAGAAAACTACAGGACTCTAAATTCATGCTTTCATCACAGAATGGGTGGAAACAAATTCCCTGTTTCAGGGTTTTAATCTGAATACATTTGTACTTCCTTTTCTGTAAGATAAATGCTATAATTTTGATCATGCTGTATTTCTTTTTTTATTAAATCACTTTATTGGGTCTTGTAGAACTCTTATCATAATCCACACCTCCATCCATTGTGTCAAGCACATTAGTACATTTGTTGGCATACTCATTCTCAAAGCATTTTCTTTCTACTTGAGCCCTTGCTGTCAGCTTCTCATTTTTATTCCCCCCTCCTCATGAACCCTTGATAATTTGTAAAGTATTATTTGTTCATCTCTTACACTGCCCTATGTCTTCCTTCACCCACTTTTCTGTTGTCTATCCCCCTGGGGAGGGAGTTATACGTAGATCATTGTGATAGGTTCCCTCTTTCTCCCCCCACCTTCCCCTTCCACTTCTGATTAACAATTAATAGTTAGGGAGTTAAGTACCAAGAGTTATTTCAGCGTGTTTAAATGTAGCCTACAATGTTTTAGCATTTATTAGCTATTCATGGCATATCGTGAATATTTTATGGATGTGATAATTAAATTATGATTAAAGGAATTTTTATGTCTTTTTGGAAGCCTCTTCCTTAAAAAAAAGTGAACCTGGTAGCTCTAGTTAGAACATACAGTCAATTTTTAATATCACTGGTAAAAGTGGACATTTATGGTTGTCCTTTTTCTGACGTGGGGTGATGTTTTTTCAAGTATGACTTTTTCTTTTTAGGAATGTATATTAGCATATTAACATTTTGAACTATATTTGTTTTATGTTAGATTTGTAGAGTTATTTTTCCTTAGCATGAAAAGTCTTTGACTTTGTTTAGTAAGTTTTGTGTCTATTTAGATTATTAATTCTTTTTTACATTAATTGGTATATATTACAGTGCTCATTTTCTTATATTAAATCAACTCTAGGATAGATTCTACTTAATTATCATGTGTAATTATTTTCATGTGTTTTCTGACTCTATTCCCAATGTTTTCAAGAACTTTTTCATGTAGATCCATTATCAATATTGCTCTACAGTTTTCTTGAAGTATCATTATCTGACCTTGTTTACAGGTTATTACTGGTCTCATAGAAAATATTAATAAGGTTACTCTGACAATTATTGTTATGTTTCACCCAATAACGTGAACTTAGACAAAAAGAATAAAGCGTCTATTCATATTGCGTGAATACTCTCCTGTCTAGCTGCCAGAATCTTCAACTTTAATCTGTCTTACAGTTAGCCTTGAAGTTTCTCATGGAATTGAATTGTGATTCAGTTGATTGTAAACTTTCTGAACATCCTGAAACCCACTCGACTCTCATAGATCACTTGCTCTGGCTGGATCCTCTAGAGTGATAAATGATTTACACCCCTCTTGACGGGACAAATCGTCACTCACACCTGAGACTATGGATGGGACATCCTTGAACCCAAGCCAATAAGCCCACTACTACAGTGTGTGTTGTTTGCCATCAGTCAGCATTACCTAGAAAGCTTGGAATCCAGAATTTAGGTCAAGATGACAAAATGGTTTGATCAGTCATCTCTTTTCTGGATACATCTTGCATTTTTAAGCATCTTCCCTCACCTTGGCTCTTACCATGACCCCTTGCCATTCCATGACTGTAAGCTGCAGTCTTTCCCAAAGGCTTTAAAATCGGACATCTGTAAACACAAGAGCTTAAGAGAGTAGCAAATAAGGATTCCCCTGGCTTGTTTTCTTGTTTAGAATATCTCTATCTTGGCCAAGGTACCTCTAGGATGTGCTATTGGTGTCGCTCTGTCTCTTGTTGTCCACCTGTACAAAAACTTTCTCTAGTTACTACACTATTGTGCATAAATGGGCTACCCAACCATAGGGATTTCTTCACACAATAGATATTGTAAAGAATACCCAGGATGCAAGGGGATTGGAGTAGGTTTTACTTAATGAGAAGCTCAGCCTGAGTTGGAGTGGCAGATATGAGCGTGATTCAGCTTGATCACTTTCACCAGATATGTCAAGGGTTTTGGTCTGAGGTTCCGTTATGGGCTTTTAAAGAACATTCTTCATAAAATATTCCGTTCTTCAGTTAGATTGCTGGTGAAAAGAAGATATTTACCTTCAATGGAGCTTGAGAAATTTGAGGCCTTAAGTACTTCCACTTTGTGGATCCAAAGTTGATCATGATATTTGGGAAATTAGTAAAATTGCTCTGCAAAGATAGAGTGGACCCTTGTTTAATGCAAACCCTCAGCTTTGAGCAGGATTTTGATCCCAGGTGGTGGGGGTGGTCACTATTTAGCGCAAGAAGTACAGGCCAAGAAAGTGATATGCCTTTTTCAACATTGCCTCCTCTTCTGTTTCAGAACAAAGATTTGCCACAGAGAAATACAGTCCAGTCTAGGGAGCTAGAAATCTGGTACTAGTGTCTTGCACATTGAAGCATGACAAGGAAGGACTTCAACTTCTGACTGGGTCGTGAACCAAATCCATTCACCTGACTCCAAGCAGGGTGAGCATCCCTGGGGTTCCTGGGGTCAGCACTGGGCAGAGGAGTTTGAGGGGAAGCAGGAGGGATCTGAGCTTTCTGGGGTCTGAACCCAGGAAACACCAGTGTACAAGAACCCAGGCTGCCCCATTGGTCGGGGTCCGAGCAATTTGCGCATCTCCCGGAATGATAGAATTTGCTGATAATGTAACCATGTATAATTGTATTAGAACTTAAATTGTGAGCACTCCAATTTGCAAAAGGCGGGTGGCATAGTGGTTACAGATTGGACTGCTAACTGCAAGGTCAGCAGTTCAGAATTACAAGTCACCCCTGAGGAGAAAAACAAGGTTTCCAATCTTGGTAAGAGTTATAGTCTCCGAAATCCACAAGGGGCCATTCCACCTCCCTTTAAAGGGTCACTGTAACCAGAATCCACTCTGTGGCACTGAGTTGGGTTTAAGGTTTGCATTGCTGATGACAGTGACAACTCTGTCCATTTGCTGCCTCCCCAGTTTGATTAAGCCTCCATTGAATTCCTTTTGATAATTAGCCAAGAATGTAGATCATCTTACCCTTGCGGAAAATGCCTTACAAAATAGATTGCCTGCACTCCTCTCCATCCATCCCCCTCCAAGGGCCTGCCTAGATGTATCCTTGATGGAGCTCACCTAAGCGAGGACAGCACAGGGGCCATTGTTATGAGTCTGGCCTTGATTGCCTCAGTTTGAAGGCCCTGGACCAATCTTTTAAGTCTTTCTATCTAATAATGTGCATGTCCCAATTATGGTCCCATTCCTGCTGCTGCAGTCCCACCTGTATCTGATGTATTGCTTTGCCACCAATCATGATCTGTGACATGGCCTTTTGTTCTGTGTCCTATTTATCTAGGGTCTCGACTCTGAATCCTCAGTTGCATTTGAACTGCTAATGGCCTCCCTTATCCATATGATGTGTGTGCGTATCTTTTGTTGTCTCTTAAAGTTCAATAAATGCTCTCCTCAAATTATGTTTGACAAAGAAGTCACTTTTCCACCCTAACACACAATTTAGCATCATCAGTGCCTCAAGGTACAGTTCTCTGGGACAGCATCTTGACAGCCGTACCTGCAGGTGAGGTCAGGCCCTGCAACCCCCTGGCTTCTGTCCTAAATGTACAAAAATTACAAAGTTCTCTTAGTTCTGCGGATAAATTCTCTCTCTGCACCTTAGCCTTATACCAGACACACTTAGCTCTATGTGGGTTGGCAAATCTAGTTCCCCAGATAAGAACTCAAATGTACCCCTATTTCACCTCTAACCTCCTGCCCAAAGGCACTTAGCTCTCTTGTTCTGTGGTCTGGGAATGCCACTGCTCTGTCTCAGGCTCTTGGTTCTGCTGCCACCATGTCTCTGTTGCTGCTTCTTCCCTTCATGTCCACTCTTGTGTCACAGCTGCCTGTCTGCTGGATTGAAGAATTTCTGTGAAAGAATCTGGGATCTAAAGGCCCCTACTCCTGGTTCTTTTTTTTTTTTAAAGTCATTTTATTAGGGACTCATACAACTCCTAATACAATCCATACATATATCAATTGTGTAAAGCACATTTTTACATTTGTTGCCCTCATCATTCTCAAAACATTTGCTCTCCACCCAAGCCCCTGGCTTCAGGTCCTCAATTTTTCTTCTCCCTCCTCACTCCCTCCTCCCTCATGAACCCTTGATAATTTATAAATTGTTATTTTGTCATATATTTCTGTGTCCCATTTTTCTGTTGTATGTCCCCCAGGGAGGAGGTCACATGTAGATTCTTGAAATAGGTTCCACTTTTCCAACCCAACCTCACTGTGCCCTTCAAATATCACCACTCACACCACCAGTCCTGAGGGGATTATCTGCCATGGCTTCCCTGCATTTTCAGTTCCCATCTGCACCAGTGTACATCCCCTGGTCTAGTCAGACCTGCAAGTCAGGATTCAGACCATGACAGTTGGAGGGGGGGAGGAAGCACCCAGAAACTTGATCAAAGTTGTAATTTTCATCGTTGCTACATCACACCCTGACTGTTTCATCGCCTCCCCAAGACCCTTCTGTAAGGGAATGTCCAGTGGCCTACAAATGGGCTTTGGGTCTCCACTCCACACTCCCCCGCTGATTCACTATGGTAAGATTTTTTGTTCTGATGATGCCTGATACCTGATCCCTTGATACCTTGTGATTGCACAGGCTGGTATGCTTCTTCCATGTGGGCTTTGTTGCTTCTGAGCTAGATGGCCGCTTTTTTACCTTCAAGCCATTAAGATCCCAGATGCTATATCTTTTGATAGCTGAGCACCATCAACTTTCTTCACCACATTTGCTTATGCACAAATCTGTCTTCAGTGATCATATTATCGAGATGAGCGTGCAATGTAATGACTCTTCTCCATCTATCTTGATTGATAATTTGGCTTGGTAGCGTATTCTTGGGTTTGCATTGTTTTCCTTCAATTTTTTGAAAATGTTACTCCACTCTCTCTTCTTCATAGTTTCTGCTGATAGGTCTGATCATATTCTTATTTGGGAACCTTTATATATGATTGCTTGTTTTCCCCTAGCTGCTCTCATGATTTTCTCCTTTTCCTCAAAGTTGGATAATTTAACTATTATGTGCCTTGATGACTTCTTCTTGGGATCCAGTCTTGCTGGGATTCTTTCAGCTTCCTGAATGGTTGCCTTGTTTTAATTCACTAAGCTGGGGAAGCTTTCCTCCAAGAATTCTCTCACTACTGTTGCAGATGACTTCTTTGTTTTGTCTTCCTCCAGTAAGCCAATAATTCTAATGATGTACCGCTTCATAGCATCAGACTTAGTTCTTAAGTTTTCTTCAGCTTCTCTGATGATCTTATTAGATTTTTGTTCTCGTTTGTTGAAGTCTGCTTGGCTGTCCTCCAAGTCACTGATGCGGGCCTCTGATTCTTCCAGTTGCTTGTCGAGGTCCATGAGTGTGCTACTGGTTTTTGTTATCTCCTCCCTAAGCTCCTGTATTTCTCTTTGATTTATGGTTTTTACCTTTTCTATCATTTCATCATTTTTCTGTATTGTTTCCCTCATATCCCCTGACTCCAAGTAACATTCTGAAAATTTCTTTCTGTGGCAGCTCAATGTCTGCTTCCTCTATGCATGCATTATGTTCAGGACATCTTCTGGCTTTGCCTTTTGTTCCTCTCCTTTTTTTGTTGAGGTTTTTGGGGCTGATGGCTGCTTGTGTTGCGTTGTTTTAGATGAGCCAGGTGCCATTTTCCAGGGAGTCGAAGAGCACTGGCTCTCTCTGGGAGACTTTGAACTGCCTATAGCTTATTTCACTATGGAATTAACCTACCACTTTGTCCTCCTGTGGCTTCCCTCTCGGGGGAGTGACCCAGAAGGGTTGCCTGCTTTGGTGTTGCAGAGGTTGGGCAGAGGCTCCTGCAGTAACTTTTGTTGAGGAGTGTTGGCCGAGCTGCCTTATGCCCCACAGGCACAAAGGCTGGAAGGAGTTCCCCAGTCAGAAGTTGAGCAGAGTATCCCCTGTTGGGGGCCAGCAGGGATTTTTCCAGCCTGCTAACTACACAGGGTGGAGCTCACCTAGCTGCGTGTGGCTCAGGTGTAAATGCCCTAAGCTAAGGGAGTGGTCTGGAGGTTAGCAGTAGAGTGTGAGAGACCAAGAAAGAGGAAAAGAGGAGAAAAAAAAGTTAAAAAGCAAGCCAAATGTGCCCATGAGGGGCGGGGGAGGGGGAATATAGTGAAGAGATGGATAGAAAGCAACAATGTAGCTGAGCCCTTATCCAGGCCAGAGGAGCTGCAAGGGTTTAATCCTTGTTCGGAGGTGGTAGCAGCAAGCTGTGGCTGTGTTGAGAAAAGGCTGCTGCACAGCCCTCCAAGACTGATAGGGTGACAGAGAGGAGATGCAAAGGTCTAGTGCCTGCCCCAAGGCAGGTGGTGGCAAACTGTGGCTGTGTTGAGACCAAGCAGCCCTACAGGCTCCAAATGGTCCTGGCTCTGGCAGAGACAGTGGCGGGGCAAAGGTCAAGCCCCAGCCGGCCTCCACTGAAGTAAACCAAAAGCCCCCAGCCCCTCAAAACCCCATGGGTCTGTGCCTACTTGTCTTTATGATGCTCCTCCTGCATTCCAGCAGTGTTCAGTTATCTCTAAGTAACTCTCCTAGCTTGAATTCTGTGGAGTTCCTCTGGTGTTTGTTACTCCTTCGCCATCTTGCCGCAAGTCCCCCTGGTTCTTCTTTTTTGTTGGTAGTGAGATCCCAATTTCTGTCTCTGAAATAACTCAATTAGTTGTAACATGAATTCCAAAGTAACTAATCTGTAGGTTAGGTTTCAGACAGTTTATTTACATAACCACAAGGCACAACGGTACCAATGTATTGTTGGCCAAGCTGCCCGATTGTCTTATATGACAGCCCCAGTGGGTTTCCAAGACTGTAACTTTATAACGGAGTAAAAAGCCATGTCACTCATGCTTTCGAGGAGAAATTGGTGGTTTCCAATTGCTGACCTTGCAATTAGCAGCCTGACAGTAACCACTATGAGGGACAACTTTTCCTCGTTCACATTGGCAGGCGACAAACCCAGGTAAATAATTTGGAGAAAGTTAAGGGGGCATAGCTAGACTGTGTACTTGTATAGACCACCTGTCTGACTCAGTGATTCTCAACCTTCCTAATGCTGCGACCCTTTAATGCAGTTCCTCATGTTGTGGTGAAGCTCCAACCATAAAACTACTTTTGTTGCTACTTCATGACAGTAAGTTTACTACTGTTATGAATCAGGCAACCCCTGTGAAAGGGTCCTTCAACCCCCAAAAGGGTCTCAACCCATAGGTGGAGAACCACTGATCTAACTGCATTAGGTACTACAAATAATGGTATATTAAAAACATTATCTATATTGGGATTCAAAAGTGCACTCATTATTGGGGGATATATACTTCTTCATTTACATTTATATGTAATTTATATATGTATAGATATAAATTTCAATCTAATAAATGTTTATTATGGATCCTTGTTTTTGACATGTGTTAAGTGTTGGACTTCTATCCTCAAGGTCAGAGGTATACACCCATTAGCATCCTGTCATGGCTTTAGAATCTTGGAAGCTCTGTACAGCAGTTCTCCTGTGTCCTATCTGCAGCTTATATGTCTAACTCTACTTGATGGTGAGTTTAAAAGTGTTTCTAAAGTTATTTTACAATTTATAGTTCTCCTATAAAATAATCTTTAGTTTATAATAGCTCTTTATATATCCCATGTAAAATGTTTCCAGATGCTTTAATTAACATAATCATCTTAAAGGTTCATTGATTTGTCATTCTCTTTGAGAGTCACACAGTAAGGAATTGGTAGTTTGTATGCTGTGGGGTAGGGATCCAACTCTTTGTTTATTTTTTTATATTTATATTTGATTGCCCAATCTCTATTTGTTATAAAATAATCTTTTATTCACATGTGTGAACATTATGAGTTTTAGATTTTATTGCTCATGGTATAAGCATGTTTCCCATTACTCAATAAGGGCACCGTTAACAGTATTGGGGACTTTGGGTGTTTAGAAGAAGGAAAGAACAGTAACAGCACCTGGACCTATTGGTTATGTGTTACACTGTATTCTCCCATCAGCCTGCCGATGGTGCATCACCAGCAGCTTAGAGGAAGGAGGAAGAGTGCCTTGTATTATTACTTTTGGGATTTCCTCACGAGAGATTGAAATTTGTGAGCATCATTAGAGCTGATCCAGATAAGACAGAGCATCCCATTTGCCTGTAGTGTCCTAAGGACTAAAGAAAATGGCCAAGGCTCAGGTGCTTCTGATGTGTTTTATCCTTTTCTGTATTTTCTACTGGAATTGTAGGAGCCTGTATAATACTGATTCAGTTCATTGGAAAAGCAGAAATTTGAAATAGTAGAACTTAGAGCTAAACTTTTACTCTGATTTCAACATTTGGCTGGAGAAGATTAGGAATATATTGATCATAGGATTAACAATAAACTATTGACATTGAACATAATATAGCACTGAGGATTCTTTGGATAACATTATCTTCCAGCTCATAATTTATTATTCTATGGCCAGCATATCTTTCAAATTATATGCTATACATGGTTTTTAAGGAGAAATAAAATCACTTCTTTAGGAGAGTTCAGTAGTCCATGGGATTTTTGTTTGAGTAACTTTCTTTAATGCTTATTTCTGAAGGTGATATGTTAAATACTCTCCCACACAGCAGCATTCTCATCAATGCATCTAAAATGGGTCTTGTTGCATTAGTGGTTTAAAAATGAGACAGCATCTCACCTCCTCTAACTAGAGATGCAGGAGAGAGAATTAACTGTCAACATCAGCTCTGATTCATATGAGGCAGAGCTTAGACAGACCTGTACCCTCCAATGGTTTTCCAGTCTGACACCAGTATCTTTGCCACACTCCTCTCCTACTCAGCTTATTCTTTTTTTTTTTTTTTTTTTGCAGTGGCCATGGACTAATTACAGTCCAGAGTCACAGGTACAAGTTTTACTCAGTAACAGAGTATAATTTGGTATCAGAATTAGTAGGCTACACATTGACTTTCATATTAAAGAACCATGTAGGCACATTTGCTCTTCTTCAGGGAAGGCCTGTTTTCCCTGTCCCCTATCAGACATTTTTCCTTCTAAAGATAGGCTCATTTCTTAGTTCCATCTTTATATGGTCCTCTCAACTACTTTTGGATATCCTCTTCTTGATCTTGCCTGCCTGTCCCACTTTCTTGGCTGAAAAGCCCTTTCTGGACCTGACACCATTGGCTCTGTCACTCTGTCCCTTCTGCCCTGGTCATTGTCTCCATTGGTGCAGCTCTTGACCCATGAATAGTACAGTTCATTTTGCAGGAGCAGCAGTAGACCCATCCCTATGTGGTAGAGGTTCAAGATGGTCCATGATTTGCTCAGCAACATCTCACAAAACTCAAAAGTCATCAAGTAAATAAATCGCTCTTCAAGATGTGGAAGCTGGTGAGTTCCAGATCTATATAAAGGTCAGGAATCAGTCTGTAGGTTTTTCCTCATTGATTTGTTTATAAACGCTGATGAACCAGATCATCAGGTCAGACCACAGTCCACTGCCTCACAAAGAGAAGTTGTTGAATCTCGTCAGCTAATAGGTTGCAGGGGCTGAGGAACCCAAATTGGAAGGTCAGACAGCAAGCTAATGGCTCATAGAGTGGAGGAAGCTCTCAAGTCAGGTCACACAGGCAGCTCATAGTTGCCATTCAAGGAAATGCCACATTAATTTTTTGGAAGCTGCAAATCCCTAATCCATGGGTTCATTCTGAACTGTGTGGCTGCAGGGGCTAATAAACCCAAATCAACAGCTCAGATGACAGGATAATGCCTCACTGTCTCCTCTCAAACCATGCCTGCAGGCAGTTCTCTCTCTCCCTCTTAATATGTTGGCTTCTTGGGCCAACCCAGCATCTTCCCTGCCTAGGCAAGATTAGGAAGGCTCCAGAGATCCACCCAGCAGAATTAGGCTGGGGGCGCCTTGGAGAGCATGTGGTGAAAGATGGCAAGTTCAAGAGGACCTTGCAATTAAAGTTAAGATAATTCACTCCAAAGGTGGCTGAGGAGAATTTGTCCTAAGGTTGTCAAGAGGAGCTTGTCCTAAGGTGGCCTTTAAGAGCTTAGAAAGTTGTTCTGCACTCAGTAAGGGAGATAATGTCTATGAACATTCTGATCTTGGTTCTGACTTATAGCTTCTTGTTCCTGATCCCGAGTTGTACCTTGTTCATTAATAGACCACTTTGATCTATTGAGTGTTGTGTGACCACAGCAACAGATTATCAAACCCAGAAGTGAGACAGAGTGGTGTGGAAGGATTGACTTGTTTTAGAGTTGACAAAAAGTGTTGGAGAGTTGAGGTATGTTTGACCTCCCCCATCTGCACTGTTCCCAGTACTTATTGCCACTGAAGGTACCGAGCCTCTAATAATGGTGATGCTGGTAGAAACCCTAATGCCATTTAATAACAAATAGGTCTTTATATACCTTGTGTGATTATAAAGCTGAGCTATTTCTAGAACATTCAGATAATGTCACTGGAACTCAAAATTCTAATGTTAAGAGTGGGTGCATTATTTTCAGGCACTGGGGTCCCCAACACTCCAAAAGTGATCCTCAGGAGTGACATTGCAATTGTGAAAATATTAAAAGACAGAGAGCAGACAGCTGGACACAGGGGCTCTCTTCCCATGTCAGGCCTGAGAGAGTGAATATATTTTCCAGTGGGTATATATAATGGAGCTTACAGGTCTTTCCATAAGGCGTTCGTGTCATGCAGTTAGCATGTACATAGTTAATGGGTCATATCATAAGCGGGTAAAATTCTAAACAAGCAAGATGCTGAGTTACCATCTTGACCTAGTGTTAGTTGACTTCAAACCGGCCCTGTGCCCTCCCCAGGTGTTTGCTACATTTATGTTGGGCTGGCTCTAGAACCTGATTGCTCAGATATACAGATAACCTTCAGGCATAGTGAAGTAGCCAGGTACAGAAATGATTCCTCTACTATGGGAGCTCCTTTAAGCCTGCTCCTTAATGTGGAGCTAGCTATTGTGGGGGCACAGTATTTGACCTGGAGAATGTATTTGAAAACATTTATTTCTCAGAACACTGGAGATCTTTCTAAAATTAGGGCTAGTTTTCTCGGCTGATGGTCGTGAATGTAGAAATAAGGTAAAATATTTTGTACCAAGTCCTCAGTTAATGACGCATTATGGAATGAACTACCACAATAGTTTTTATTATTGTTTTCCTTTTTTTACTGTAAGATATATTTTTTTTAAATCTTCAAATGGAAAATACTTCATTAAGTAGACCCCTCTTACTACAGGAACCACTGACATTCAACGATGTGGCTGTAAAGTTCACCCGGAAGGAATTGTAGCTCCTGAACTCTGCTCAGAAAACCCTATATCAGGATGTGATGTTGGAGAACTATCACAACCTGGTTTCCATTGGTGAGGAGAATTCTCAAGTCATTGACCTCGTCACTGGCTTTTCCTGTCTTATATGTTAAAAACTTTGCGGTGTTTGTGGTATTCTCAAAGAGGTAGATTCTCATTGCATTTTCTCATCCTAGGTTAGTGGGTTAGGTCTTCTACCCTTGAAAGAATGCTATTTACTTTGTTCCTTTGAACATTATTTTTCTAGAAATACAAAACTGCAGTCTTTACAAACTTTACGTTAATTTTGGTGTGTCCAAGATTCTGTAATTTCCCTTAAACAGGTTATCTAATTGTCACCCCAGAAGCTTTCTCTCAATTGGAACAAGAGAACTGTGTTTGGTATTAGAAGCAAGCTATAGTGGAATTTTCTCAGATGCATGGTCAAAACACCTTAAGGGGAATTGGCTGGGGTAGTTGATTGAACAGGGAGAAGGCCTCATATCTATGAAAGGTGTCAGAAAATGCATAAAAGTGTGTGCTACTTTGTATGTGAGAGTTCACTTGTCCAAGATGTTGAGGGAAGTACACCTGTAGCTCTTATGAGATTAGATTTCCATTTTCTTGTTTTACACTAAGTGTGTTTGCTTCCATAATTTTCTTTAACATTCTGAAATTTTCCCTTCTTTTATGTTTCCACTTTACTATGAAAATCTGTCTTGCACGCTTCTCTCCAAACAGAGAACTCTGAATTAGTAACTGTCCTCTGAATACAGCACATTCCTCCCCTACTGAGTAAGAATGGATATCCATTTGCAGTATGCAGCACCATCTTGCATCTTGAGCTCCCACCATAAACGGGTCTCCTTTGTGCTTCCTTAGCTTCCCCCCTTGAAGTTTCTCTAAAGATTTGGTGTCCATATTCTCATTTGGTGTCCTGTTCCTTTAAAGTTTTCTTCATGCAGGTGATGTCAGTTCTTTCTGTTTTCTTAGAGAGATGGTCAATTTGCCTTCTCTGTTGGAATTCTTTAACAGACATATTTCCCCATATTTTACTCCTTTTGGTGAAATATATTTATGACTTCTGTTGTTTCCAGGTATCTAAAATCATCTTCCTAGCAAGAAAATTATCAGCTTAAAGTATACTTTAGCACTGTACCTTACATTTTTTTCTACCTGTAAGATTTTTTTAAGTTGTCTGTTCCTCCAATAATTTTTGTAAGTGGAAAGGGCATGTTTTTTTTTAATTAAGCAATGTCTGCTATATATTTCTTACTATGTAGTGTCCCTTCCTTAGGCCCACCCCTTCTTAACAGGTCCAATACACGAAAGATGACTGTTGCTGCTTCTAAAGAACATTTTTGCAGTATATTCCAATAGGTTTTATTGCTGTTATTCAAACAATGCATAGTACATTCAATATTGCTCTCTTTTCTTTTCTGTCTCTTGAGTAGCCTTTTGGTTTCCATGTGTAAGTTGCCTTTCATGTCATCCCACATCTCATCTGGTCTCTGTCATTAGTCTTCAGTCAGACTTTTATTCCTCATGTTTATTCTTTACATAGTCTCTAAGCTGTGCTCTAGCTACTTTGGCTAGCTTCTACTTGGATTTGAGCAATTTATGATCTGTTCCACAGTTAACCCCTGGGCGTGTTTTGACTTATAAGCTTCTCCACCATTTCTTTCTGTAGATGTGGTTGATTTGATTTTCATTTGTTCCATTCCGGAAAATCCATATGTGTAGTTTCCATTTCTGGTGTTTAATAAGGAATTTGCTATGAATTCATCATTAGTCTCAAAATGTTATCAGTGAACCTGTGTGTCATTTCTGTTACTAAGGTCACATTTTCCAACTACTGCTACTTTCCCCAAATTTTACACTTATCAGTGTGTATGATTGTTTGGTTGATCAATGTCAGGCTGAAAAATTCATGTGAAAATTTCAATATATATTTTTAAATATTTTATTGGGAGCTCTTATAGATATCATAACTTCCCATAGTTCAATTACATGGAGCAGTCCTGTACAATAGCTACCACAGTTTGAAAACTTTTTCTTCTTTAATTCCTTGATATCAGCTCTCCTTTATCCCTTCTCCCCTCAATTTCATTATTGTGGTGGTAAACAGAACCTGGATGAAAGTGTGAGCAGCAGCCTTATATCTGTACTCCTGACCACAGGGCTTGGAAGACCAGTTCTAGTGTTGGAAGAAAACCCCCACAAGTCCCAAAGCTAGAACTGCTAATGAGCAATCTCCAGACAGAGATTTCCCCCCAACTGCCCTCCAGGAAGATGTTAGTATACAGCTGCTACAGGTGCCTGACTTCTTGCTTCTCAGCTGAAAGATGCCTAGCTTTGAAAGCAATCAGGTTCCCTTTGTTGCTGTCACTTAAGGAATCAATTATCTCTTTCTCTTAAATGCCCACTGGATGGGTCCTAAAGGACTGGTGTGTAATTGAAGGGCAGAAATAAAAAGGCTTTGCATTCTTTCACCAATTTATATAATCTCAGGGCATGCAGCTCCCCCGCCTCCCACACAAACACAGGCAGACACCTAGCTACCTAACAAGGTAGGCAGGATCTTTAGCCTCGGGATCCCTGAAATAATTGGATGAGCAACTTAAGACCAGTGCTGAGGGTAGGTGGAGTGGAGTAATTGTCTCCTGAGCGGGGAGAACAATAACAACAACATGTCTGCTCTTGTCGTTAAAGCAGCTGGCAGATAGTAATTAGCCATGCGCTTGTATGAGGTATCATTAAGGTGGCACTACAATGAAAGGATAGTGTGGCGATGATATTTAACTAAGAGTATGTGACTGGGACTCTTCTCCAACTTTGTGAATGCTTCTATGTTTGCTTTAATTGGTGCACAAAACTGAATAACACTTGTACTAACTGGTCTTGCTTGCAGGCATATGAATATTAGCCTACCACTGACAAAATTATACATCAGGGAAGATATTGCAGTGTGCTTTTGGATAATGAATATGATGCCAGTCTTCTTGAATTTGTCGATCTCAGCCTTATAAACCACTTGATTATCTAATTAAAAATAGCCAGTACCAGTCTATTAAAGTTGAATAATGCATACACTATCAATTTTTACCATTCCATTTTGTTTTGACAACTTGCAATTTTTCATGACAATATTGCATGTATGCCATTTTCCATTTACTAGAGGATATTAGCAGCTATTTTTTCTCATTTTCAGTCATGCCATGTCAAGCACTGAAGGTCCCCAAAGCTTTTCCTCCATCTACATCATTATGGTTGACTGTACTTTGAGGATTTAGTACTTGTTCAGTGTTATTTCATTGCCATTAAACCTGAGGGGTTCATGTTCCAGAAGTCGATCACCAGATCTTCCTCCCAGTCCCTATTTCTGGAGAATCCACTAAGACCTGTGCACCATGGGTGGTCCTGCTTGTATTTGAAACACTGGGTGGCAGTGCTTCTGGCATCACAGCAACCTGCACGCCACCACAGGACAGCACTGTAAGAGGAGTGCTGTGAGCTAAAATACAGGCTCCACAAACATAAGGAATGTGTTTCTGTACCATAATCCCTTTCATATATACCTGTAAAAATGGTTTTCTCCCAAGTAGAATATTCGCCATGTTTCGCATTCCCAACTTTATCTAGCACTTAGTTGTCTTTCAGTAAAGATTGATTAAATGAATACATTTAACCTCTACCAAATGGAATTAGCAAGTCATATCACTCCTGTGGTCTATTGGTCTCATGTCTTCCTTCTGTTATGTTTGTTGTATGTATTCATGTACCTCTTTAAGCAAATATCAAACCTGTGTCCATTTATCACTTTCATATCCAACCTGATTTCTATAGTAACTATTTTTACCATTTGAATTGTTTACATGATTGTATTTCGTCCAATGGGCAATAAACATTAAGCATAGTGTTTTATTTATAGTCATAAAAGAGGGTTGTCACTAAAGATCTACTTTATATCAATGTGTATTTTATGGGGTCCATTGAAAACCAAGATATTTAAAAGAGTCAATGTTGTGTTCTTTTATAGAAATCCAGAAAGATGATGATCATTTGCTTGAGCACTTGCAATGTGAAAGATGCATTGACAGAATGGAATGGTGCTACAAATGTAATACATATTCTCAGCATAAAAATAATTTTCCTCCAAAGGAAACTTATGAGATGTTTGGATTACATGAAAAAAATGTAAAATCAGATTTAATCATTCTGGAATTAAATCAGAACAGAAGCAACAAAATACAGAAGATGAGAAAACTTTTCTCCACAGTGAACAAGAGCAATTTAATACTGAAATGAAATTCCCTGAGTGTGAACCACCCAGGTTCATGAAGTCACAGTGCATTCAGCATCAGGAGTCTGATGAAATTGAGAAACTACACACAGGCGATAAATGTGGAACAACCTTCATTGAAGACTCTGTGTTCTATGAACACCAGATTATTGGTATACTAGATAAGACCTACGAATGCAGTCAGTGTGGGCAAATATTCAAGAAAATGTTCAAACTCAATGAACATTATCAAAAAAGTCATGAAGGACAAAAGCTAGGAAAATGCTTGCAATGTGGGAAAAATTTTCACAGTGTATCATACCTCAAGGGACATCAGGAACCTCATGTGGCAGGAATGTCCTATGTATGCAGTGAATGTGGGAAAGGCTTCACTAGGAAGAGTGATCTCACTGCTCATCAGCAAACTCATACTGGAGAGAAACCCCACATATGTGGTGAATATGGAAAAGCCTTTATCAGGAAGACTCTTCTCACTGTTCATCAGCGAACTCATACTGGAGAGAAACCCCATGTATGTGGTGAATATGGCAAAGGCTTTAGCCAGAAGAGTAAATTTACTGTTTATCAGCGAACTCATACTGGTGAGAAATCCTATGTATGTGGTCAATGTGGAAAAACCTTTCTCACGAAGAATGTTCTCACCGTTCATCAGTGAACCCATACTGGAGAGAAACCCCATGTATGTGGTGAATGTGGAAAAGCCTTTATTCGGAAGCATGCTCTCACTGTTCATCAGCGAACTCATACTGGAGAGAAACCCCATGTGTGTAGTCAATGTGGAAAAGCTTTTATCAGAAAGAGTAAAGTTACTGTTCATCAGCGAACTCATACTGGAGAAAACCCCCATGTATGTGGTGAATGTGGAAAAGGCTTTATCCAGAAGACTGCTCTCACTATTAATCAGCAAACTCATAGTGGAGAGAAACCACATAAATGTAGTGAATGTGGCAAAAGCTTCATTCGTAAAGGAAATCTCAAAACTCATATAAAAATTCACAGGAGTAAAACCCTATATATGTGGCAAAGGCTTTATCCAGAAGATTTCTCTCACTGTTCATCAGCTAATTCACACTCGGGAGAAACCCCATGTATGTCATGAATGTGGAAAAGCCTTTATCTGGATGGCTTCTCTTACTGTTCATCAGTGAACTCATACTGGAGAGAAACCCCATATATGTGATGAATGTGGAAAAGCTTTCAGCCAGACACAATGCCTTACAGCACATCAGAGATTTGACAAAAGGAAAAAAGCCCTTTGCATGAATTAAATGTGGAACATCTTATATGTGGACATCAGATCTCGTTAATCATGAGAAATTTTCAACAAGAAAAACTTTCATTGGAGTTAGTGTAACAAAGCTTTCAAAACAAAGGAAGAGGTGCTGGAGTTTGGCCTGGGCCAAGTGTGTGAACGGACAGTTGTGACTTACCATATGGGTACCCGTGTTCTGTGTTGCTGTCCCTCTACTGACATGGCCCACCATCTTGGCGACAGATGACCTTCCAGACTTCCACAGAGTGCATGTTCTTCCTCAGATGCATGAAGGTTCCCTAGACTATACACGGTAGTCCCTGGAGAAGTGCTGACAAGGTGGGGAAACCACAGCTTCTGAGAGGAAAGCCTCACTGCCTTCATTCCCTTGTCTCTGCTGAAACTGAGTTTGTGTCTGGGCTCACACTGAGTTCCCATCACTGTGTAACTTGCACAGTAATACATGGCCGTGACGTCAGGATTCACAGAGCTCAGTTTTAAATTAACCTGGTTCTGGGATGTATCCCTGGTGATGCTGACTCAGTACTGGAGAGCTAGATTATAGTTTGTGCCCCCCATTCTCCCATATTATCCCAATCCACTCCAGATCCTTTCCTGGAGCCCGGTGGACCCAGGTCACATGATAGCTGGTTAAAGACAATCTAGAGACCGCACAAGTGAGAGATAGGGTCTGTGAGGGCCTCACTAGTCCAGGGCCTGACTCTTGTACCTGCACCTGGGCCTATACAGCTGGGGATAGAGAGAAACCCAGTGAGTCATGTGCCCCGATTCTTCACTCCCAGACTTCATGTCTGACTCCCTGAACCACTCACCACCCTGAGTTGCCAGAAAGAGGAAAACCCACACATGCTTCATGTTCATGTGGATAAGATTCGTGACACCCAGAAAATGCTCTCCAGGTGAGAAGGAATATGAATTTAAGTCCTTGCATGTTGTGGTTTTATTTGGGTTCTTGTCAGGCATTTGCGTGTGGGAGGTGCATGGTATGTAAAGGTGGAAAGGGCTGAATGGGGCCCCTGCCTCTGGGACTCACACTAGAAAAGTGATGCTGGTGGAGTCCTTGAGAGAACACAGCCCTCTCTTTGAGGTCTTCACTCTACCAATCATGCGGACATCTGTGCAGATTTTAAGTTTAATGTAGCTTTACATCTATTACCATCAGAAGTACACAGATGATCTGGTGAAATTAAAGACAATCTCTATGCTTACCATGCAATGGAATCAAGACTAGGCCTACCTGAATCTTTTCATTCCTTTGACCACGTAGGGAAACAAGTATATGTCTCCCTAAAACTCCTTTCCCCTATAACATTTCAGAATATTTGGGAAAGGATAAAATATACTGCGTTATAGTCCATGTTTAATATTGGAAAAAAAGTGTTTCCTACCAACAAGGTTATTTGTGGGGAAACAGGAACCCACAGAAGTCTTAAGAAGGTCATATTTCTTCCCATGGATTAGTACCCTCTGTGGGTGATGGGTATTCTGAGCCCCCTGCTGACAGCAACCCATCACATACAGGAGAGGTGTTTCCTGGGCTTACACAGTCTTCCAACTTCTGTGGGGCACACAGTAACATTTTCTCTGGTCATAAGCATTCAGATTGTTGGTCAGGAGTGTTACCTGGAGTTGTCTCTGCAGATTTCCAAACACGGGCACTGGAGCTACCATAGTGGTCAGCACAGCAGCTCTAACTGCAGTCTGTATCCAGGCTCCTGTGGGGCCTAAGCACCCCTGCAAGTCAACTTTCTCCCTGAGGTTATTTTTACCTCTGGTCCCTCAGTGGGAAAAGCTTTAGAGGTAGAGAGTGCTACAAGTTGCAAACACTGTGAGCTGGATACAGTGAAAGGAAGTATGATCTACAGACATAGCTCTTTATACAGATTTTGATATTGAGATGTACGCCACAAAAAATACTGGTAAAGAAAATCTGGCTCAAAGACAAAGATATTCTACAGGATTTAGGCTGCCTTCTTTACAGAGGAACGGGGAAGTATTTAAATCAGGCTTCTATTCAAAATAATTGAAACTGGAACGTTTTAGTTAATTATTTGATGTTAAGGGGAAAGTTTCTAGTCAGAATTATTTTGGGGGTGGTTTTCTGTTATGTTTGATGGGAAATTTTGCAGATGTTTTTAATTGTTGAAAACAATACTCTAATGCCACTGAACTACACCTGAGAAGAATGTTGCAAATAGTATTTTGTTGCATGTTTCATGAGAAAAATATGTTCCAATACATGACAGAAAGTTTTGCACACATAGCTGCAAACGGACAGAAATTCTTGCCAGTACAATATTTCAAAAACTTTAAAATATTGAACAGGAAAGGGATTGTGATATAAACCAATAACTGAATTTACAATAAAAAATTTCATAATGAAATAGTCTATGTTTATTATTTTATTTGATTATTTGTTTTTTGCCCAAACCATCTTATAGTTAGCTGTGGTCGTCATATAATCATTTGTCAATTTCACAGGATTAAGAGTGAAGGGGTGGAGTCTAGCCAGTTAATCAGATCATAGCCAATGTGGCCTCTGTGTTGGAGTGGCCTCCTGAGGATTCTGGGAACTCCTTCATTCCTCCTTGAATGTAGGAGTCTGTCTCTCTCTGTCTCTTTCTGTTGACTTCCTGGGAGACATTGCAGCTGACAAGACATGTGGAACTATGTGAGTGCTCTCAGCTGGAGAAATCACGTGGACCCATGCGAGCGCTGAGATGCTTACAATGCCACCAGATCCAGAAGACTTCCCACCCACTGGCCTGTGCTCTTGCTGCATTTGGCATCATTGCATGTGTTTTGTGAGTCTGAAGAAGACTTTAAAAATACGTATCGGACATATGGTCTAAGATTGGACTTAAGGAATTGATCTGGACTGGGCTGGGATGTTTTCTTGATATTTGAGTTCTCTTGTACATAAAGCTATTTCTCAAGGACGTGAGTGTCTATGAATTTGTTTCTCTAGTCTACCCATAGTAACATAGATATCATATCATCCCACTGTTCCATCACATCAAGCAGGAGGAAAACATCTTTCTTGAACTTTTTAATATCGGCTCCCTTTTACCCCACCCATTGCCCCACTGTATCTCCAAGAAATCCTTGTTTGTCTTGCTGCCTCTATACATTTATCAATTCTGGGTTCGTATACTGTTAAACAGAAAGACACATAACAAAACTCAAGAGAATTACCCCCAATTGCAAAATACATCTGAGGTGAACCCAAAAGGAATTGCAAGTTGAGGAAGAAGGCAGTCCAAGTGTACTCTTCTGTCCTTCCCTGGAGTCCAGGACTGAACCAGTTGTGTTTAGGATCAATTATGTCAGTCTGGCTCCTGGGATGTGGTGACCTTGCTGGATCACTGCCTTTCCAGGGGCTTCTGTGTTCAAACATACTCTTTAGGTCTGGTGTCCTACAGCCTGCCCCTTCTACCTTTGGTTGAACACATGCTAACATTCCCCAAACTGATTGTTAAATATATTACAAGGAATACAAACGACGACGACAAAACTAACTCCCTGCCTTCCAGTAGATTCTCCCTCATAGCACAGCCCTATTTTGTCATCTTTGCTGGTGAGGAGGGAACACTGTTCTTTTAGCAGCTCAAACGAAGGATGCTTACAAAACAACATCCCTGCACTGGCCGCAAAGTGAGACTGCTGGCTGGGGGTAGTGAGACCCGTTACTGATGAGCCAGCTCCATCTCTTCTCTGTGTGTGCAAAGTACTGTTGCATGCAGTATTTGTTGGTAAACTGTGCTTTTGCTGGGGACCGCAGACAATGGTTTAACAGATTCATGCTGTTAAGTTGACCTTACATTACAATAGAGGGGGATACTATTGGAAGGAAGAATAAGGCTATTTTTGTACATCTACCTTTAAATTGAAGCAAAGCAAGTGAAAAAATATATTTAAAAGGAAAGCTAAGTGTTGGATCGGCCCTGTGAACAGCTCACTGCTGTGGGATTGCCAAATTTGCAGGTAGGTAGCTGGGTTGGGGCCTGGGATATAATACCAGGTGTCCTTTAAATTGGTTTATCCACAGAGAGCACAGCTGTGCTCTCAATCATGCCGTCGGAGTTCACAGCACCTTCCTGTGCTTTGCTTCCCTTGCAGGTGCTGTGGCAACTCCCGGCCGAACTGTTGGTACTTCAGGATCATCCCACAGAAGCCTGCAGAGACAACTGGAGGCTTGATGGTGAACCACAAGGTCTGCAGAGGGAGGAGAGCTCCCACTGGTGATAATCCCTAGCTATGCCCAGCTCCTTCCTGCAGATGATTAGATCAGGCCACGTGGAGAGAGTCTCAGCACTGGGGAAACAGGAGTGCTTGGAATCTGCCAGGTGCAGGGCTAGGTGTCGGTGGAGGTGTTTCTATATTGCTTTGAGAAAGGAATCACAAAATGCCTCACCGTGCTAGTAGAAATAGGACCTGGTATTTCCAGCTTTCCGGCACTTGTCCTGCACAGGCCAGGTACCTTTCAGAACTGGTGCCCAGACTGTAGCCTGATCCACTTCTGAATGTACACTCCTCCCTGGGCCATTCATTGTAATAGAAAATTGACACCCCAGGACCACGCATAAACAGCGGATAATTCTGAGCTGTTTAGGAAACCACTGTTATAAGCACAATAAAAGTGCACTCTTCTAAAAATAATTCACAGGGTACATAAGGGACTGTAGTGGATTGGTTATACTCCTCCCTTGCCCCAAACCACAATAACCTCTGGAAATACAGACTGGTATCTCTCATGAATATAGATGCCCAAATCCTCAACAAAGCCCTGGTCAATAGAATCCAACAGCATATAAATTTATTTTAAAAGACCAATATTCTCAGGTCAATGAATCAGGACAGAAAACCCAACAATAAAAACATCCACATACAATTGATTTTTACATTGGCCCAAAAGACATTAAATGGGAAGCAGGTGCCCTCCTCAATAAATGGTGCTGGAAAATCTGGATAACCACCTGCAGAAGAATGAAATGAAATATCTCATTCTATGTACTAAAATAACTCCAGGTGGATTAAACACCTACATGTAAAATCCAGAGCTAGCAGGATCATTAGTCCAGGGAATACATGGGTTGGCAGAATTAACAAAAGAAACATACTCCATAGAAGGTAACATAGATGAATGGGACCTATGAAAAAGAAAACACTTGTGTAAATCAATAGAGTTTATTTAATAAAAGAGTAAAAAGAGAGCCCACAGACTGGAAAAGGATATTTAGTAATGACACATCATATAAAAGACTAATGATTAAGATCCACAGAATTTTACAAGGTTATAGCAAGAAAAAAACTTTTGATAAGATGGGCTAAAGACCTGAACAAACAATTCATACAAGATGATAGATAAATGGCTAATAAACACATGTGGAAATGTTCTAGGTCTGTAGTCATTCAGGAATTGGAAATCAAAACAACAATGTGATACCAACTAAAGCCCAGTAATGTATCCCAATTTAAAAACAAAACATAACAGAACAATAAAGGGTGGACAGGGTCTGGTGGGATAAGGACTTTTGTACAACTGCTAGTAGTCATGTAAATATGTACAGCCACTATAGAAGGAGATATGGCGATACCTAAAACATATGGAAATTGAACTACCATCTGACTCACCAATACCATTACTGGGCATATACCCCAAAGAAATAAGAAAGAGATGACGAACAGACATGTGTTCCCCCATGATCATTGCAGCACAGTTCACAATAGCACGAAGCTGGAAACAGCCTAAATTCCCATCAAGAGAAAAGTGGATACATTAAAAAAACAAAAAAAACAACTGATGTAAACACACAAATAATATGAATCCCTAAAAAGCAGCATTGAAACACTTCAAGTCGTGGAAGGATCTGGAAGACATGCTTAGTGAAGTTAGTCAAGCACAAAAGGACAAATGCTATTTAAGTTCACTCCACTTGGAAAAAGTCGCAGAAAGGGCACAAGCTCAAGTTTGCACGTCATCAGGCCCTCTGGCTAGGAGCTAGATCGCCTGGGAAAGAGCTGGACCAGTGCCATGAACCACAAATCCTCTGGTCAAGGTAAGTATAGTGGAGGTCATTTGGCCAGAGGACACTTCCTGATCTCCTGATAGCTGGGATCCATTGGTGGGGGAAAGGGGGCAGGATGCTGAGTAGTAGCAATATGGATCTGGGGTGAGGTCCCCTGGAGAGGGTGGTGGCCCTCTCAAAGGGGTGAGGCTTAGTGATGGTAGGGCGTGGGCAGGACTGAAGAGGGGAGATGGAACAGTCAATTTTGGGTGAACGTAAGTGCGTGTCTGCTCGGGTGTGGGAAAGGAGAGCTGACAGCCAAGTGGAGTAAGGAGAGACTGCAGGTGCTCTTCGGATCAACAGGTAGGGAGGGTATTTCATGACTTGCACTCGGAGAGCAGAGCTGACTTAGGACTCTGGGGTTACCTGCGAAGCCAGGTCAGATGTCACAGAACAGTGGGAAACTGAATCCTGACTCTCAGAGTACAAGTCATGCTGCAGAGCTGCTTCTGTGGGATCCCCAAATGGGAACTCCACTGGGGGAACTGGATTCTACCCCAGACTCACTGTAACCTGAGGAATTAAGCTGGAAAACACATGGTGTCTGGGGTTGAAGAAAATAGCTGTACCAAGAGCTGTCTACTATTGGTTGTCTAACAAACAAGTCTTGGTACAGCAAGTGTGCTGTGTTAAGACGTATTATCCTGGCAACTGTGTGGCTGTTCTGTTGCAGTCTGCTTATACTCATCTACATTAGGCTGTTTCTCACAGGTGTGCCGCCATTGGAGCTCACCGTCTTGAAGCAGTGTTATTTGTTTGGTTATTTTTCAGAAAATGAAACCTAGGGATGTTGTGCCCACAGGGAAAGAAAGCATAACAAGGTTTTAGGGTGCTTGAAGGGTGGAGGAGAAAAAAGGGAGATGATTTCAAGAAGTCTAGGAAGGAACCCTATCATTTGGAAAACATGTATGAGTATGCAAGAAATTGCACAATTCGTTTGGACAGAATTGAACTATGGAACAATATGACCTATACAGTGGTTGCCAAGTTAAATAATTTTAATTTTATCAAATAAAAGGTAATAAAGTAATAGATCAAGGAATGGGTTTGGGGCTTGCACTAAATCCTATCCCCAATTTAAGGACTATCAGTTCGAGCCCACAGGACGATGGCAACGTAGTGACACATGCCAGGGGGACTCTGCAGAATCCAGCCCAGGAGAGTTGCTTAGAGGGAAATTCAACGCTGCTGGATTGCAGGAGGTGCATCATAAAGATAAGTAGGCGCATATCCACTGGGTTTTGAAGGGCTGTGGGTTTTGGCTTACATCACTGGAAGCCGCCGGGGGCTTGACCTTAGCCCAGCCGCTGTAACTGCTGGAGCCGGGACCATTTGGAGCCCAGCCAATGTATCTGCCGGAGCCGGGGCCATTTGGAGCCTGTAGCAGGGCTTGGTCTAAACACAGCCACAGTTTTCCCCTGCCTGCCTCAGGGCAGGGACAGGACCCTGGCAGCTCCACCAGCAGGGATCAGGGTTCAGCTACATTGTTGCTTCTGTTTATATCTCTGCTCTCTATTCCAACACAGCCGTGGAGGGCTGCACAGGAGCTTTTTCATGTCATGGCCACAGCTTGCGGTGCCTACGTGGTCTGAGCAGGGACTAAACCCAACACCCCACAGCCCAACAGGCAGGGATCAGGGTTCAGCTACACTGCTGCATCTGTTAACATCTCTGCTCTGTGTCCCCCCACTTCTTTGGGGGCTGCTCAGCAGCTTTCTTGCGACTCTTGGGGCTCAGCTGTGGATAGCAGCTGGGGCTTGGGGCAGGGAGTAAGCCCTTGTAGCTCCACAGGCAGGGAGTGGGACTCAGCTACATAGTTGCTTTTGCTTCCCTCACTTCCCTATACCCCTGCAGAGTCTAGTCTAACATTTTAATTTTTCTCCCCCTGCTCTTTATTCCTACCCTGCTCTCTCATGCTCCATTGCAGACATATGGGGCACTCCCATTGCCCTAGGGCATTTGCGCCTTGGCCACACCCAGCTAGGTGAGCTCCACCCTGCTTAGATAGCCAAAGGCTAGGGAAAGGCCTGCTTGCTCTCTAGGGGATACTCCTCAGACTTCTCACCAGGGAGTTCCTGCCTGAGTACCTGGGGACATAAGGCAGCTCAGCCAACACTTTTCAACATTCAAACCAATAACAGGAACATCAGCCCAGCCTGTGCAACACTGGGGCAGGCAGCCGACCTGCCATCTGGGGTACTCCCCTGATAGGGAAGCCACAGGAAGATAAAGTGGTAGGTTAATACCATAGCAAAATCAGCTGTAGGCAGTTCGAAGAAGCATTCCTGTAAGTCTTCCAGAGAGAGACTAGAAAATGGCACCTGGTCCCTCTAAAATAACTCAACGCAAAAAGCCATCACCCCTAACGACTTCAACGAAAAAAACAGGAGAAAAAAAGACAAAGGCAGAAGATGACCTGAACATAACAACATACATAGAAGAAGCAGACATTGAGATGCCACTCAAAGAAACTCAGAATGCTGCTTGGAGCCATGCAGGATATGAGGGAAACAATACAGAAAAAGGATGAAACGATACAGGAGCTTAGCGAGGAGATAATGAAAAACAATAGCACAATCATGTTCCTTGAAAATTGATTGGAGGAATCAGAGAACCCTATCATGTCTTGGAGGACAGCCAAGCAGACTTTAATAAACGTGAACAAAAATCTAACAAGAGCATCAGAGAAGCTGAAGAAAACCTAAGAGCTATGTCTGATGCTATGAAGCAGAACATTAGAATTATTGGCCTACCGGAGGAAGACACAACAAAGAATCATCTGCTACAATAGCGAGAGAATTCTTGGAGGAAAACTTGCCCAGCCTAATGAATGAAAACCAGGCAACCATCCAGGAGGCTGAAAGAACACCAGCATGACAGGACCCCAAGATGAAATCACCAAGGCACATAATAGTTAAACTATCCAACTTTGAGGAAAAGGAGAAAATCATGACAGCAGCCAGGGAAAAACAAGCAGTCACATATAAAGGTTCCCACATAAGGATATGCTCAGACCTATCAGCAGAAACTATGAAAAAAAGGAGAGAGTGGAGTAACATTACTCCAAAAATTGAAGGAAAACAACGCAAATCCAAGAATATCTACCCAGCCAAATTATCGATCAAGATCGATGGAGAAGTAAAAGTCTTCCCAGACAAGGAAAAACTCAAAAATTACATTACAACAAACCCAGCCTTACAAAAGATCCTCGCCGACTCAGTATGGGCAGATGAACAACACTCACCAAGCACAAATAAGAGACCAATACATAGAACAACTTCACCCAGAGCACAACAAGGAGAAAAGAGACCCCAAGATAGCATTGGTTTAAGGATGGAAAGAAGTCAAGAATGATACACACAAAAAACACACACTAATGAGAAAGGAAAGTAGGAAAACTCCCAACACAAAAGGTATAAAATGGCATCACAGAGTCCACAGATGGAGATAATAACCCTGAAATCAGTGGCCTGAACTCAGGCATTAAAAGACTGAGACTAGCAGAATGGCTTAGAAAACACAACCCATCCATTTGCTGCCTACAGGAGACACATCTCAAGGCTACAGACAAAAATAGGCTGAGAATCAAAGGCTGGAGAAGGACCTACCAAGTACACAGCAATACAAAAAAAGCAGGGGTTGCAATCCTAATCTCGGAATAAATTGACCTCAAAGTACAAACCATAAAAAGAGATAAGGAAGGATACTATCTAATGCTCAAGGGAATCATAGACAATGAACCACTAAGCATTGTAAACATATATTCCCTGAATGAGAGACCAGCTGAATATGTCAACCAAACACTCCAAAAGATTAAGAAAAAATCACAGACCCGACAATTATAGTAGGTGACTTCAACACACCACTCTGAGAAAGATAGATCACAGGGAAAGAAACTCAACTATGATGCACATACCGGCTTGGGAGGAACTGGAGGAAATCATGCTAAGTGAAGTAAGTCAGGTACAAAAGGAAAAGTAAAACATGATCCTGCTGAGGCAAATATTAAAAAAAATGCTAATGTGGCATAGGGGAAAAAGTTACTATATACTAACATTTTTGGGTTGAAGACTGTGTAGTATGGCAGAGACCAGATCAAAACCAGGGATGCACATAGTAGACAACTGGGGAGGAGGTGGGGAAAGAAAAATAAAAGGATGAATATAAGGAAGAAAAGGTGAGCTGGGGCATGGGGCACTAACCCACCCAAGGGGAGGGTATTGTTTATATCTCCACAGGGAAAGTGGGACCAGACTTCCACCCAGTGCCGCGAGGTGTGAATGCAGCATTCCGGAGTGGAGTAGGGAACCAGTGAAGAGGTCTGGGAGGCTGGCCCCAACACCAAAAATTAAGTGGATTCCTGCCCCTCCCCCAAGAAGAATTTGTTTCAAAGGACGACATTGATTCTACAGCTCGGGCAGAAGGATATATCGGATCAGAGCACACGGGCGCAGATGAAGGGGAGGAGGAGAGAGTGGAGCACAGACTTGCCCACCAGGCCGTGAGGATGATGTTCCTGATTAGAGCAGCCAGTCCACAGAGAGGACAACATGGCCCCCACTATAAGACATGATACCCCTCAGTGACCAATGGCGCTACCGGAGAAAGCATCAGAGACACAGTGTGCGGATTGCACCTGACCTGATCCGACCACACTGAGGCAAATCACTGGGAGAGTTCAGCGGAACAGCAAGGGAATGGAGTGGCAAGGTCCCCAGGGAATGCTGAAAGTGGATTTGGGGCCAGGGCGTGGTGCCCATATAGACTGGACTGGAAAACACTCCTAAAGGCCAACAAACGAACCTTGAACTAACTACAAGCTTTTCTATCTTGATGTGTTTTGTTTTGTTCTTTGTCAGTGGTTTTTTGTTGTTTTGTTGTCTGGCTGTATACTGTTGCTTTGTTTTCCTCTGTCTTATTTTTGTGCATGTTATTATCTCCACAGGTTTGTCTACATGAGACAGGCTGGATGAACTATCTGGAGGAAAAACAAAGGGACCGACAGTTCTGGGGGTACCTGGGATAGGGGGAGATTGGCCGTAAAGAAGTGGTGTTAACAAACCCAGGGACAAGGGAGCAACATGGGATTCAAATTGGTGGCGAGGTGGGGAGTGGCTGGCCTGGTAGGGAATGATAAGGGCAAGGTTACTTAAAGAAGAGGTATAGCTGTAAGCCAGGTGGGGATGGAGCATGATAGTGGGGCAGGAGGAAAGTCAAGGGAAATAGAGGAAAGAACTAGGAGGCAAAGTGCATTTGTAGAGGTCTAGACAAAGACATGTACATGCAAATATATATATGAGGATGGGGAAATAGATCTATGTGTCTATATTTATAGGTTTAGTATTAAGGTGGCAGAAGGACCTTGGGCCTCTACTGAAGCACTCCCTCAATACATGAATAGTTTCTTCTATTAAATTGTCATTCTATGATCCTCACCCTCCCGACACAATTGCTGAAGCCAAAGCATTTGAACAAGTAAATATGAAGAAAGTTGATGGTGCCCGGCTATCAAAAGAGATAGCGTCTGGGGTCTTAAAGCCTTGAAGGTGCACAAGTGGCCATCTAGCTCAGAAGCAACAAAGCCCACATGGAAGAGCACATCAGCTTGTGTGATCACGTGGTCCCGAAGGGATCAGTTTTCAGGTATCAAAGAGCAAAAAATCATATCATTGGCTGCACAGCTCCATGATACGATTGTCGAGGACAAACGGGTGCATAAGCAAACGTGGCGAAGGAATCTGATGATGCCCGGCTATCAAAAGAGATAGTGTCTGGGGTCTTAAAGCCTTGAAGGTGAGCAAGCGGCCATCTAGCTCAGAAGCAATAAAGCCCACACGGAAGAAGCACACCAGCTTGTGTGATCACGAGGTGCCAAAGGTATCAGGAATAAGGCATCATCATAAAAAAAACCCAAAAACTTAACATCGTGAATGAAGGAGGAAGTGTAGAGTGGAGACCCAAAGCCCATTTGTCGGCCACTGGAGATCCCCTCACAGAGGAGTCTAGGGGAGGAGATGAGTCAGTCAGGGTGCGATGTAGCACCAATGAAGTATACAACTTTCCTCCAGTTCCTAAATGCTTCCTCCACCCCACCCCCCAACTATCATGATCTGAAATCTACCTTGATAGAGCAGAGGTTGTACACTGGTGCATATAGGAGCTGGAGGCACAGGGAATCCAGGGTGGATGATACCTTCAGGACCAGGAGTGTGAGGTGCGATACTGGGAGGGTAGAGGGTGAGTGGGCTGGAAAGGGGAAACCGATTACAAGGATCTACATGTGACCTCCTCCCTGAGGGACAACAGAAAAGGGGTGAAGGGAGACGCTGGATAGGGCAAGATATGACAAAATAATAATTTAAAAATTATTAAGGGCTCATGAGGTAGGGGTAGCAGGGAGGGAGGGGAAAAAAGAGGATCTGATGCAAAGGGCTTAAATGGAGAGCAAATGCTTTGAAAATGATGAGGACAAAGAATGTACAGATGTGCTTTATACAATTGATGTATGTATACGTATGAATTGTGATAAGAGTTGTATGAGTAATAAAATGTTAAAAAAAGAAAGTAATCTAAGAAGTTGTCCTAAATATAGAAGAGCACGGAAATAATATTTGTGAAAGCCTTATTAATTCCCTGTAGTGTGAAGATGCCTTAATACTGCATGCCATAAGGTAGTCTGACTTGAAAAACGTACTGATGAAGATCAGAGACTGGTGCCTTAACTACAGAATACAGCTCGATGAAAGAAAACCAAAATCCTCACTATAGGACCAATACAAATTACCATGAAAAATGGAGATATCATTGAAGTTGTCAAGGATTTCATTTCACTTGGACCTCAATCAATATACACAGAAGCCATAGACAAGTGATGTGTTTCCCTGGGCATATTTGTTTCCCAGGACCTCTTTAAACATTTAAAAAGCAGTGTCTATTTGAGAACTAATATTTACCAGATCCAAGCTATTTTATTTTTAATTGTCTCATATGCCACTGAAAGTTGAAAAATGAATGAGGCTGTTTAAAAGTAAAATGATGCATTTTAATTATAGTGCTAGTGAAGAACTTGATAGTTTGATGCACTGTCAATTGTAGCTTAGAAGTTGTACAATTATAATGCTTGTCATAAATGGATACTATGAAAATTTCATTTTAAGTATATTAGAAATTTGTTGAGAGATCTGTCCATTAAAGGACATCATGCTTGATAAAGCAAAATATCATTGAAAAAAGGATGAACTTCAACAACATAGAACATCACAGTAACTGCAACTAAGCTCAAACTTGACAACTGTGAGAAGGAAGCAGGACCCATATGTGTTTCATTCTTTTTTTTCTCTAACATTTCTATGAGAGTGACATGATTTAATTTGACTTAAACAGCAAAATGCAATGCCAATGACAAACATTTTGCTTGATGCATAGTTAATTAAATTTTTCCCTTTACATATTGGCACCTGATAAGGATACCATTTAATACCACTTTTATTTAATAATATGCTGCAAGTCTTTATGGCAGTTATTGATCAACAAGTGTCTAATAAAAGCTGACAATGGTAGCAAAGATGTAAAACTGTAATTGGAGATGGTATCACTCTAAACATGGACAATCCAAGGCCCTACAAGAAAATCATTGCATCCAAATGAAATGTTCAGCAATTTCACAGGCCATAGGTCAATATAGAAAAGTCCATTTGGATTCCGTGTACCAACAGAGAACGCTCTGGAAAGGAATTCAAGAAAATAATACCATTTACAAGAGCCACCTATAAGATAAAATGGAAAAAACCTGGGCAGAAAAACAAACATCTGTACAAAGAAAACCTTAAAAACAGTACTACAGGATACCATAAGACATAAAGTGAAAAATTAGCCATACTCTTTAATAGGGAATTTTACTTTGTGAAAATATCAAACACACCACAAGTGATCTATAATTATAATGCAATTCTGATTCAGATCCCAGCATCTTTCTGAAAAGTTGAAAAAGAAAGGGAAGAGATTCTATACCTAGAAGCTCTGATGGTGTAGTGGATTATACAATGGGCTACTAGCTGCATGGTCCTCAGTTAAAAACTGCCAGCTACTCTTTCGGAGTAAGATGATCCTGAAAAGTTTTATGATCTCAGAAATCCAAAACGGCCAGTTAGCCCTTGTCCAATAGTAGTGGTTCTCAGCCTTTCAAATGCCATGACCCTTTCATACAGTTCCTCATGTTATGTTGTGGAGAACCCACACCATAAAATTATTTTCTTTGCTACTTCATGAATGTAATTTTGCTACTGTTAAGAATTGTAATATAAATATCTGATATGCAGGATGCATTTTCTTTGTTACAAATTGAACATAATGAAAGCATGGTGATTAATCACAAAAACAATATGTAATTATGTATTGTGAAATATTTATTTCTGATTACAAATAAATGAAATTTTGTCTTGAAGCATGGTGTAGCATGGTTAACAGTCTTTAATATAATGATAATAAACTGCATTGCTACATTTTGCGACTGTATGCATAAAAAGCCAGCGTGCGTGCAAATGCTGAGAAACCTTCCTTCTCACCAGATCAGAAGTTCTCAGTCTTTGCAAGAGCACAACGAAGTCTACTTTGGTATTTAGACTTGATAACCAAAAAGCTGGAAAGCCCTGTTTCACAGATATGTTGTTGGAAATGGAAGAAGATGGTCTCAGATAGGTATATGACTGCCAACACTTGATCCAGAATTTTGTAACTGGCATTGTAGCGAAATCAGTTTGTGCTGACTCACTGTTAATGAGTTCAATGAACACTTCTTGAACTGTCTCCGGAGCATCTTCATCTTTGACTGTGAATGGGTGTCTAGCAAGTGCAAATGGAATGTCAGGTAGATTTGGAAAGTACAATGAAATTTTATCTGCAAGCATGTGCAAGTGTTCTTTCATAGGAATGACCATCGTCATTCTTTTGTATGGTTCAATGTCATGTTCCTCAAAAAAAGCAGATACAACATATAAATTTTATTTTCATCCTTTTTTTTGTGCCAAAGCTAAAGTTTCATTTGGAATGATCAGATCTTTTCAGAAAATCAAGTCATGTTGCATTTGTTCCTCACAGTGATCAATTTAACTCATTCAAGATGGAAAATGTGTCAACCAAGTAAGCTATTTTCTGTAGTTTACTTTGATCGCTGAAAAGTGCTTTGAACTGCGTTGTTGCCTTCTGATTTTAAAATGCTTTGAGTTCATCACAAAGCTCAAAAACACGTTTTAAAACGTTTACTCTTAACAACCATCTTACTTCCGTGTTAAATAGCAGAGCATTATTGTGCTCATCCATCTCGTTCTGCAGTTGCAGTCAACTGTTTAAAGTGCTCGCCTTTACAAAATTGACAGAACTTATGACACTATTCATTATTTCTTGTAACTCTTGTGGAAGCATCTCATTGCTAATATTTGCCGATGAATCATACAGTGAAGTCCGTTGACTTTTAGTGACTCATTCAGTACCAAACGTTGAAATGCAGGTAGGCATCCTAGCATAGCTGGAGCACCATCTGAGTAAACTCCATAAACTTTTCCCAAGAGATCTTATGCTCTTTCAGAAATGAACCTACTGTGTCAAATACATCATCTGCAGTAGTTGTTGTTTCAAGAGGTTTGCAAAAAAGAAACTCTTCTTTAAAGTTGCCATCATTAATATACCTCAGGTAAACCAGTAACTGGGACCAGGTTGCAATGTCTGTAGATTCATCAAACTGGATGCTAAATATTGGAAGTGACTGGATGCTAAATATTGGAAGTGGAGCAGATTTAATTTCCGGGATGACCTGATAAAGGATATCAGCAAACTTGTCACCTATTCTTCTGCGGACAGTATCATTAGATAAGGAAATTGACTCAATTTCATAACAAGTTTGTGTCCAATCATAACTCAAACAATGACTTTGGTCACTTGCAACAATAAATCCTCAGCAATGGTGTGAGGTTTCATAGCTCTGGCAACTCTGAGTGCCACCAAGTATGAAGCTTCATTGGCTGTTAACGTTTGGTTTGTGGTTTTGCCACCAGTGTCAAGTCTGGCTTTCTTGAGTCCATGAGCTTTGCTTCTAAAATAGTTGGTATAATTGTTGGCAAACACAGATGCTTGCTAACAAAATGGCGTTATAGTTTCTTTGGCTTCATATATTCAGCTGATAGAACTTCACAACAAATAACACATTGTGATTCCTCAATTCCTGCTGTAAATATTGAGATAAATACATACTGTAAAAAATCCTCGCTATATTTTATTTTGTTAACATTCTTCTCTACATGATTCATTGTCATGGCATGGTTTTCTAATGAAAATAATATAAAACAATCGCTTTAATAATACAAAAGGTGATACATGGCACAGTTCAGTCAATAGAGTTCGTTAAAGTTTCCTGTGATTTACCATTCTGTGGTTTTGGTTTGTTTGTGTTTTTTTTACATACCTGTTACTCTCACAAGGGAGTAGTATTCATATCAACCATAGCTGAATTTAACAAGACCAATCAGCATCAGGATTAAGTTGCCATGGTACAGATATCCCATATTTTTGCAGTAGTTGATGATTTCACGGTACAGGATTTTACATTTACCCAATAATTATAATTCATGAAGTGTCGTTTTACCTCCAATACTACTGCTTTCAACACAGTAGCTGCTTTTAGCAGAGTAGCTAACTGCTTTCAACAAAGCAACTGATCTCTACAGAGTAGCTGCTCTCTGCACATGTGTTACTTGTCCGCTTAAGCACATTATGGTGCCAACCCTTTCACATACACTTGTATTTGTATGGGGTAGGCGCGATGATGTCATCACACCAGTTACCCATATGTGGGTGTATCTGCACGAGTGCATACCCACCTGGAGATGGATGGAGGAGTGGTGTCTTGATTTCTAAGACCATTGGAAAATGTGTTTACTGATGATCTTAGGTGATCACTGTGAAAGGGTTGTGCTAGTCTGGGCACTTTAGAGAAACAAATCTACAGAAATTCATGTATAAGAGAGAGTTTTATATAAAGGTTAAGTGCACAGCAAGAAAACATCCCAATCCAGTGCTACCCAAGCTCACAAGTCCAAGATTAACCCATATGTCTGACACCAATCCATAAAGTCCTCCTATATCTCACAAAAGACAGGCAATAACACTGACTGAAGGAGGAAAGCCAAATCAGTGAACCTGTAAGCATCTCAGAGCTGGCGGGGGTCTCCACACGGCTGCTCCAGCACCCAGGGCTGCACTGCAGTAGCTCTATGTGGCTTCTCCTTGGGGATGTCTTGCAGGAAGTGAGCCTTGACAGCTGAAACAGGGAACTGGCCAAGGCAGCTGCACCCTAATCCGACTATCGCAAAGCAAGAGACCCAAGAACTAGAAAGGTGAGGATCATCGAGCCATTTATCCTTCAGGCCCTCATTTAACCCCACATGTGTTTACCAGCCATGTTGGCACGAGTAAATACCTCAAATGTCGTTTGCTCATCCCCCTGCCCCCCCCCCCAGCAAGTGGTCTCGAACCATAGGTTGAGAACCAGAGCCTTATAGGGTTTCTAATATTCTTATGTGACTGGACAGCAGTGAGTTGGGTGTTTGGGGTCCAGCCTCTATACCTGCAACTGAGATAGACCCAAGGAAACAAGGACAATCACAATGAGCCATGTGATCAAGAGAAGCATCTACACACTATCATGTCTGAATCACTCAGGCGCTCTCCTCTGGAAACGTCTCAGAATAGACTCACTGTGTTTTGATTTTTCTAAATGTAAATCAACCAGATATTAGGGAAGAGGCTGGAAAGGATGTATTTCTATATAAGCCAATGGTCACACAACATAAAATGCTTCATAAAGCAAAGGCAGGTGAACCACTCAAGAGAGATTTGAAAACAGTTTCCCTTTGAAATTAATGGATTGAAACCTGAGGGCACAGACATGAATGACCCAGCAAACTGTAGTGAAGAGAAATCATTGTCCATTCCAATGAGGCCATCCCTACACTCTACCCCTGGTCTTTCCAGTTTTCCACCTCACCACTTTTTAGCACTTATTTCATGGAATATAATTGTTTTCCTCTTTTCACAACTTTTTACCTTACTCTACTATTTCCTTTCTAAAGCTTTACAGCAATCCTCTTCTTTTTCTTCTTCTTCTTCTTCTTCTTCTTCTTCTTCTTCTTCTTCTTCTTCTTCTTGTTGTTGTTCTACTACTACTACTACGACTACGACTACTACTACTACTACTACTACTACTACTACTACTACTACTACTACTACTACTACCACTACTACTACTGCTGCTGCGTCATCTTTTTTTTTTAAATTAAGAGAAAATAGAATGATTCCTACTGAAATTCCTGCTAAATCTGTTGCTAAAATCCAAATTTTGTTTTAACAAAATAAACTAAAGAACACAGCAGACCATCCTATTTGTGCTCTCACTTGTACCTGCTCCTGGAACCTGGGCCTGTGCTATTTGGGCCTGAGCACACCCATTGCCCCAAATTCCCTTCAGTCCAACCCCACCCCTGTGCTGCAGAGTGGTTTGTGTGGGAATTCACATTGACTTCTCTCTCTGTGTCTTCTTGCACAGCCATACACAGCTGGATCCTCAGTGGTCACAGAACTCAGGTGCAGGGAGAACTGGTTCTTGGATGTGTCTGGGTTGCTGACTAGATCTCTGAGATTTGGTGTGTATTCGCTAAACCACTCTGACCTGTAGAAGCTCCTTCCCATCCACTCACAGCCTCTCTCAGGGCTGCCTGATCTGCTCCCATGTGGCACTTGTGCTGGAGACTGAGTCCCCAGTAATGGTGCAGATGAGAGTGAGGTACTGTGATGGTCTCACCACCTCAGGGCCTGACTACTAAAGCTGCACCTGGGACAGGACACCAGGAGTCTTAGGAAACAAGCTTTGAATATCCCATCTGTCCTTAAATCTGCTGTGACCTAGTGCATCTCCCTGCCATTGACCCGATGGGAGACCTAGGACCATCAAAACGAGGAAGCGGATGGAGACAGACATTTCTGTATCAAAGTCTCCCTGGCTCAGCAGGCTCTGGAATTCTGGTTCCAGAGGAGAATCTTGAGGGGAGTGAAGGTGGGTGTTCATATCATTTGAGAAAATAAACCACACCAGTCTTCTGCTTGTGCTAATGGACAGGGGTCACAGCTCCACAAGGAAGCTTCTCCAGAGCTGGGCCTTGAAGCAAGTTGGATGGCAAAAATATGTCAGAAATGTGAGTGAGGTGGCCCACAGGCATACACTGAATTTTTACCCTGCCCAGATCCCAATATTTGCAATCACAAAATTATCAGGGTTCCATTGTATATGAATTGTTTGATTTGAACACATGCATCCACTAATGTATGCATTACTGTATTCATTGTGAGTTCTGAGAGCTATGAAGACACCAGACAGTCTTCTGCACGGAGGGAAAATCAGTAAACCAAGCAAGAAACGAATGAGCTAAGAAACGAATGATTTCGTCCTCAAACTAAGCCCACTGCAAGTGCACCTATCCTGTCTCATGGGAACCTTATAAGACTGATTATAAATGTTCCTGAGAACTTCTTTGACCATAAATACTTACAGGAAAAGACAACCTCATCTTACTCGGGAGGCACAGTGGGCTGGTTTGCAGTGAGCAATCCAATACTTATCCCACTGTGTCACCATATCTTCATATATCTCTACACCAAGAAGCCCGTATAAAGGGCTGTATAAATGTCACATTGAGAAGCCAAGTGGTGATTTTTAAATACTATTATGTGACTATGAGCTCTGGGCTATGAATAAGGGGGGGCATATCCAAAATTATGGCCATTCACTTACCTTTTGGAAAAGAATGTTGAAAGCACCACAAACTGGGCTATCAATATAACAAACATCTGTTTTGAGGGAAATACAGCCAAGGAATACCTTAGAAGGAAGGATGATGAGACTTTGTTTCATGTAATTTGGACAGGCTATCATGACACCAGTCTGTTGAGAAAGACATCATCCACGATAAAGCATGGGATCAGTGAAGGAGGAGGTGATGGATTGACACAGTGACTCTAACAATAAGCTTAAAAATATTCGTTATGGTTATGGTACTGAACTAGGCATGATTTAGTTCAGTTTTACACTGAATCACTTAGCGTTGCAATTGTCTCTGTGGCACGTAACATCATCAAAACAAATGAAAAGACACAATGTTCTTCCCAGATTGAATGACAGTGCTGGGGGAATGGGTATATGTTTTCTTTTCCTTAGAAAAGGAAATATGTAACAGAATACACTCTTTATAACTGTTTTTATGTTGAAGTTCCCCGTGCCTTCGTTAGTTATTGGTTGCAAAAGTCTTGTCTACATATTTATAGAACATTAAGCATCCAAGGTTGTTTGGGTGCAAAAACAGTTAAAGACTCGTATTGACCCTACATGAAAGAGAACTGTCTGAAAGGATTTTCTTTTCTGTAATAATAATTGGATAACCATATCAGGTCTTTAACCAACTGAATTGCCAAGGTTTTGAACTGTCTACCTTTTGGCTAGAAGTTGAGCATTTAATTATGCTCACATAGTTCTGTGTTTCAGGTTCACCTATGTACAATTCATATGCATCTATTTTTACTTTCTACAGGTGAACATTTCTGTGCATGATGGCTGGTCTTAAGACATTATGTAGAGTTCTTCAATGCAAGTACTGTTACTATTATGTGTTCCTTGAGTATTTACTATGGGATTCTGTCCTAGGCATTGTGTGATTTTAATAGTAACCCTGGGCACCATCTTCAGTGCCAGAAACACCTCCCAGAGTTGTGCAAACTAAGAGTGACTACTATAATAGCCAAAGACCCCATAAAACATATCAAGGAATTGGCGCATTTGGGATATGGTGTGGCAGTTTCATAATCTCTTGACAACTTGGGAAGGGATGGAGTCTAGCCTATCAATGAGGTCACAGCTTGATGAATTCATTTGGAGGTGCAAAGGAGATAAATAGCTCACTGGAAGCCAGACCCAGATAGAATCTCTACCTGTTGAAATATTCCTGTTTACAAAGCAACATGGTGCTACACTGATAATAGCCAGAGCCCTGGCACTGGAGCCCTGGCAATGTGAAGACCCATGCCAGTGCTGAGATGCTTCCAGCACCACCAGATCCACAAGACTTTCCACCCACTAGCCTGTGATCTTTGTCACTACATGTGTTGTGTGAGTCTGAAGAAGAATTTATAGATTGGTGTCAGACATATGGGCTAATATTGGACTTATAGATGTGATCAGAGCTGGGATGTTTTCTTAATATACAGTTACTCTTTGATATAAAGCTCTTTCCTATACACATGTGAGTGTCTCCCTGGATTTGCTTCTCTAGTCTGCCTGGACTAACACATGGTGTTAGAGAATAATGTTAAATTTGTCATGGGCTGCCTGAAGTTCTGTCTTAGAGTAAGCACATCTTGTTTAATTCTTGTAAGTTTTCAAGTAAGATTTTATCTCACTTATTTGGGCATTACATTAGTAGGAACAAGAACCCAGAGAATGGTCTTGTGCTTGGTAAAGTAGAATGTCAATTAAAATGGGAGAGACTCTCAAAGAGATGGATTGTCACAAAGGCTGCAACGATGAGTCCACATAGAGCTACCATAGTGGTCAGCACAGCAGTTCTAGCTGACCGGGCACTGCAGTCCTTATCCAGGCTCCCGTGCTCACCTCTTTCTTCACTTGGTCCAGAGTGGGTGGGTTCTTAGCATCCTTGCAAGTCAGCCCACCCCCTGAGGTTAGTTTTATGTCTGGACTCCCACTGACTCTCCCTCACTATAAAATACTTTGGACATAGAGTGTGATACAAGTTGCAAACACTCTGAATTGGTTGCAGTGAAAGGAAGTATGATATATACATGTAGATATTTATCTAGATTTTGAGATTGAGATATATACCACAATAAAATACTGATCAAGAAAGAAATTTGCCTGAAAAACAATCAAATATTGAACACCGGTTAGGCTTCATTCTTTCCACAGGAAGAGGAAACGTACTTAAAGAAGATTTCTATTCAAATTAATTAAAGCAAGAGAGTTATAGAGTTATTTATTCCACATTAAGGAGGAAATTGACAAGTCAGAATTCTTTTTTATGGGTTTCAGTGACGTGTGATAGGAAAATTTTCAGCTGTTGATAATTGTTGAACACAGTGATAATCTAATTCCATTTGTGTTAGTGTGGGTATATTAGAGAAACGAGTCCACAGAAACTCATTTGAATAAGAGAAAGTTTTATATAAATGGTAAGTTTACATCAGGAAAATATCACAACCAAGTACTACCCAAGTCCACAAGTCCAACATTAGCCCATATGTCTGACACTAATGCACAAAGTCCTCCTCCATGTCACAAAACACATGCAATGAGACCGATTGCAGGAGGAAAACTGGATCAGTGAGCAGTGTATGCATCTCAGCGCTGGCAGGGGTATCCACAGAGCTATTCCAGCACCCAGGGCTGCATTGGGGTAGGTACATGCGGTGTGTCCTTGGGGATGTTCTTGCAGGAAGTGAGCCTTGCCAGATCAAGCATGGCACTGGGTAAGGGATCTGCAATCTGCTCCAACCATCAGAAAGCAAGAGACCCCAAAACTAGAAAGGCAAGGCTCACCGAGTCATTTATCCCTCCGCCCCTCAATTGACCCCACATGTGTTTATCTACCAGGTTGGTACAATAAACCACCTCCCTCTCCATTGAATTATGCATGAGAAGAGTGATGAAAATATTAGTTTGTTGCACGTGTATGAGAAAAATAACTTTTAAAATATGACATAGTTTTTCAACCACAATCAGAAACTGACGGAAAGTATTGCTGGTACAGCAACACTTCAAAAAGCCAGCTAAAACATTGAACCCGAAAAGAGATTATGATATAAGCCCAAAATTTGAATTTGTAAAAATTGTTAGCAATGGAATAGTCTTTATTTAATATTTTAATTATTTTCTCACTTTTTTCCCCCTCCAAAACCATTTTTTGGGGAGCAAATACAGGTGTCATGTTCATCAGTAGTTCAAGTGCATCAAGCAGTATTGTATGACTGCTACCACAATTAGCTTCAAAACATCATCTTCCTTCTTCAACTAATGGCATCATCTTCCTTTATTCCACTCCCCTACCCCCCACTGTAGCCCCAGAAGCCCTTATTCTACTTGCTGTCTCTTTATGTACATCAATTCTGGCTTTCATCTACAGTCAAACAGAAAAACATATCACAGAAATTCAATAATGCTATCCCCCAATGACAAAACACATGAGATAAACTCTAATAGGAATTTAAAATTGAGGAAGTAGGCAGTCCAAGTATAGTCTGCGGCCCTTGCCCGGAATCCATAACAGACCTAGGTGTGTTTCAGATGTGTCAGTCTGGCTACTGGAATGTGAGGATCTTGCCAGTTGACCGCCTTTCTCAGGATTTTCTGGAACCAAAAGCACTCTTTAGTAGCTGGTATCCTGCAACACACCCTGTGGCTCATGCTGAACAAGCAAACGGCTTGTCCTTCACATGACATTAAATACACCAAGCAACAACAACAAAAACAAACAACACAACCAACTCCCTGCCTTCCAGGAGGTTTCAGCTCACAGCACAACCCTATTTCTCTATGTTTGCTGTTGAGGAAGGAACACTATTCTACAACTGCAGCACAAACAAGACATGCTTGCAAACCTCCATTCCTGCACTTGCCACAGGTGAAGCCACTGGCTGTGAGGACTGCTGCCTACTTTGATGATGAGCCGGCCCTGTCTCTTCTCTGTGCGAGCAAACTACTGTTGCACACAGAGCCTGTGTGTGAGCTGAGCTTTTGTCAGTGACCTCACACACTGGTTTTACCGAAATCAACAGTTATATTTTGTGCAGTACACAAGAAGGGGAGTAATTCAACTTGAAGGGAGACTAAGGTTATTTTTATAAAAGTACCTTGTAAATTGAAGCACAACCAGCAAAATATATGTAAAAGGGAACCATTAACATGTTAATAATAATTTTATAAATAATATCATAAAAGGTGTCACAGAAAAGGATGATATAATTAAAATGAAAACACGATGTATGAAGTTCTATGGAGACCAGGATGATGGAAAAAATAGAACAATTCCTGATAATATCAAATACGATTAAACAAAATACAGAATACACAGAAAGCAATTAATGGACATAAACAAACAAAACAAGATACAAATTCAGAAATTTGATAACTGTAAGACATTGGCACCAAGTGAATCCCAAATCACAGTGACTCTCGGACAGAGTAGAACTGCTCCGTAGGGTTTCAGACACTGTTAATCTTTTGGAGGAGCAAACAGCCTCATCTTTCTCCCTTGGAGGAACTGGTGGTTTCAAACTACTGACCTTGCACTTTGCATCCCAATATAAAATAAACAAAAAAGATGGCAAAATTAAAAAAAAAAAAGCTGTCCCAGGGGAGGCTAAGAGTTAAGTGAGAAAGCCCTAATTCCAACAGGAAATCCTCCCTGTCATCTATCTGTGCCTGTCTAGGACTGGGTGTCTGTGCTCATGAATCCTGCGTGCCCCCTGCTGCCCAGTGTCTCCCCTGCAGGGGAGATTTGTGTCTGGGTTCACACTGACTTCCCCTCACTGTGTGTTTCCCTTGCACAGTAATACATGGCCGTGTCCTCAGCAGTCACGGGGTTCAGCTGCAGGGAGAACTGATTCTTCGATGTGTTTCTGGTGATGGAGAGTCGGCTTTGAAAAGACGGGTTATAATATGTATTACCAATAGAGCATAGCTCTCCCATCCACTGCAGCCCCTTTCCAGAAGTCTGGCAAATCCAATGCCAGCAGTAACCACTGCTTGTGATGGAGAAACCAGAGACAATGCAGGTGAGGGACAGCTTCTGGGACGGCTTCACCAGTCCTGGACCTGACTCCTGAAGCTGCACCTGGGACAGGACCCCTGAAAACAAAAACAAATGTTCCATGTCAGTCACTTGAAGTCATAACTATCCCCATAGACCCAGGTCAGATATCTGTATCTCTCACCTTGGGGAACTGTCACCAAGCATAGGAGAACACATAACAATAGCATCTTAACACCACACCTCTGCTTTCCCAAGAGACCTACAGCCCCGTCTGAAGAGAACTGATAGCTTTCCCACCCCAAGGGTGAAATTGTACCCTAGTGCCTGAAATATAATTTGCATATGAGGATGTCCTGTCCTTATAAACAGAAAGTGATAGAGACCAGACCCCCTCTATCTTCTGAGCTCATGGTAGGGTAAATGTTTGAACTCATATGCATATTAGTCTATAACAGAAGAAGTTTTTACCAAGAGGTGTGTGGGAGAGGTCAAAGAGTGCCCAGAATTTCTGAGCCCAGTGTTCTTTCCTTCCCGGTCCTCATTGCTCCTGCCCTGCCTTGGGCTCCTGTATATCCTGTGCTCCAGAGAGTGGGCAGAATATAGTTTGTTAAAACCATCAATTGGACCCCAAGTCATCTTCAGACCTCACAATTTCCAAGGTCCTTTTTTTCCTGTATACCCTGAAACTTCTTAATTAACCTCCTCAGAGCCTTAATAGTTTTCCTTGTGTGGGAGTGACATCTTTGAGAAGCATGAATATCAGGTTAGTCCCAAGGAGTTGTGGTTGATAAGATCCCAAAGGTCCAACTCTTCTATGAAGCCATTCAGTTCCAATTTCCACCTACTCCACTCTTGAGGAGATTCCCTTATGTTTCTGGATTCTGTGAATCAATGAAAAATCCAAAAGAAATTAATGAAATTTTGAGGAAAGGAATCACGTGACGGTGGGTTCTGTTCAGTCCAAATTCTGACACTCAGGAAAGGGTAAACCAGATGCTGTGCCCAAAGGACAAGCTCCACTCCCAGCTTTGCAGTTTATTTGCACACATCTGACCTGAAGCCTCAGGCAGAATGTTTCCAGTCAACATTGTCCCTCTGCTAATCTGTTGCAGCCAGGATTTCCCAAACTTGGGCCATGGTCATCACCAACCCCACTACTCTTACCTGTAATACCCACACTACATCCCAGAGCCCAATGATCGAGGTCAACCTCAGTGTAAGTAAAGTGATTCAAGTGTTACTGGGTCTCAGGGAAGAACGTGACACCTGGAAAAGTTGGGCCCCAGGCAAGACAATATTTTAATTCAGTAGCCTCTAAGAAATGCAAGATTCTGAATAGAAAACCACTCCCTTGTTTGCTAGAATATCCGGAATAGTGAAAAATCAGTCGAGTCATGATTTCAAGTACAAAGATGGAGAAAACCAGTAAATGAAAACTAATCATTTAAGAAAAGGCTCAGAGTAAGAGTCAAGTACAATATTGTCGACTTTGAAACCAAAGACCTTTTCCTGAAACCCACGAGGCACTCGTCATTATAATTAGGTCTATCCATCCAACTGATCCTCGACATTTAGAGATTAAACAGACACTCTTGTAAATGTCCCTTGCCCTGGGACTCTGGTTCCATTGAAATGTGAGCATCTCCAACCACAGACAGCCTCTCCATTTGTGCTCTGGGCACAGCCACATCACAACTGCTCATGGGTCTCAACTGACATTTATTCCCTAAACTCAAAGATTGTCTAATTTTGGAAAATGGTACATATTATTGGCTATAGAAGCTGTGACATCTATAAACATGTAGTTTATAGATTCTTTCCTCATAAAGTTTAAATATTTTCCTCAGACTGAGGGTTGACAACACTCATTTGCTGATTAATTAGAATCTGTACACCTCCAAATTAATGTTTCTTTTTACGGTGGGGAAATCCAAGCACTACGTGTTGGTCACCTGGACTTCTTTGTGCCAGAATTTGCTGAAGGGCATAATCAATTACTTTAAAGTGAAGACACATTGTACTCACTACAATCCAGGGGTGAAAGCACAGGACACTCTAGCATTTTTCATTTGGAGATCATTGAGTTGGTTCACTTTTCATATGCACACTGGCAGAGCATCACTTGATCCTGTTCATTTCATCAAACCCCCATCTCACTCTTTGCTCTTGGTGCTTGTCTAACCGATTCAAGCTTGAGACCGTGATGTAGCTTGTGTTAATCTGGGTAGACTAGAGAAAGAAATCCATGGACACACATATGTGTATAAAAAACATATTTATATACAAGAGCAATTGAACATTGAAAAACATCTCAGCAAAGTCCAGATCAAGTCCATACATCCGATATTAGCCCATATTTCTGATATCAATCTGCAAAGTCCTCTTGAGATTCACACAACACATGCAATGATGCCAAATGCAGAAGATCACAGGCCAGTGGGTAGGAAGTCTTTGGATCCAGTATCATTAGGAATATCTTAGCCCTGGCAGAAGTCTCTGTGGCTTCTCTGGCTTCTGTGGTCTGGTTCTGTCCATGTGGCTTGTCTTCTGGAATGTCTCCCAGGGAGTAGCAGAGAGAGAGAGGTGTCTTCTTCCTCCAAAGAGGAAGTATCGGAATTCTCAGAAGGTCATGCCAACAGAGGTCCCTTTGGCTATCTTCAGATTGACAACCTAGACTCCACCCTTACACTCTCAGTCCTTAAATTGACACCAGATTAGGTGACTACCACATAGCTGCACACTAGTTCAGGTCACTGCCATGATCATATCATAATTTCATAGCAGTGATTAGTAGGGGTCTTCTTAAGTGTCAACCACATGACATTATTCATGTACACATCACTATCCTAACAGGTTTGGTACACATGTTCTCAATGATCTCCTATCTCCCTGTACTCTGAAGGAGCAACACATCGAACTCTTCTAGACTCAGATGTCTGGGTTTCTTTTGCAGTCCCCTATCTCATGAGGTTGGGCTTGGTCAGTCACTTAATCAAGGTGCACTGCATCTCTCAAAATTCTGAAAGATGGAAATAATAGAAAATATGGCTTAAGGAAAATGCAATAATATTTGCTCCAGTTGTCTATTGTTGTACAAGGAATAGATATACATTGCAGCTTAAAATTGAAAGAGCTTTTTATTTGTTGCTTGATTTCCCTTTTAACTCTTTTGATGCACATAAATGTCTGATTTTTAGATCACTCTCATCTATGTTGCCTTCTTTGTGTGTACTTCCTTTGCTGTGTTTGACAGCGTATGAACGCCCTGAAATGGGGCACTAACATGTGTCCCTGCTTCCTTATAAATGGTCTTCATAGCGCTGGGATTCATATTAGGTCCTTGATCATTACACTTAAAACAACAAACATCGATCGTATTTTGAGAGAGAGAGCTGCTATCAGGAAGGAAAAGGAGCAAGTTCTTACCTTCTCTGGAGAAGATGTCTTGGATGATATTTAAACTCAATAAGATTAGGCTGAAACATTTAAGAAACAGTTAAATGTTCCTTGGGTTAAAGTAAATAGCATCTCCCTGGAACACAGACTTAAAAAAATACTGTTTTCTTGCAGAAAAATCCCTTACGCTGCAGATAATAAACAAAACCTTATTTCCTTATATCTCTTGATCATGGCTACAGTAACAGATGAAGAGTCACTGCCCCATGCACCAGATCCACCACTCCTGACTCTGCGAAGAACAAAATGACTTTAAGGCTCAATACCAATTGGTAAAAATCTATCTTTTAAACAAGCGGCCATCTAGCTCAGAAGAAACAAAGCCCACCTGGAAGAACATACCAGCCTGTGTGATTGAGTGGTCCCGAAAGGATCAGTTATCAGGCATCAAAGAACAAAAAAATCATATCATTGGCTGAACACCTCCATGATAGGATCGCTGAAGACAAATGGGTGCATAAGCAAATGTGGCGAAGAAAGCTGATGGTGCCCGGCTATCAAAAGAGATAGTGTCTGGGGTCTTAAAGGCTTGAAGATGAACAAGCGGCCATCTAGCTCAGAAGCAAAAAAGCCCACATGGAAGAAGCACACGAGCCAGTGCGATCATGAGGTGCCAAAGGGACCAGGTATAAGGCATCATGAAAAAAAAAGATATATATGTATATGTATATATATGTGTGTGTATGTATATGTATGTGTGTATATATATATATATATATATACACACCATATTGAATGAAGGGGGATGAGCAGAATGGAGACCCAAGGCTCAAGTGTCGGCCACTGGAGATCCCCTCATAGAGGGGTTTAGGAGAGGAGATGGGTCAGTCAGGGTTTGAGGTAGTACCGATGAAGAACACAGCTTTCCCCCAGATCCTGGATGCTTCCTCCCCCAACTACCATGATCCGAATTCTACCTTGCAGGCCTGGATAGGGCAGAGGTTGTACACTGGCGCATATGGGGGCTGGAGGCACAGGGAATCCAGGGTGGATGATACCTTCAGGACCAAGGGTGTGAGGGGCGATGCTGGGAGAGTGTAGGGTGAGTGGGTTGGAAATGGGGAACTGATTACAAGGATCCACAAGTGACCTCCTCCCTGGGAGATGGACGGCAGAGAAGGGGGGGAAGGGAGACTCCAGATAGGGCAAGATATGACAAAATAACAATGTATATATTACCAAGGACACATGAGGGAGGGGGGAGCGGGGAGGGAGGGAAAAAAAAGAGGACCTGATGCAAAGGGCTTAAGTGGAGAGCAAATGCTTTGAGAATGATTGGGGCAGGGAATGTGCGATGTGCTTTATACAATTGATGTTTTTATATGTATGTATTGTGATAAGAGTTGTATGAGCCCCGAATAAAATGTAAAAAAAGAAAAGGAAAAAAAAAAAGGAAATGATTAGGGCAAAGAATGTACAGATGTGCTTTATACAATTGATGTATGTTTATGTATGGATTGTGATAAGTGTTGTATGAGCCCCTAATAAATTGTTAAAATTAAAAAACAGTGTCAAAAAAATAATAATAAAAGCCACCGTAAGACAAAAAAAATAATCTATCTTTAAAAGGGCAAGTCTAAAGTCATGCCCCAGACCACCTCTCTATTTAGGCATGAAGTCTTCCATCTGAAGAGGAAGAGCTTAATGATTAGTAGCTGAAGGCACTGGGGAAAACCTTTGCACCAACGGAATGAACAACTTGGAAGAAAAGTTCTCTGCCCAATGGGAAAGGGTAGGCAGAATGTGCAGATCCGTAGAACCTTCGCAGACTAAAAGGAACAGGTAGAAACCACATCTCAGAGCCCGGTCCAGGAGGACCCCCTTGGAATGAGGCTCAGTCAAAAGACCAGAGAAATGCTCATGGCCCACACCCTGCCACAACAGTGACCCGCACTCAGTAAAAATAACAGCAGGGTGCATCAGGGAAGTTAATATCGAGATTCTCTCTAGTGATAGAGCAAGTGAACACAAAGCAAACACATTTTAAAAAGAGTTTTATAGAGGAATTTGAGTCCTTTAATATTTTAAATAAAAACCAAGGTTAGCAGTGATGTACATTGTTTGTAGTTAACTACAAATGGATCCATGACTATATTTTAACAAACTCTGACAACTAAAGCCTAGCAGAACTTTGGTCATAATCAGTCCTCAATAGAAAACATCATACAGAACATAATATGCTGATATATATGGACATATTGAACATGCCCATCTATCCACAAATATTATGGGTAATACAAAATAGTAAGAAACGGTTGTAAGTGATACACATCAATTTGGGATACATGATTGACACAGAGATGGGTATTATAAAATTAAATATGAAACTCTAAAATTATGATAAAAAATCTACAGGAAAATGTCAATAAATGTGGTATAAATATTATCGTTAACAAGGTCACAAAAATGACCTGATACAAAGAAAAACATAAAGTGGGTATTTATTTTTGGAGACTATTACTATAGAAAATAAAGAACATTCTATCCAATAATGTACATTACGTGTAAGAAAAAACAAGAATACACAGAAACGGAGATCATGTAGCATTATGCAGCTCATACGCCTTTCTTCTCCTGGACTTCAGGAGTCACATTGCCTTCTCCCCCACCTCCTTTCACAGGGATGCACGGCAATGGCCTGCGCAGCAATGGAGCTCAGTGTTCAATGAATGTGACTATGAACAGGGTCACTGGGGATGTGTACTTGATATATGGGAGGAGGAGTATAGTCTGCACACACCACTCCATAATACGCTGACTCGTAGCTGATGTAAGAGAATCAGGAGACAGAATAGTGAGACAAAATGTATACACTTTATACATTGGTCCAACCCCAGCACATTGGCCTGGAGACAGAGATCCAGGTGCTCAGATGAAGTATTGCCAAACCTTCTCGTTTCAGTCTCTGACCTACTCACCTCTGAGAGCTGCCCCAATATGACGAAACCGACATATTCTTGGGAATGAGGTCCATGGTTCTGAGATATATTATAAAGAGTGAATGAGACCTAAATTTAAATAAATACATCATGAAACTATATCTGGTTGGAGATTTGCATATCATTGGTAGCTTTCTAATATATTTTAAAATGGGTTCATCTGGGTTGAGATTGTTGACTGTATCCTCAGAGAACACAATCCTGTCCATGACTTTTCCATTCACCAAGACGAAGGTCCCATTCTTCCAGAACACAGAAAGTGATGGGGAAGATGGCTGAGGAGGTAGACTTGGCTTAGCATTGAGGATGACTTTAGGAATAAAGTCAGTAGTCCTCTACTATCGGGAACTTATATATTTATCAGACACACATAACAAAACCAAGAACATTTAAACTGTCAGATATACATTTTCTCTTCTCCATTAGATTATGGTAGAATTATTCAAAAGTTAGAAGATCAGCTAAATCTAGCAATCTTAGTGAATTCTTCCCAAAGTGGCTCCAATTCAATGATTGCTGTAAATAGGAATGGCTTTTGTAAGTCACTAAAGAGAAAGAGCTTTTCTTCAACAACTACACTGCTATGTCTACTTAAGAGTCATTCTACTGTGGAAAGAGTACATATCACTGTAAAGCAATTTACCTTTGTCACAGGAAGATATTTCTCATACAAAATGTCATCGTTAATAATGTCATTCACACCTAATTTTACATTTAATACAGATTCTTATACTGAAATATCCGAAAATCCTCACGTAAAGTTGCATGTCACTTGATACTGGGAATGTTACTGGTATCCCAATACAAAATAGTAGCAAAGCCACCAGAAGGAGAGTGACAGGTATGGACTCTCTGGGTGAAACAAGAAAGAGTGGCCAACATTCTGTGGGGCTGTGAAGGTGAAGATACAGCATCCAGCATGAAGAACTGAATGATCCCTTTTGGCCCTAGAGATCTCCCTGAATACTGAATTTGCACAGATAAGTTCGTGTCTCTCTGGATTATCACGGGTTGAAGGTTCTGAAGGATAGATCAACACAAGATATTAGCACACAGATAATAAAATGCAATGGATGAGCTTGTGTGTTTTCATATGGGGCTCCAGAAAAGACACACACACACGTAGGCTACCATCCAGATTAGGAAAACAACCAAACCAAACAACAGCAGCAACAAAACCTGTGTCATGTGAAGAATAATTTCAACATAAAACATGCTGACTGCCTAGATTTTAACTACATCATTAGCTAGATGATTGTCAGAATGCCTCACAAATTGTGTTGGAAGAACATGCTGTGAAATTTTCAGCAAATAGTCAAACACTTAAGACTCAACTTTGCCAGCTACAATGTTTCTAGAGTCTGATTGGAAAGTATTTATCTGAAAGTCATGAGAACTCTGATGCAGGGACCCCTGGCAGAGTCATTTCTTGTCCTTAAAGGTTAACAAGTTGATTGTTGCTGTAGGACAGAATATCTTTTCCTGTTACAATATAATTTTTTAATATAGATAACAGGAGTAGGCACAGAATTATTATTTTTAAATTAGACGGAGATTCCCAGAGGGAACTCTAAAATTTAGAGAATCCACACATGACAACAGGAAACTAGCGTTGAAGCTCGCGCTGCACCTACTCCTGGGTCTGAGTCCTGTGCTCTGAGGGTCCTGAGTGCCTCCTGGGGACCAGTCTCCTCCCTGCAAGTGGGGTTTGTGTCTGGGCACACACTGACTTCCCCTCACTGTGTCACTTGCACAGTAATACATGGCTGTGTCCTCAGCTTTCAGGTTGTTCATTTGAAGATACAGCGTGTTCTTGGAGTTGTCTCTGGAGATGGTGAATCGTCCTTTTACAGAGTCTGTGTAGTATGTACTACCACCATCATAGCTTATGGTTGCCCCCCACTGCAGGCCTTTCCCTGAAACCTGGCGTACCCAGTTCATGCCATAGTCACTGAAGGTGAATCCAGAGGCTGCACAGGAGAGTCTCAGTGAACCCCCAGGCTTTCTTAGGTCACCCCCAGACTCCACCAGTTGCACCTCACACTGGACACCTCTAAACATAGAGTCACTGTGATTAGACGACACACATAAAATCACAGACAATCGCAATTATACACACATACAGCAAGCTCTCAGTAATTGCCATGTAAAATTGTCAAAATGAAAGCCAACTTTGGTATAAAATTCATTATGTGTCCTCTGTACTAGTTCCTGTGTTCAAAATAGTAACTAAGACCCCGGAGACAGACTGTCTTCTGAGAAGGCCCACATCAGGGACTGTGGCTGGTTTATCAGCAGACAGTTGCATTTGCATATCCCCTGATATTTAGAAGCAGATGAGTAGAAAATTTAGGCAATAATTCTCCCTCGGACCCAGAGAAATACAAACACTATCAAAGAAAAACTGCACTTTAACAAACTGTTTATCAAGCATTGCTTTAATTGTTCTATATTATCAACATTTTATAAAGTAGTTTTCTATTTGTAAACTTTATATTACATACAAAACAAACTTTTTAACTTTGTGGTATGAACGCTCACAATGCATCCTCTCTCATTCCCCTTAAGATGTGGATACACATGATCATAGTGGCCATTCAATTATATGTTTCTTGTGTGGGAATCTTACTGATTTTCTTGCCTTCCAAGGCATTCCCACATTTCAGTGACATTTGTACCCCGTGGACAGGAAGCTGTTCATAAGGCATGTCCACAAAACATGCAGAATGGTGTCTCTCTGGTTTCTGATCTGGGAGATTCAAGTCCCCCTTCTTTTGTCATGATCAGGAAACCTGGCTAATTTTCACTTTTCTTTATTTTCTAAAAGAGTCAGTTTTCATATCATTGGCTTACTGATGGTGTTCCTATAATTTCATTTATCTTGGTTCCTTTTATATTGCCTCCTCCCCTCTGCTACCTATTCTATGGATACTACCTATGCATACTCATCTTTTTCTAGGTCCATTAATTGGAAATGGAGGTAATCAATTTCAGAGTTTTGCTTCCACACTATTCAAATGTGTGTGGTTATGAACTGCCTTCTAAGTTCTCTTCAGATAAACCCCACAGTTTGTTGTATTGTGATTTCATTTTCATTTAACCCAGTACAACCATTCATGTTAATGATACAAATAATATAGTATACATCCATGTATTCGTCACTCACACTCACTCACTGCCATGAGTCAGTGCAGACTCACAGTGACTCACGGGGACAGGATAGAACTGCCCGTGAGCATTTCTGAAGCTGTAACTCTTTATGGGAACAGCAAGACCCATTTCTCTACTGTGGAACAGCTGGTGGTTCAGATCTCCTGAAATTTGAAGTCTCAGCTTAATGAGCAACCACTATACCCTCACGATTCATGTGTGCATGCGTACATATATTTAATTGTGTTTATGCATACAACTTATAAATGAATTAACATTGAAATTGATGTGTGATTTTGTAATAAATATTAAGGAAGCAAAGATTATTGGAGAAACTATTTTGGAGGGAAAGGAAACCCTAGATACTAACAGGAAGCTCCTTGCTCCTCTGCCTCCCCCATTGCCCTTGCCCAGAAGTCTGGCTCCTATGCTCTGTGCAGCCCATGTGATCCCTATAGACTGAGGTCATTATTGCAGGGAAGGTTGCGCCTGGGATGGCACTGAGTCCTCTCACTGTTCCTCTCACACAGTAATGGACAGCTGTGTCCCTCAGTGGTCATTGAGCTCAGTATTGCGGGGTGAACGACTTGGTGGATGTTCTTCTGGAGCTTGATAGTCAACTCCTTTGAGGTGGGTAATTGTTTTCTGCTGATCAACATATTGCTTACAACCACTGCAAACTTTTCTGCAGGTTGTGGTAGATTTAGCTCCAGAAATATGGAACCACAAGAGACAGAAAATCTTAGGGGGAGAATTTGTGAGGGATTCATCACTCCTGGGCTCAAATCCTGATGGTGTACCTGTCACAGGGCACCCAGGACAGGGAGAAAAATCCATGATGACTACTAATATGAGCCTCTTTTATATCAACCATTTTAAAATATCTTGATATTGTGAGAAATACATAACCACCAGGCCAAAGAATATCCGAAAGAAAATAAAAACTTATGGACAAGTTAGGTAGTTCGTAGAGATCTCTGACCACAGTGTCATGTCTTTCATCATGTTTTGAAATTTAACCCAAAAATTGAAGGTGTGATCTGCGTGTTAGAGTCTCAGGAGGAAAAAGTAGAGAAGCTTTCAGTCTTTTCTCAAAAACCGAAAAGAGAAAGTGTAATGTCTTCATCTTCTCTGGGATTGGCCTCCATTTATTGAGAACTCAAGGTCCTTAAGCTGAAGAGCAGAGAAAATGTCTGGACACAGAAAGCATAGAGAGTGTTAAGAAATTCTGATTTCATTAAAACCCCCAATTGACAGTGGATATTAATTCTACTGTGTTTCCTCGTTTCTCTGAATATTCTCTTGAGAATTTAATCCTCTTTATTTTTTCTAACATCTAAATCAGCCCAGTTGAGACAATGTACATGTACAGTTTCGAGACACAAAATGGGCAAAAGAAATGAATAGATACATGACTAAAGGAGGCATTCACGTTGCAAAGATACACATACAAATATGTTAACTTCCATTACTCATTGGTGTTGTTATTATTTGGTTGATTTTGTTTTTCAGATCTTTTTGTGGAATAGTTAGAGAGGACCTGGCCATATTTCCCAGATAACATTTTTAGTACTTTCATGGAATCTTTTTTCTTCTTCTTTTAAACACATACCTTCAATGCAATCTGTGGTGTATTTTTTTGTTTCCATGGATTTTCAGTGTACATCACAGTAATATAGAATCATTGAAAACTTCAGTAGTTTCTCTGAGAAACATGCTATACTCAGCAAATAACCTGAGAAGCTGTACTAACTGAAAACTACGACATCAAGATTGTAGGAAGTCATGTTAATGATCTGTCATTTACAAATGACACAAAACTACATATTGTAAGGCAGCATGGCTTGTAAAACTTACTGATAAAGAGCGGGACTGCTGCTTTCCCTTTAGTTTAAAATTCAATGTAAAGAAATTAAACTCTCCACTATGTGACCAATGGAAAATATCAGATAAATGGAGATAATATTGAAGCCGTGAAGGAGTTCATCTCGCTTGGATCTGCAATCAATACTCATGGAAGCCACAGTCAATTAAATGATGCAGTTCGTTGAGCAAACCTGCTGCACAGACCTCCTTACAGGTTGAAGAGCAAGGATGACACTTTGAGGACTGAGATGTACCTGGCCCAAACTATGCGGTTTCCAATTGTCTCATATACACGTGCAAGTCAGACAATTAATGAAAAAGATAGAAAATCAAACGATGTACTTGAATTGTGGTACTGGTGAATAATTTGATGGTAGGGTGGACCACCAGAACAACAAACAATTGTATATTGGATGATGTTTAATGCTTAATAGAAATAAGTGAGGTGATTACTTCATCTCAAGTACTTTGGACATATGTCAGGAAAATCAGAGCTTGAATAAGGACCTAATGCTTAATAAAGCATAAAGTAATTTTTAAAAAGCTGACCTTTAACACAATACATTGGCACAGTAACTGCAACAAAGGCCTCATGAATCACAGCTGTGAGGATGAAGCAAGACCCGTGCTTCATTCTGTTTTCTCTCATGTTGCTGTGAGTCCAAACTGATTTGATAGGCCCTAAAATGCAAAGTCAATGACAAACATTGAACTCAATGGAGAGTAAGTGAAGGCATTCTCCTTTCAAATTGGAACTAGATAAGGCTACCATTAAATACCAATCTTAGTTCATATTGTGCTGAAACTCTGTGGTAGTTACATAATCTGGTGTCAACTTGAGAATTTTGATAGCGAATGGGGTGGAATTTAGCCTGTCAATCAGGTGATAGCTTGATGACCTCATTTGGTAACACTATGGAAATAAATAGCTTGCTGGAGATGGGATCCACACTCACTCCCTTGTAGGATACAAATGCCTTCCCAGCTTTGTCTCCCCCAAAGATATGCCAAACATTAGAGGCTATATTCCAGCACATGGTGGGAGGTCATATGTTTAGAGATATTCTCCGTGAGGAAATCTGGTCCACTGTAGGTGGGGTTCACATCCTACTGATAATGTTTCCATGGAGAGCCAGAGAACAGGTCAAATCCGCTTGGTGACATGCAAAGTTAGGCTGCCATCCTGAACCTAGGATCTGCCCATCTTGTCACATATATACCCTTAATCCCTCCTATTCCTTTAGGTATGTACCCTTAGATCACTGCCCTCCCATTACTGTATAACCTATAGCACAACCTTTTCCTCTATGTATTAATCTGTAATTAGGGGCTTGCACGCCGCCCCCCCCCCAAAAAAAAAGATATATACGCCTGGGTTAGCAGTAAAAAGCTCTCTCTCTTCGCTCTCTGGCTCTCTCCCCATCCCACCATCCTTGCTCCCCTGTTTCCTTTCCCCTTGTCCCCCTTCCCCTCCCCCTCCGTCCTGCCCTCATGTCTACCATCTCCACGTGGACCATCAATCTGGACTGAGGTGAGCATGCTATCATGAAACGTGTCTGATTCCATTATTTAAATCTCTCTTCTATCTCTCCTTATTCTCTATGACATTATTATAATCATTATATACTTCAACTGTACGATTGTGCCTATCAAACCCGTGATTCATTGTGGGGGAATGGCTTTTCCTCCACACTCCCCGCGAGACATTCCTACTGATAAGACACATGGAGCTACACTAGAGTCCTGCAGCTGGAGGAGCCTGTAGAGACCCCTGCCAGTGTTGAGATGCTTCCATTGCCACTGGATCCACGTCTTTCTACCTACTGACCTGTGGTCATTGCATGTGTTGCATGAGTCTGAAGAAGAATTTGTAGATTGATATCGGACATATGGGTTAATATAGGACTTATGGACTTGATCTGGATTTGGATGGGATGTTTTCTCAATATACAACTGCTCTTTTATATAAAGGTCTTTCTTAAACAGATTTGAGTGTCTATGAATTTGTTTCTCTAGTTAATCCTGACTAACACAAACTCTGAACAATAGCTATCAATCAACAAATGTAAAACAAATGCATCCAAAATGGCATCAAAGAAATAAAACACTCTATAATTGCTGATAACTCTCTATAATTGCTGATGATTTTCTAAACATAGAAAATGCAAAAGCCCTAGAAGAATAATATTGAAATCTCTAAAAATTAAATCAGAAAATAATACAATTTATAATAGCTACCTAAAAGATAAAATAAATGGAATAAACCTAAGCAGAGAAACAAAATTCTTGTATAAAGAAAACTATAAGAAAAACACTACTCCAAGATACCAAAAGAAATGCAAATAATTAGAATAATAGACCATGTTTATGAAGAGGAAGGCTCAACTTTGTGAAAATAACACACTCTAACTAATCTATAATTATAATTTTATTATCATTATAATTAACTTCTGAACAAGATCCAAGCATCTATTACTGATCAAATTTTAAAGAAATTACTCATTAATTTAAAAAAATGAAATATATCTGTCATAACAAAGGCCAAAGCTACACACACACAAACCAAACTTAGGAAATCCAGTGGTGGTGTGAATTACACAATAGACTATTAATTACAAGTTCTGCAGTTCAAGACCACCATCTAATCCTCAGGAGAAAGATAAAACTTTCTGATCATAGAAGGTTTCAGAGTCTCAGAAGTTCAAAAGAGCAATGATGTTTTGTCCTTTACAGTTTCTATGAGTCTTAATTGATTCAACAGCAGTAAATTCGGTGTTGTTGTTTTTTCTTGGGGGGGGGGGGGCAATCCCTACAACTGCACCTGAGATTGGCCTGAGGGAAAAAGGACAATCACAGTTCAAGTGGACTACTGCTAGACTTGTCTCCGAATCCCTAGGACACTCTTCTCTGGAAATGTCCACCAGTAAAAAAAAAAACAAAAAACACACACACTCGTGTTTCAGGTTTTCTGGATGTGAATTAGGTAGAATCTAGAGAAGATACTCGAACAAATTGGTGCATATATAAAGCCCAAGGTCACACAGCAGAATGTTTCACTAATCCAGGCAGATTAATTACCTGAAGAAATTATTTCAATTACTTGAGAGGACGGCATTGAAGCTGCACCTAGGGGAGAGGGGCATTTTTGATGAGAGCAAATGGGAGCAAAGAATGGGGAGGAAGAGACAATGGAGCACATCCTGGCCCATCATGTCTGGAGGACGATATCCCCACTCTGAGCAGCCAATGGACTGAGTGGACAATATGGCTGATCCCACTAAGAGACACACCATCCCTTGATGGCCCCGGGTCCTAAGGGGTCAACACTGCAGACTCAGGGCCAGGACTGGCTAAGACTGACTCTGTGACAAACCACTAAAAGTGTGCTGCAGAGCAACTGTAGAAGCAGAGCAGGGAGCCCCCGAGGGAGTACAAAGGACAGACTTGGGTCCAAAGCATGGTACCCCATTGGACCTGACTGGGGGACATACCTAGAGATCAAAATTCAGACCTTGATCTATTTACAGGTTTTTCTCTCCTTTAAAATTTTTTTTCTTTTAATTAATTTACTCTTGCATGGGTAATTGGATTCCTTTTTTTGTTGTCCTAGCTGTCTTCTCACTCATCGCCTATCTTGCTATGACTTGATTTTGGTGCATATTATTATCTCTACAGATCTATCTAAATATGATAGACTGGATAAACAGTCTGGAAGAGAAAACTACGGGACCAATGGTTCTGGAGGGACATTGGAGAGAAGTAGGAGGGGGAAAGGAGGTGGTGCTAACCAACCCAGGGACAGGGGAGCAATAAGTGATCCAAACTCAGTAGCAAGGAGAGTGTGAGTGACCTGGTAGGGATTCAGCAAGGGCAAGGTAACCGAAATTACTGAAACCCAAATGAAGGCTGAGCATGATAGTGGGACAGAGGAAAGTAAAAGAAAATAGAGGAAAGAACTAGGTGACAAAGGGTATTTATAGAGGTCTAAAGACTGGAATGTACATATGTAAATATTTTATATGAGTAGAGGGAAACAGATGTATGTGCATATATTTATAGGTTTAGTATTAAGGCAGCAGATGGACGTTGGGCCTCCACTCAAGCACTTACTCAATGGAAAAACACTTTGTTCTATTAAATTGGCATTCCAGGATGCACACCTTCCCAACACGATTGCTGAAGAACAACATGTGCATAAGCAAATGTGGTGAAGAAAGCTGATGGTGCCTGGCTATCAAAAGATATAGCATCTGCAGTGTTAAAAGTTTGAAGATAAACAAGCGGCCATCTAGCTGAGAAGCATCAAAGCCCACATGGAAGATGCACACCAGCTTGGCTGACCACGAAGTACAGAAGGTACCAGTTATCAGACATCAAAGAACTAAAAATCATATCAGTGGGTGCCCACTTCCCTGATACAATCAATGAAGACAAATGTGTGCATAAGCAAATGTGGCGAAGAAAGCTGATGGTGCCCAGCTATCAAAAGATATAGCATGTGGTGTCTTAAGGACTCTAAGATAAATAAGTGGCCATCTAGTTCAGAAGCAACAAAGCCCACATGGAAGAAACACACCAGCCTGTGTGACCACGAGCTGTCAAAAGGATCAGGTATCAAGCATCAAGGAACAAAAAATCATATCATTGAAAATGTGGGTGAGTGCAGAGTGGATACTCAAAGTCCATTGGTAGCCAACCGGACACCCCTTACTGAAGGGTGGTGGGGAGGAGATGAGCCAGTCAGGGTGCACAGTAGCAACAATGAAACATATAACTTTCCTCTACTTCTTGAATGCTTCCTCCCACCACTATCATGATCCCAATCCTACCTTACAAATCTGGCAAGACCAGAGGATGTACATAGGTACAGATAGCAACTGGAAACACAGGGAATCTTAGACAGATGACTCCTTCAGGACCAGTGGTGAGAATTGCAATACCTGAAGGTTGGAGAGAATGTGGGGTAGAGAGAGGGAACTGATTACAAGAATCTACCTATAGCCTCCTCCCTGGGGGATGGACAGCAGAGAAGAAGGCGGGGGAAGATGTCGGACAGTGTAATATATGACAAAATAAAAATTTATGAATGATGAAGAGTTCATGAGGTAGGGGGGAGTGGCGAGGGAGGAGGAAAATGAGCAGCAGATACTAAGGACTCAAGTAGAAGACAAATGTTTTGAGGATGATGGCAACAAATGTACATATGTTTTTTGACACAATGGATGTATGTATGGATTGTGATAAGAAGTATATGAGCCCACAATGAAATGATTTTTTTAAAGAAATTATTTCAAAAATATTTTTCCTGTGAAAATTAATGGATTGAAATTGAGGACACAACTTTGTATGAGTGTGCAAGATAAACAGTAAAGAAGAGTCAGTGTGAACCCCAATGCTGTCTTCCCAACCCAACCTGTGTTTCGTACAGGACCACTGGAGTCTTCGGAACAAGCATTAAAGGACCAATGGGTCTTTGAATCTGCTGTGACCCTCTGCATCTCCCAGCCACTGACCTGATGGGAGAACTAGTACTATCAGGCGGAAGAGAAAGGAGACTGACGTTTCTATATCAAAAGCTCCCTTACTCAGAAGGCTCTGGAATCCTCTTATCACAGGGCGGTGATGGTGGTGGTCTCGTTATGAAAGAAACCACAACAGGCATTTCCCTAGGAGTATTCCTGGCTGTTATAAGAGGTGGGGACTATGATCAGAGTGATAATTCACAGGCACCACAGCTCCACAACAAAGTGTCTCCAGAGCTGGTTGCTGAAACAAGTTGGATGACAGAGATGGGAGTGATGTGACCCACAGGCATGCCTTAAACCAGTAGGCTCCTTAGATTCCAATATTTGCAACTATAAAATTATCAGAGTTCCAGTGTACAGTATTGTTTGATGTGAACATATACTTCTACTATTTCATTAATTAATTTATTTTTTGTTAGGTCTGAGAGCTAGAAACATACCAGATCTTCTTCTACACTGAAGGAAAACCAAGAAAGCAAGCAGCTGCTTTAGGAAACGAACAAGCTCTTCCTCCAAAACCAAACCCCCTGTGAGTGCATCTGTTCTAATAGGAACGCTATAAGACTTGTTAGAACTGCTCCTTAGGCTTTTCTGTGACTGTAATTACTTACAGGAATAGACAACTTCTTACTCAGGAGGATTCCTTATCTGGTTTGAATCCCTGACCTTGTGGTGAGCAACCATATCCTATCCCTCAGCACCACCATATCCCTTCATATCTCTGCACCAACAGGCACATGTTACAGGGTTTCTTAAAGGTCCCTTTTAGAAACCAAGTCATGACATTTTCAATATTATTATATAAATATTAACCCTGGACTATAAATAAGGAAGGTCGTAGAAAAAATGATGGCCTTCAACTTGTGATGTTGAAAAAGAATGATGAAAGTACTGTGGGGCGGACTGGCAACATAACAAATGGATCTGTTTTGAAGGGAGTACAGTGAGAGAGTTCCTCAGAATCAAGGATGGGGCGACTTTGTTTCATGTAAAGTTATGATTCCTGTCCCTTGAGAAAGACATCATCCATGATAAAGTAGGAGATCAATGAAGAACAAGGTACATGATGAGATAGATTGACACAGTGGCTGTAACAATGAGCTAAAAATATTCATTGTGATTATGGTGTTGAGGGAGACGTTTTTTAGTTCTATTGTATTTTCAATCACTGTGAATTGGAACTGACTCTTTGGTACTTAACATAATAAAAAAGAAATCAAAATACACAACATTCTTCCCGGGTTGAATAACAGTGCTAGGGAAATGGTATATGATTTATGCAGAAAAGCACATCTAGCAAAGGGAAATATGTAACAGAATACATTGTCTTTATAAGTGCTCTTATGTTGACGTTCACTGTGTCTTGGATAATTATTGGCAGCACATGTCTTGTCTGCATATCAATCGAACTTTATGCATCCAAGGTTATATGAGCGCAGGATTGTTGTTAGAGACTCCTAATGAAGTCTCCAACATGAAAGAGAACCGTCTGAATAGATTTTCTTTTCTGAAATACTGATTGGAGAAAGTTATCAGTTCTTTAACCAACGGAATCACTGAGTGGTTTTGAACTGCCAATCTTTTTGCTAAAATTGAGCATTTAATCATTGTGCCACATACCTTTGTGGTCCAAGTTCTCCTGAGTATAACTTGCATGAATCTACCTTTACATTCTGAAGATTAACATTTCTCTTCATGGTGACCAGTGTTAAGACGTCATATAGATTTCTTCAACGTCAGTGCTACTGCTATTTTTTGTTCCGTGAGTATTCACTGTAGTATATGTAGAATATGCTGTCCTATATATTGTGTGTTTTCCGTAGCAACCCTGGACACTATCTGTAGTGTCAGAAACAGCTGCCACAGTTGTGATAACTAAGAGCGACTCTAGTAAAGGTCAAATACCCTATGAGAAATATCCAAGATGAATTGATGTACTTGGGTTATGGTGTTAGAGAATAATATTAAATATATCACGGGCTGCCTGAAGGACAAGCAGGTCTGTCTTGGAATAAGCACATCTTGGCTGCTTTTTAAAAAAAATATTTTATTAGGGACTCATACAACTGTTATCACAATCCATACATACATCAATTGTATAAAGCACATCTGTACATTCTTTGCCCTCATTGTTTTCAAAGCATTTGCTCTCCACTTAAGCCCTTTGCATCAAGTCCTCCCCCCCTCTCCGCTCCCCCCTCCCTAATGAGCCCTTGATAATTTATAAATTATTATTTTGTCATATCTTTCCCTGTGTGGCATCTCCCTTCACCCCCTTTTCTGTTGTCCGTCCCACAGGGAGGAGGTCACATGTAGATCCTTGTAATCGGTTCCCCCTTTCCGACCCACTCACCCTCTACCCTCCCAGTATTGCCCCTCACACCCCTGCTCCTAAAGGTATCATCCACCCTGGATTCACTGTGCCTCCAGCTCCTATCTGCATCAGTGTACATCCTCTGTTCTATCCAGACTTTCAAGGTAGAATTCGGATCATGATAGTTGGGGGGGGGGGGAGGGGCGGGGGAGGGAGGAAACATTTAGGAACTGGAGGAAAGCTATATTCTTCATCGGTGCTACATTTCCTCCCCTAGACCCCTCTGCGAGGGGATCTCCAGCAGCCGACAAATGGGCTTTGAGTTTCCACTCTGCACTTCCCCTTTCATTCACTATGGTAAGACATTTTTTTTTCTGATGATGCCTTATACCTGATCCCTTTGACACCCCGTGATCGCACAGGCTGGTGGTGCTTCTTCCATGTGGGCTTTGGTGCTTCTGAGCTAGATGGCCGCTTGTTCACCTTCAAGCCTTTAAGACCCCAGACACTATCTCTTGTGATAGCCGGGCACCATCAGCTTTCTTCACCACATTTGCTTGTTCACCCACTTTGGCTTCAGCGGTTGTGTCTGGAGGGTGAGCATCATAGAATGCCAATTTAATAGAAGAAAGTATTCATGCATTGAGGGAGTGCTTGAGTAGAGGCCCAAGGTCCTTCCGATTGGCTGCTTCTTGGAAGCATTCAAGTAAGCCTTTATTTCCTTTATTTGAGCATGTCATTAGGAGCACCACAACCCCGAGATTGGTCCTGTGCTTGGTAAAGTAGACTGTCAATGAAAAATAGAGAGTCTTTCAAGGAGGTGGATTGTCACAAAGGTTGCAATGATGAGTCCAAATGGAGGAATGATTGTAAGCAGAGTGCAGTTCCGAGCAGTATTTCATCCTGTTCTACATGGGATCTCTGGGAGTTGAAGCCAATTCCAGGGTAACAACAATTCAACATATTCAATATTATTTAGGTCATTCTGAGTTAAAATTACTACATAAATGTAGACTTGTGAGTGTTCACTGGAATGAAAACATTGAACATCCACCTGATGGCTTGGAGAAAATTTGAAGCTCACATGAGAATTTTTCCTGCACTAATATTTTTATAACAAGGCTGGTGGCATAGTGGTCATGTGTTGGTCTGAGATCTGTATGCAAGTGCCCACTGCAAAGAAGAAAGACAGGGCTTTCTACTCCCATAAGCAGTTAAAATTTCAGAAACCCACAGGGCGTCACTGTAAATTGTCATCAACTGGACGACAGTGAGTTTGTTTTTGTTTTGTTTTGTTTTATATTTCTAACTTTGACAACAAATAGCACTAGTTAATACCCTGAATGTAAACTGAGATTTCATCGATACCTGTTACTTTGAAGTCTGCCTTTGCATAAACGGTGAAACACAGACAAAACCCATTCCACTCAAAAGAAGGCAAGTTCAGACACATGAAGGTTCCCTAGAGTCTGTGCTTGGTGGTCCCTAGAGAGGTGCTGACAAGGTGGGGAAACCACAGCTTTTGATGGGAAACATCATTGACTTGTCTCTTTCACATCTGCTGAAACCATGACCTGATGTACTAAGGTTTGTGTCTGGGCTCACACTGACTTCCCATCACTGTGTCTCTAGCACAATAATACATGGCTGTGTCCTCAGGATTCATGGAGCTCAGTTTTAAATAAACTTCACCCTTGGAGGTGTCCCTGGTGATGCTGACCCGGGATTGGAGAGCTGGATTATACTTTGTGCCCCCATTATGCCATATTACCCCAATCCACTCCAGACCCTTTCCTAGAGCCTGGCGGATCCAGGTAACATGATTGCTGGTTAAAGAGAATCCAGAGACAGCACAGGTGAGAGACAGGGTCTGTGAGGGCTTCACCAGTCCAGGGCCTGACTCTTGTAGCTGCACCTGGGCCAGGACACCTGGGGATAAAGAGAAACACAGGGAGTCATGCGCTCAGATGCTGCATCTCCAGACTTCATGTAGGAATCTCTGAAGCACTCACCTCCCGGAGTCGCCACCAGAAAGAGGAACACCCACACAAAATTCATGTTCATGTGGATAAGATTTGTGACATCCAGAAAATGCTCTCCAGGGCAAGAAGAAATATGAATTTAAGTACATGCATGCTGTGGTTTCATGGGACTGGTATTTGCATGTGGGAGGTGCACTTGTATCTAAAGGTGGAAAGGGCTAAATGGAGCCCGTAGCTCTGGGACTCAGACTAGAAAAGCGATGCTGGTGGAGTCCTTGGGAGAACACAGTCCTCTGATGTCTCCACTTTACCAATTGTGTGCATATCGGTGCAGATTTCATGTTCAATGTAACTTTATGTGCATTCCCATCAAAAGTACCCAAATGATATATTGAAATTAAAGACAATCTCTATCCTCACCATGTTTGGAATCAAGATCAGATCAACCTGAAATTCTCATACCTCTGAACACAAAAAAAGTGAATATCATCCCAAATTCTTCCTTCCCCTATTACATTTCACAATATTTGGAACAAAGTAAAAGACACTTAAATGTTGTATGCAATATTTAGAGTTGGAATGAAATTGTTTCCTAACAACAGGTTTATTTGTGAGGTTAAAAGAAACCAAAGAAATAAGAAGAAGCTCATTTATCCTCCCATGAATTAGTACCGGGGGTGGGTGTTGGGCTCAGTGTCTTCAGAGAGTCCCCTGCTGGCAGCATCCCATCACATACAAGAGAGTGTTTCCTGGGCTCATACTGTCCTCCAACTTCTGTGGGTACCACAGCAACATTTTTTCTGGTCCCAAGTATTCTTGATATTGGTCAGGAGTGTTACCTGGAGTTGTCTCAGCAGGTTTCCTGCCATGGGCAGTAGAGCTACCACAGTGGTCAGCACAGCAGTTCTCGCTGACCAGGCACTGCAGTCCTTATCCAGGCTCCTGTCCTCACTTCTTTCTTCACTTGGTCCAGAGCTGGTGGGTCCTTAGCATTCCTGCAGGTCAGCTTTCTCCCTGAGGTTAGTTTTATGTCTGGACTCACACTGACTCTCCCTCACTGTAAAAAACTTTGGAGGTAGAGAGTGCTACAACTTGAAGACAATCTGAATTGGGTACAGTGGAAGGAAGTATGATCTATAGATATAGATAATTATATAGATATTACATTGAGATATATTCCGCAATAAAATACTGATTAAGAAAGAAATCTGCCTGAAAGACAATGAAGGTATTGAACAGAGTGTAGGCTTCACTCTTTCCACATGAAGAGAAAGATACTTAAAGCAGACTTCTATTCAAAATAATTGAAGCAAGAAAGTAAAAGTTATTTGTCCCATGTAAAGGAGGGAATTGTCAAGTCAGAATTCTTTTTGATGGGTGTCTGTGATGTGTGTGATAGGAAAGCTTACAGCTGTTGGCAATTGTTGAACATGATGATAATCTAAGGCCACTGAATCATTCATGAAAAGAATTGTTGAAAATTTATTTTGTTGCCTATACATGTACCATGAGAAAAATAAATTAAAAATGAAAGATAATTTCTTCATGCATAATCAGAAACTGATGGAAAGTCTTGCTGGTACAACACTTCAAAACACTAGCTAAAATATTGAACTGGAAAAGAGATTATGATATAAGCCAGAAATTTGAAATTAAAAAATTGTTAGCAATGGAATAGTCTTTATTTAATATTTAATTATTTTCTCATTTTTTTCTCCAAAACCATTTTATTTGGTGCTTATAATCATATCAATTCTTAGTTTAAGTGCATCAGGCAGCATTGAACAATTGTTACCAGAATCAGTTTCAAAACACCCCCTTCCTTCTTGAACTCCTTGGCATTAGCTCCCTTTTATCCCCGCCACCCCCTAGTGTAGGCCCCAGAATCTCTTATTCTCTTTGCTATCTCGATGTGTTCATCAATTCTGGGTGTCATCTAATGTAAAACAGATAAACAAAGAACAAAAATTCAAGAATGTTACCGCCCATGACAAAAATACATCTGAGATAAACCCAAATAGGAATTGGAAATTGAAGAAGCAGGCAGTCCAAGTGCAGTCTGCTGCCCTTCCCCAGAGTCCATCACAGACCCAGGTGTGCTTAGGACCAAATGTGTCAGGCTGGCTACTGGAATGTGATGACCTTGCTGTCTGACTGCCTTTCCCAAGGCTTCTGGATCTAAAATTACTCTTTAGTAGCTGGCATCCTACAACACACCTACCTTCTTCTGAACATAAGCTAACTTTCCCCAAACTGATTGTTACATACATTACATGGAATATACAAAACAACAACAACAAAACCATATCACTGCCTTCCAGTAGATTCCACCTTATAGCACAGCCTTCCAGTAGATTCCACCTTATAGCACAACCTTATTTCTCTATCTCTGCTGTTGAGGAGGGAACACTGTTCTTCACTTTCAGCACAAAGGAGGGATGCTTGCAAACCTCCATTCCTGCACTGGCCACAGTGTGAAACCACTGGCTGTGGAGACTGGTGCCCATTCCTGATGATGAGCCGGCTCTGTCTCTTCTCTCTGGGAGAAAACTATTGCATCCAATGCCTGTGAATAAGGTGTGCTTTTTCTGGTGACCTCAGACATTGGTTGAACGGAAATATTCTGTTAAGTCGTCCTTACACTATAAAAGAAGGGGAAAATGCAAATGGATGGAAGAATAAGGTTATTTTTATCAAGCTACTTTGTAAATTGAAGCACAACCAGAAAAAATATCTTTAAAAGGAAAACCATTAACATGTTAATAAATATAAACAATATCATAAATGATGTCACAGAAAAGATGAGATTATTAACCTAAAAACACAATGTAGGAAATTCTATGAAGACCATGGTAATGGGAAAAAAAACAATTCCTGACAATAGTATTAAATATGTTTAAACAAAATACAGAAAATAAACTAATGGACATAAGCAACCAAAATAAGATTCAAATTGGAAACACAATTAACGTAACTCACTGGCACTGACTCATAGTGACTGTCTAGAGTAGAGTAAATCTGCCTCTTAGAGTTTTAGGCACTGTAAAACTTTTTTAATTGAGAAATTGGCAATTTTATTATGAAATATATAATAGATAATATTATATCGATGTTAGATTTCTTATTTAATTTTCAATATTATTTTGTTAAAATAATTTTTGAAAGTATTCAAAATAAAAATATTTTAAAACATTTTTTCAAAACTAATATGTTTTAACATTTTATTTCTTTCAAACAAAAACCCTTTTATTAAGACCTAATCCAGACATCATCCCATTCTACAGTTAAATTGTATCCAGCAGTGTTTTAGAGTTAGAAAACATGTTTTTTCCTTCTTCAACTCCTATTAACTCCCCCATCTCTCTTGCTGAAACCCCCAGGAACCCTTATTCTGTAGAGTCACCCACCCTGTGCTTCATACATTAAGAAACATATAAAAATATATGAGGATCAAAAGTGCTACCAACAATAACAAAACACAGCAGAATTAATCCCTTAAATTTGTAAAAAATCACATAAAATGTTAAAACCCAGATTCAGCACAAAATTCATAAAAGGAGAGATCAAGTGAAAAGTTTTAACCATCAAAGTCAGATGTGTCACTCTGAAATTCTATAGTCATCTCTCCAATACTCTCTGATCACCAGCTTTTTCCACCCCTCAGTTACGGTCAGAGGGAAATCACAGGAGGTGTATTCCCTGTGGAGATCCTGCAAGTGTATTTTGAGCTTCCACTGTCATCCATGGCCTTCTGCATGCCAGAATCTCACAAGTTAAGCTCTGATACTATTTAAAAATTTTTGGTTTTGTTTTTTAAGCTCTGATACTATTGGCTTCTTTGGATTTGGATTATATAATTTACATTCCTTGTAAATCTTTTTAAAGCCTCATCTGTCTCCCTTGGAGTGGCTGATGCTTTTGAACTGCTTACCTTGTACTTAGCATCCCAATGTGAAATCCACTATGCCACCAGGGTAGTGGAGTTGTAAATAACCTTTATTTGCATATATTATATATTAGTTATTTATTATACTTTGTTCTCCTGATTGAAAAACATATAGCTGTAATTTAATTAGGACTGGTATATTTATTAAATTTTAAATGTTAAATAATTTTAAAATTATTTAACATTTAAAATTTAAAAAAACGGTTTCAGATTATTTTAGGTAATTACACTTAGCTGACCATTCTGCACCTCAGGCCATCAAAGATGCTGGGTGTTTTTGAGTCACTTTTACTCATGAAGACTTACAGCAAATAAGTAAACTTCCAAGTCCTGAACCATCCTCACTTGCTCTTAAGTTTGATACCATTTTTGCAGCCACTCTGTCTGTGCTTCTAACTGAGCGTTTTCCTCTGTTTTGCTGACACTCTACCAAACAGGATGTCCTTTCTCTAGGAACCAGTTCCCCTGATCACAGATTCAAAATACGTGTGAAGTCACACTATTCTCAGTTCTAAAAAGCATTCTGAGATATGAGTGTGGAATGTCCTCCTCTTATGACACATTTGCTTTCTTTTGGAAATCAAAGTTTTCATTCCAACAAGCGTTCACTTCCTTGGGACTCCAATGAGTAATCTTACAAAGGAGTCCGCGAACCAGACAGCTCATTCCAGTTCACCTGTTCCCCTCTGTGCCTGGAACACTTGTTTTTGCATCAAGGGAGACAGTGGAGAGCAAGCATTATGAAGGATATGCCACAAGTTTAGCCCCAGAAGTCACCCATTTATTTTCTCAGATTTAGAGATCTTTAGTCAATTATCACACACAGTGCACAGGGAGCATTGTAGAAAGAACTCCAGAGGCCTGCCCGGGCTGTAATAGATCAGCGAGCTGAGGACATTTGAAATCATGCTTTGCACTCATGAATCTGTGCGTGCCTGTATTTCATTGTCAACAGATTTTGAGTAACAGCTAGGATGAGAATGACCATGATAATCAGTTTGTAGAGAAGGAAACTCGGTCATACAAGATGAGTACGAAGGATCAGAGTAACTTTAATATTTGTTCCTCCGTTCAAGTATGCAGGGAGGAAATTAAAATTTAGAGGTGAGTGGAGAGAAAAAAAATTGTCCCTGGTGTGGCTGAGAGGTAAGAGAGGAAACCCTCATTCAACAGGAAATCCTCCCTGTCATTCATGTGTCTGTCTAGGACTGGGTGTGTGTGTTCAGTGGGTCCTGCACGCCCCCTGCTGCCCAATGTGTTCCCTGCAGGGGAGGCTTGTGTCGGCTCACACTGACTTCCCTCACTGTTCCTTGCACAGTAATACATGGCGGTGTCCTTAGCAGTCACGGAGCTCAGCTGCAGGGAGAACTGATTCCTCCATGTGTCTCTGGTGATGGAAAGTCGGCTCAGGAATGACGGGTTATAATCTGTACCACCATCATAATCTCTGTATCTCATCCACCACAGTCCTTTCTCTCAGGTCTGGCAGATCCAGTTCCAGTCGTAACCAATGCTGGTGATGGAGACACCAGGGACAGTGCAGGTGAGGGACAGCTTCTGGGAGAGTTTCACCAGTGCTGGCCCTGACTCCTGAGGCGGCACCTGGGACAGGACGCCTGTAAATAAAAATAATTGGAATATGTCAGTCACTTGCAGTTACAACCATCCCCATAGAATCAACACTGATATATGAGACCCTCAGGTTGAGGAACTGTCACCAGGCACAGAACTCACAGAAATGGCATCTTTAGACCACAGTTCTGCTTTCCCAAGGGACCCACAGCCCTGTCAGAAGAGAACTGATAGCTTTCAGTACCCAAGGCTGGGATTTTAACCTAGTGCCTGCAGAATGATTTGCATAGGAGGGAACCCTGTGTTTATCAATAGAGGTTCTTTTGTTTCTTCTGAGGCCATTGTAGGGTAATTCTTCTTTTGAACTTATTTGTGTGTTAGGCTGCAATGAGAGATCTCTTTTCCTAAGAGGTGTGTGTGAATGGCCAAAGGAAAACCCAGCATTTCTGAGCCCAGTGTTCTCTCCCTCCAGCCTTCATTGCTCCTGCCCTGACTGAGGCTCCCGTATATCCTGTGTGTCGAGGACTGGACAGTATGGAATTATCCTGTGTGTCGAGGACTGGGCAGTATGGAGTTCTTTGAAACCATCAGGTCCACCCGAGAGTATCATCATTGCCCCACACTCTCCAACACCCATGTCTTCTTTAGACACTGATGCTGTGAGGCAGAACTATGGGCTGTCACTCTACGTGCCAAAGCCTCTCTCGACCCTTACAGGAAGTTGGAAGCTGCTTAAGGCTAAAGGGCATGCTCACATTCAGGTCTTTTAGAGGAAGCCGGCACACCTGGTTGAGACGCCATCTAGGTCAGATGGGCTTGATTCAGCCAATGGGTTTAACCAGTATGGTCGACCACGCCTCCCAACTGGGGCCCTGAAAATGCCAAAAACTTTGAGACTACGCCTCTCTCCCAGCAGACACTCTGCAGTTCAGTGCCTCCCGGCACTTAATAATTTAAGTATAAATTATTTCAGGAATTGTAAAATCATGCTTTGTTTTGAGTTGTTTTCTCTTCAAAAGATATTTGGCGTCAGATGTGCACACATACAGTTTCAACCAACTGGCATTTGGGGAAAAATACAACAGTGGAGAGAAACGGAATGTGTTGAAAGAAGCACATTGAGGGCAGAATTTAATGACATTGAGAGAACACTGGGCCTTCTGGGATTGATTTCAACTTATCCCAAGTTTGATGTGTTTCTCCCTGTCTTCTCAGGAAGAACGATGGATTTTCATTTTCAGGGCAGGAAAATAAGAGATATTTGAACTGCCCTTCCGGAGGAGTTCCCGGAGAGGCTCTCGGCTTGGGTAAATTGGGAAAGTCTAGACACAAGAGGAAACAAGCACTCAGCACCCCTGTCCTTGCTCCCATGGCAAAAACTGTGTCCCCTGTACCCTGAGCTCCCTCTGCTACCCTCTTGGTCTCCTGACGCTTGAGATGTTTGTCCACATTCCTTTCACCGTGCCTCCTGGTACTTTTCCCACATAATACATGCCAGTGTCTCCAGGTTTCAGATTATTGCTAAAACATGCTTAGCTGGCTGAGCTATCATGGTTGCAGTGTGTTGATTTTGAAGACGGGGCTGTTGCTAAAATTGTCATCACTAGGCTTCTTTGCCACATAACACACGCTTTGTTTCCCAGAGCCTGATAGATCTAGAAACTTGCTATCTGCAGACATGGCAGTGAGACATAGCCCTCTGAGAAAGCTTTCTGAGCCCATCACTGGTCTGTAGCAGCTCTACCTGCACTATTACACCTAGGAGTACAGAGGAGATCTAATTTAAAAGAGTTCTAAGATGAAAAGCACTGTGTTTGATGTTCAAGGTGCTCACAGGGTAAGACATCCATGTCACCAAGAAGAATCCAGAAGGGTGTCACCGCCACGGGTATCTCTGATCAACATGGGAAGAATATGAGTTTGAGTTGTGCTGCCATATTTTACACTGCAGGTGATCCACGTGTGCTGTGTTTGTGGAAGCAGAAGTTGGCTCTGAGTAGGAAAGGCTGAGCAATGGCCCCTGGAGGGGATGTTCCTGACCCGCGTTCTGTGATTCAATCTCTCCTCTTCATCATTCACACTGACTGTGGACAAACAAGTCCTCCCTGAAAACCATGGGCAGTTTGGTAGAAATGCACGTGGTTGGCCTGAGCTGTGAGCCACAATGAAGGAAATTCCCGAGGATGCCATTTTCCTTGGTGACCTTCTTTCTTGGTAGCTCCATCCTATCCTAAGGACAAGGTTAGTCTATGAGAGATTCAAGCTATTGGGTAAAGTGAGGGTAAAATGATGACTATTTCTGAGCATCCACTTCTCTTAAAAAATAACAAAATGACATTTTATTGATAATTTATCCACATAATATACAATTCAGTAATTCAACCATATCAAAAGGGTTGTATAATCCTTACCACAATCAATTTTACATTATTTTCTCCCCCATAATCATTATCATTTATGTAACTTTTTATTTTGCAAAAATATACACAAGAAAGCAGTTACCAATTCAACAACTTCTACATGTGTGCTTCGGTGCCACTGACCATTCTTTTTATGTTGTACAACTATTATTTTTATTCTTCTGTGAATTGCTACACACCCATTAAAATGAATTCACTGTCCCCTAAGCAAAAATTCTTCCTCCTTCACGCACAATAAAAAGTTTGGTTTCTTTTTAAAAATAAGAGTCCGTATGCATCATGACAATCAGCTCTAATGTTTCCTCCTGCCTCCCGCACCCTCTGATCACTCCCCAATTACCTTCTCCCTCCCCTTCCAGATAAACCATTGCCTCAGTGGTTGTCTTTATGTATCCACTTCTTCTGTGCTCCAAACAGGAAACAAATAACAGAAACTATAAACAAATACAGAAAGATAGAATAATAGCGCTGGAGGCTCAGGGAATCCAGGGTGGACGATACCTTCAGGACCAGGGGCGTGAGGGGCGAGGCTGGGAGAGTGGAGGGTGAGTGGGTTGGAAAGGGGGAACTGATTAAAAGGATCCACATGTGACCTCCTCCCTGAGAGATGGACTGCAGAGAAGGTGGGGAAGGGAGACTCCGGATAGGGCAAGATATAACAAAATAACAATCTGTGGATTATCAAGGGCTCATGAGGGAGGGGGGAGCAGGGACGGAGGGGAAGAAAAAGAGGACCTGATGCAGAGGGCTTAAGTGGAGAGCAAATGCTTTGAGAGTGATCAGGGAAAAGAATGTACGGATGTGCTTTATACAATTGATGCATGTATATGTGTGGATTGAGATAAGAGTTGTATGAGCCCCTAATAAAATGTACAAAAAAGAAAGAAAATGATTAGGGCAAAGAATATACTGATGTACTTTATACAATTGATGTATGTATATGCATGGATTGTGATAAGAGTTGTATGAGCCCCTAATAAAATATTTTAAAAATAAATAAATAAAGCATACAAAAAAGGGGGGAGCACCCACTTCTCTTCTCATTTCGTCCTCCTCATCTACCTTGGTGGTTGTGGAGTCTCACCTGTCACTTTCCAGGTACTCGATAGAAGTGCCCATGGTTTGTGACAAGATTTAGCTAGATCTAGGTGATCTTATTCTGAGGACAGGATCTTATAACATGGCTCTGCACAATCCTTGCCTTCATGGGGAGATCACTAAAGATAAGGGCATTAGAGCAAAGTGTGGTGAAGAAAGGAAATGGCGCAAGGCTATCGATTATCTGGGGTCTTAAAGGTCTTGTCATCAAACAAGCACCAGTCTAAGTGAGGCGTCAAGTAAGTCCACACTGAAGAAGCACATCAGCCTGTGTGATCCAAAGATGGTGACAACAAAATACAAATATGATGAAGGGAAAAGTTTCAGAGCTACAATTGTGAACCTCCACTTTGTTAAAGGCTAAGTGGACAGTGGGAACTCAAAGTCCATCTGGAGAATATCTAGTCATATTAGGCCTTTGGCAGATCCTCTTGACAAGCTTTATTATCAGACAGAGATGACTGCAAACTTGATCATAGTGGATCAGACCATGGCATAATATGATACTTGGTCAGTTGACCTACCTCTTGACCCAACCTGAATTTGCTCTAGGGTCAAGTATTTCTCACTTGTTCTACAACAGATCCCCACCCACCTCTGGACTTTAAAATACTGAAGGTGAACTTTCCATTCTTACTCTTTACTTTCATTTTTATAATGTTTTTATTCTCTTCCTGCTGTTTTGTTTTTGTGTTTTATTGTTTCTATGTGTTTTATTGTTTCTATTGGGTTTCCAAGTGTGTTAAGCACAGAAGGAGTGGATACTTAGAGACAATAACTGATACATTGGTCTGGGGCATGTGGGGAGCAAAGGAGTCAGGAGGGTGAGGGGATTTGGGGAGCAAGCAATGAATGCAAGAGGGGGAGGGAACATAAGAATTTGTTATGATATAGGTATATATATAGATTTACAATTCTTTTAAAAAGTGATTTAACTATGTAAGTGTATTACATGTGAATATTATATTAAAAACCCCTACATTAAAAGCCATCAATAAGGCAAAGCCCAGGATGATGTAGAATAGCTGCTGCTTCAGAGAGGGGTTCCTGCATAACCAAGGATGAGGCTCCCAAACCCAGTCCCAATGCCGGCTCCAGAGACACCACTCCAACTGTTCCAGTCCCGGCTCCAATGAGCTTGGCTGCTGTGTCAATGTCCCTTGAGATGGTGCTGACTAGAAGCTTCGACAAGGGATCAGTGAGGTCAGGGAATGTGGGACTCTCGAGCTGATGAAGAGCTCATCTGTCAGTGTCTCCAGTTATTTCGGCACCTACACAGACAAGGGTCGAGTCAACAACTGGGAGGTGTTCCTGACCAGGGAAAGGGTGGAGATGAATTTGGTGCAGGCATATATTTTTAGGGGATGAGGAGTAGTGTCAGGGGAGTTGCTCTTGGTGCAGAGAAGATAGACAGCTCTACACCTATTCTTGATATGACTGAATTATTGAATTGAAGCATATGTACATGAAGTTCCAATAAAATTGTTTTAAGGAAGAATGTTGTCTGTTACTTATGCAGACCTTCAGATAGGGCTTTGGTTAACAGGCTCATGGCCAAGAGTCTCTCTTTGTGAATAAAATTCTATCAGCACACGGCTATGTCCTTCTCTACTGCTTGCTGCTATTTTCACACTCCATCAGTTGGGTTCAGTAATAGTCTCCAAGAGTATATGACCAGTGGAATCATAAAGTATGATTTTCAGGCCTTTTTCAAAAAAGAAATTTGCTGATCCTTGATCTAGGGGAAGAGTCAGGAAGAAAAACAGCAAGACATTCGGAAATATATAATTTTAAACTATAATGATTATTTGACAGAATATAATATTTTAAAATTTTCACTTGAATGGATAGGTAAGAACTACCTACCATGGTTGTACAGTGGTGACTTGCCCAGTAGTTAAATGAAAAGTCAATCATTCAGACCCAGCAACTGCTCTGTGGGAGAAATTTTTGGTAGAATAACCTCATAAGGAACTACAGGCTTGGTATTCTTATATGAGAAGTTCTCATCTGTCCTATAGGATTACTAGGAGTTGGAAATGATCAGTTTTAGCAGACTTTTAGTTTGGGTGAAAAGCAACTTTTTTCAATATATTATACTTGAATAAATGACACCAATTTTCAAACCACCAACTTTACAGCCATTAGTTGAGTCCTTAACAGTTAGCACTACCCAGGAACTTCACTGAGTCTGCCTGAAAGCTATTCGACTGTGGCAGTTAAGTGATTTCCTGTCAACTTGCAAAGGAATGAACTCTAGCCTGTCAATCAGTTTGCAGCTAAATGACCTAATTTGGAGGTGCAAATAAGATAAACATCTCACTAGAGGCCACATACATTCTCTCCATGCGAGGCATTCCTGTTCACAAGTCACATGGAGCTACGCAAATAGCAGCCAGAGCCTTGGAGCTGGAGGAGTCCCATGGAAACCCATGTTAGCACTAAGATGCTTTCAAGGCCACTGGATCCACAAGACCTTCCACCCACTAACTAGCCTGTGATCTGCCTGTACTCAGCGTTGTTGCATATGTTGCATGAATCGAGAGGAATTTACAGATTGGTGTCAGACATATGGACTACTATTGGACTTATAAGTTTGATCTGTCCTGGGCTGGTATGCTTTCTCAATTTACAATTGCTGCTTCTATAAAGCTCTTTCTATACACATAGAAGTGCCTATGAATTGATTTCTACAATCCACCCAGACTAACATACTGACCTCAAGACATATGCTGATCACCCCTGACAGAGTAATATACACTCCCTGTAGAACAAGCTCATTTGTTTGTTTTCCTCTCCAACAGAATGTTTTCTCTTCTTACAATTTTGAATCCACAAACATTAAGGGTAGGCACTGAATCATAAACAATATAGATTCCAAGTGGGAAACTATGAGATGAAGAACCCTGGATCAAAGTAAGAAACCTGACTTGAAACTCCCTCTCCAAATGCTCCAGAGTCAGAATGCTTCCTTCTTTTCAGGCCCTTACAGCACCCTACAATACACAGCTCCCTCCCTGCATGGGCGGTTCGTATCTGTACTCACACTGACTTCCCTCCGTGTGTCTTACCCACCATAATACATGGAATTGTGATTGACTTTTAGACTGTCCATTCGCTGATACAGTGTGTTCTTGGCAATGTTTCTAGAGATGGTACACCAGCCTTCACGGAATCTACATAATATGCGATAGCAACAGTACTAATATGTGAAACCCACTGTAGGCCTGGAGCATGACTGATACAGGTCATAGCAGTGCTACTGAAAGTGTATCCAGAGATTGCACAAAAGAATCTCAAAGACATCTTAAGCTCCCTCAAGTCTCCTTCAGACCCAGCCGGTTGCACATTAGTGTTGACACTTGCAAACACAGAATATGCTGGTCATGAAAACCATGACATATTTCCAGTCTCCTGCTCCACACACTAGCTCTCAATAAAATGACTTGTTAAAATACCTGAGTGAGACAAGTCTGTGTTCATACAAACTACTGAATGGGCTTACCTGGGGACTCTGGTACTGAGGATCTTTTCCCAGAGCTGTATGGTTGGGAATGGTGTGGATTTTAGTAGCAGAAGGGGGGGGGGCGGTATTTGCATATCTTCCTAATATACAGTGGCAACTATGGCTGAATATTTTCAAAATGCTCACTGTTCCACCTTAAACGTAAATGAGTCTCCCAGAAGGATTCATTGGGATTATTACTTGGAAATGGTTCCTTATTATGTGATTGCGATACACAGAATACAGTCCTGTTCATATTGTTTCATACACAATAAGCGATTTATATATAGCTGATTTAAGACAGTATGTATGCTCATTTGCTTAACATATTTCACTCAATTTATTTCATTTATGTGGCAATAGACCCATAAGTTTATATCTAGTCAGCATGAATTGATTTTAATGCTTAACATCTTAGAGAAGGAACACGCATATACTACAATTTATCTCTTTTTAGACATTTAGGTTATTTCTCATTTCTGGTTTTATAATGAAAGTTACTATTTGGGTTGAAATAAAAGAGAAGAGAAAAAAGCATTCACATTAATATTACAAGAAATCACAGTAACAGACATGGCCTTACAGTAAACTTTTCTTCAACACAATTGTAATATTAACAATAAATATATTTTTAGTGAGAGCGTTCCCATTAGGACAGAAACACACCAAAGTCTTAACTTTGCTAGAGAAGATGTCTTAGATGACATTGGAACTGCATAAAGATTTTTCTAAAATATTTAATAGTTTAAAGCCTCTTGTGTCAAAGTCAATAGGATCTCCCAGAAGCACAGACTTACGACAATACTTGTTTTATTGCAGAACATATCTTAAGATGTAGATAACAAATGTGGCGAAGAAAGCTGATGTTGCCTGGCTATCGAAAGAGATAGTGTCTGGGGTCTTAAAGGCTTGAAGGTGAACAAGCGGTCATGTAGCTCAGAAGCAACAAAGTCCACATGGAAGAAGCACACCAGCCTGGGCGATCACGAGATGCCAAAGGGACCAGGTATAAGGCATCATGCAAAAAAAATGTGTATATATATGTGTGTGTGTGTATGTATATACATACCATAGTGAATGAAGGGGGAAGTGCAGAGTGGAGACCCAAGGCCCATTTACCGGCCACTGGAGATCCCCTCACAGAGGGGTTTAGGAGAGGAGATGGGTCAGTCAGGGTGTGATGTAGTACTGATGAAGAACACAGCTTTCCCCAGATCCAGCATGCTTCCTCCCCCAACTACCATGATCCGAATTCTACCTTGCAGGACTGGATTGGGCAGAGGTTGTACACTGGTGCATATGGGAGCTGGAGGCACAGGGAATCCAGGGTGGATGATACCTTCAGGAGCAGGGGTGTGAGAGGTGATACTAGGAGAGTAGAGGGTGAGTGGGTTGGAAAGGGGGAACTGATTATAATGATCCACATGTGACCTCCTCCCTGGGAGCTGGATGGCAGAGAAGGGGGGGTAGGGATACTCCAGATAGGACAAGATATGACAAAATAACAATCTATAAAATATCAAGAGCTCATGAGGGAGGGGAGAGCAGGGAGGGAGGGGAAAAAAAGAGAACCCGTTGCAAAGGGCTTAAGTGGAGAGCAAATGCTTTGAAAATGATTAGGGCAAAGAATGTACGGATGTGCTTTATACAATTGATGTTTGTATATGTATGTACTGTGATAAGAGTTGTATGAGCCCCTAATAAAATATAAAAAAAAAGAGGTAAGTAACAAACAAAATTGATTTCCTTCTAATCGCTTGATGGTGGCTAGGGTAGCAGGAGAGTAATCACTGACAAAATGCAACCAAACTTACCTCTCCTGAAACTCAACAGAATAAAATCACTGAAAGGCTAGGTGTACATTCATAAAAATCTATATCTGACACAGATAAGAATAAATCTGAAATTATGTCCAGAAGTTACTCTTCAGTTTGTTTGTGTATGAGTCTTCCATTTCAAGAGGAACATAGACATTTGTAGCTGAAAATATTTTTCAACAAGGGAAAAAGGAAAGGGCAGGCACAGCTTCTCGACCTTTGCAGGAGGAAAGAAACAACGAGAAAGTCATATCTCAGATGCAGGTTCTAAAAGGAAAGAAATGGGCTTACTTCAGGCAATGGTAGTTACCTGGACTTGAGGTGGGTGATCTTCAGTGGGGCCTTATACCCTGGGTACCATCAATCCTCCAAGGCCAAGCCAAGCAGCTCTTCTACTGAGGCATCTTGAGCAGGTTGCTCCGGAGGTGTAGTGGAATAAACTGTACCACACACTTTGTGTTCAGTGGGGCAGTCATTTCCCCAGCAACCTTTCTGTTCATACTATGGACATTACTTTCTTGGAGGTAACAAATTAGGACATACATTTGCCCATGGCCCCGAGTGGGAGCATCTGAAGCAGGGTGCTCATGGTTCACTCGTGGGCGGCCCAATAACTAGTTTAGATACACCCACTCGGTCCTGGAGGGCACTTGCTAACATTTGAAATTTAACCTTAAGTCTTGATAGCTTATATAACTTTTCCTGATCCTCGCTACTGTTGAAAACTTTGAATGCTGCACTGCGATCTTGCTGTGAAGTCTGGGGTCCACAGTCTAACTTTTTAAGGTTTCTTTTAATGTCTGGAGCTGATTGTGAGATGAAATTTGAGTGACGTACAATGATCCCTTTTGGTGTAGTAGGGTCTACTTTCATATATTTAAACCTTCTGGAAGATGATGTGACAGAAATTTGGCAGAATTTTCTTTTGGTTCCTAAATGATTTCCCTAATTTTGTCATAATTGGCTGCTTTATTTGAGGCTTTTGGCAAGCCCTCAATGAGATGAAAATCATATCATTTTGAAGAATTGGGTGCTCATGATCATCTGATAATTCTAATTAGGGTTGTGCTTGGGAACTGCCTTGAAGTTCACGGGCTTAACCCAGTCTGGGCATACCCTTCATCAGCTCTCTTTGTACAGCTATCCAGATTCTCTCCCGATCTTCAGGGGTCAAGGTAGTTGTTAAAATCATATGGATGTCATGGCAGGTAAGATCATATGACTGAGTGACATATTTAAATGATTTTATTGTTTATCTTTTATTTCATAATCATAAACTTAACTCTGCTTTCCAGCTGGACACAGGAGAAATAAGTAAAGTAGGAAACCTGAGTAACTGGAGGGAGAGCACAAGATTAAACGATACTGCAAGCACATTGGGAACAGAAGGGTGATTTCTCAAGCTACAAAAGGAATGGTCTGGTGCTTAAGATAAAACATGAAAATTCAGATCAAATTTAATTAGAGTTGTCCACAGTCAGCAATGGTGCTGGAGAGGGCTGGACATAAAAGAATGAGAGGTGGAGATGGTGCTGGCAGTAGGGGACAGGTGTCAGATGTCTTATAACATGGCAAGGGTGGGAGGGGAACTGGTGACAGAGAGGTGGGAGGACTGGACAATCATGGTATGGACAAGGGAGGAGTTTGGGTAGAAAGTGTATGAGGTAACAGGGTAGGGGATACTGGATTACAGAGTGTGGGCTCAGAGGTGGTGGGAGGGTGTTGAAACAAGGCAGGAGTGGGAGGAGATGGTGAGGAGGAAGGCTGAAGAAGAATGAGACACTATAGCAAGAGATATAGGGTTACAGTCTGGCAACTGGGAGAATGTAGCAGCATCCTGTGGGTTGGAGAAACCTGAAGGAGGTTGTAAAGGGGAGGGGAGAAAGAAGGCACAGCTGCAGTTTGGTCAGAGACAATAGGCACTGAAATTGGCGGCATATCATGAACAGAAGGATCACAGACTGATTCTTAGTCTGAGAGAGGAACATTTTCCTGAACCAGTAGGACTTGCATAGTGGAACAATTCTGAAATAAATGAGGTTGAGCACAAAGGAGAAAACTTGGATATACGGAATATCAGAATATATTTTGTAGATTAAAAAGAAATTATTGAGATCTTGAAAAAATTTAAAATCAAGTATACCACCTGGTGACCATCTTGAATTGTTGTCCAATTTGTACTGCAGTCATGCATTATTACATGAGAAAATCAATTTTCCCCTATGAATAACTGATTTAAGACCGAGTGAATTGAAGTTTGCCAGTACACAAACTAGAAGTATTTTATGCCATTGCTTAGTGTGGTAGTTATATAAACATTTGACAATTTGATGATTAAGACTGAAGGGGTGGAGTCCAGCCTGCCAATCAAAATATAACCAATGGCCCCTGTGTGGGTACGGCCTTCTCCTGACAATTTTGGAATTCCGGAATTTCCTTCTTGGAGGCAGGAGACAGTCTCTCTCTCTCTCTCTCTCTCTCTCTCTCTCTCTCTCTCTTTCTCTCGGCTCACTCTCTTAGAGACGCTCTACTGACCAGACACATGATACTATGCTGATAGACCCCATGCCCTGGGAACTAGAGAAGCCACATGGAGACCCCTGCCAATGCTGAGATGCTTACACCACCACTGAATCCAGACTTTCTACGCACTGGCCTGTGATTATCCTGCATTCAGCATCATTGCATGCGTTTCTTAAGTTTGAAGGGGACTTCATGGATTGGTATCGGACATATGGGCTAATATCAGACTTATGGGCTTGAACTGGACTGGGTGGGAATGCTTTGTTAATGTACAATTTCTCTTTATATAAACCTCTTATACACACGACTTTCTATGAATTTCTCTAGCCTACCTGGACTAACACACTGAGCATTCTTACAACCCATTTTAAAATGCTGAGTGAAAATGTGAGCTCTGTTATATGAGGTAGTAAAACAGGAGAGCGTCCTTACACTGGGTAATTACAACCTAAGCCCCCGGGGCTGGGAAGACAATCTGACTGAGCAAAGCTTTCTGGTACGTGGACATTTTCAGAAAGGCCAAGAGAAAATGAGCAGATGACCTTGAAGTAGGGAGCTTTGGATTTAACACTCACCAATGTGTTGTCAGAGGGTCTTTAGCTGAAGATGTGGAGATCCCTCTGTTAGGCTCACTGGCTTGAAGGGGGTCCAGGAAGGCTGCTGGGAACTTTAGAGGCTAGGGAAAGGAAAGTGCCACTCCAGTCCTAGCCTCGACAGCCTCCCACCTCCCCCGTGCAGGCCACCATATCTCAGGTTTTACAGAGATAAGAGACAGAGTGAGACCTTTAATTTATAGATTTATTGAGGGAGGTGTGGTTTGTAGGGAACAGGAAATCATAGGGGTTTAGAATAGTTAGGTAAGAAAGGTTAGAGCTGGCCCTTCGTCTAAAGCCAGAGGATTAGCTAAATTAAAATGTGTAAAATCCATGAGACCCACTATTACATAAGAGAACATGAACAAACTACAGTAGAATTGGTGAGGAAGGGGTTAAACAGCTCTAATGTCTGCTGCAGAACCTGCAGAAAGAATCTAAGTGGGAGGGAGAGCCAGCCTTACAGGTAGAGAGAAGAGGTGAGAGCAAAAGAGGCCAGAGCAGCAGGAGGGTAGAAGGAGCCCAATCCAATCCAGGCTCAATTTGAGTGTGTAAGTCTTTGGGATATCTGTACTCTTTTTGATAGGAGGGTTCCCCCACATCTTTGTGGGTGGTCTGGATAACTCCAATGGACTGGCTGCCAGCTTCCACAGACTGACAACACAGCTGGGTGGCAAGATATATGGAGGAAGCTTTGTAAACATAAGAAACCTATGCTTTCCTTAGTAAAGGCTTCCAACGAACCCTAGAAGGGTTCTGGCCCTTCTAGAGACCTATAAGCTTTTCCCCAAAATACTGGGTCTCCCTTTGACTGAGTTCCAGGTCACTGAACCCAATCTTTCTAGGGCGGGGCGTGTCTCTTCTTCTCCTGCCAGCTGCCAAGGTGTTCACTAAGAGCCACCGAACTGGGCCATCTCCTTGAGGCCCCAGTCCTGGAAGGGCTTAGCCCAGCAACCTGGGAATGCCAATCAGTTTCAGTGCATGGTGGCTGCACTGGAATACCACTTCTACACCCACAAGGCTGAGGCTCCCTGCGGCCACACAACAGCTGGCACTAAGAGCCAGGGAGTTTCTAGAACTGGACCTTGGGTTCTCCCCCGGCCCTGCTTCAGAAGAAGGTACCGCACAGGTGACAAGTCTTAGCAAACCTCCGGAGGAAGCCCTAATGTTTTGCGCACCAGCTGCAGCCACTAGCTTCTGGAGACGCGTGCTCTTCTTCGTAGTGAGAGAAACAACAGACCCCAGGGCTCACCGTTGAGCTGATGAGGTGCAAGGAGTCTCTGGGAGAAGGTATCGATGTATGGAAACAATGAAAAGGGGGGTGAGCAGAAACCCACAAGGCAACGAACCTGGGAACCTCGAAGACAAGACCCCCAGCCTGGGATTACCTTTCTCCAACAGGGATTTCCACCAAGAACCCCAACCAATCCAAAAGTTGGGGGATGGGACACCAGCTCACCTCTCACCAGGAGAGGAGCGTCCCCTGGGGAAGGTGAGGAGAAGAGAAAGGTCGCTTACACCCCAGCGGGACTTCTGTGTGCACCAGGGTACCCCAAACTGGCTGCTGCCCACACGCACATGCTTGGGAAAGAGCGCCCCTCACCTGGGAGCGCTGGCTACTACGCAGAGCTAAGGTACCAGGAGGTTCTCTCTCACTACATGCAGCGCACAGTAAGTAGGACGCTAGGACGCGCCCAATAAGCCACACTTCCGGCTGGGACATCGCCACTTCCACCCCATCTCTGAGCACCCGGGTTAGGAGGAGCCGGCGGGGTTGGTCTCTGCCTTCACTTCACCTTTGAGGCGGTTCTGGACCGGACCATTGGCTTGGATGCACACACCCAGGTGTCTGGGGAAGGGAAGAACCAGAGTGCTGTTTAGGCTGGGGGCGGGGCCAGAGGCGGGGCCTGGGGCGGCGCAGGGAGGAGCCAGTGATAGTCCTCCCGCAACAATGGGCCCTCAGACTTTGATAATGATGGCCAAGTCACCTGAGGGCAGAAACGGTACTTTCTCCCAGCACCGAGAGTGTGCATGGGAGACATAAAACGATGTACAACGTACGTGGACTGTGTAAGCTTGTGATCAGATTCCCCAGATGGGGCATCCTCCTCACTAACATGAACCATCCAGCCATTCAACCCTGCCACGGTGTTAATGGTGCTGACGCAAGAACCGAAACTAATGACCTTTGAGGTGAAGGGCCATTCTGCTCCCCAAAGCATTGTCATGTATGAAGACTGCCTTTAGGAAAAAAGAAGTAGCTGGCATCAAATGCTCTAGGTAAATTTTATGTCAGAGTAACAAAATTTAAATATAAAACAAGCGGGAGCACTAAAACGTGATGGGAGAAGGGGGAGGGGAGTTGTTAAACTTGACTGTCCTTAGAGTTGGAGTTTGTGCTTTTATCTTGTTTTATTTTGCTTGAATGCTATTGGGGCAGTTAAACATGACAGTTCGATTCAATTATGCATATCATGATTTCCCCACTCTGCTAATTTAATTTATCACTCACCAGAGGTTCTATCAATCCAATGGTTTCAAGTGCATGGGCAGAATATTTGTAGAGACTCTTCCAAATTGCGAGGTCTGGAATTTAAATTTAATTCCTCCAAGTAACTCTTGTCTGTTGGGTCTCTCACAACAAGTGCTTATGGGACAGTTCAAAGTGAAGCATGTCCCTATTAATTTGCATCCATAAAGACTATGCTTCTTTTATGGCTGTTATACTAGATAATTTCATTATGGAAGTTCTAGTCAGATTCCAAAGTTGCTGGCTGAAAATGGAGATACAAGAATTTCAATATTGTTACATTTCCCAATTTGGTGAGATCATTCCACAGACGATGGAAAACTGTCGCCTAACTTTATAAGGAATCAAAAAAAAGTCACTTATCGGCAAATATTTACTGAATTAAACTGACTTATGTTGCCAGTTCTGATGGACTCGCCATATCCTTAAATCTTGGGAAACAGAGACTAGATTTTGGAAAGAAAAGGGGACTTCTCTTGAAATACCTGCCCTGTTCGACTGGGTAGGCTAGAGAAACAAATCCAGGGACACTCATAATGTATACGAAAGAGCTTTATATCAAAGTGTAATTGGATATCAAGAAAACATCTCAGCCCAGTCCAGACCAAGTCCATAAGTCTGATATTAGCCCATTACTCCAATACTAGTCCATATATTCCTCTTCAGACTCATGCACCACATGCAATGATGCTGAATGCAGAAGGATCACAGGTCGGTGGCTGAAAATTCTTGTGTATCCAATGGCGGTAGACTTTCTTAGTGCTGGCTCAGGTCTCTATGTGGCTGTTTTGGCTCTCTGAACAGTGTGAAGGTGAATCAGAGAGAAAGAAGTTGGCCAAATTCCAGGGAGAAAGAGTGGAAGTTCCCAGAATTCTCATGAGAAGGTCAAGCCCACCAGGAAGCATCATGGAGCTGTGACATGAATGACAGGCTAACCTTCACCCCTAGACTAATTTATCAGGTGAATATGAAATTATGTAACTACTACACCTGCTTTCATGTGAGGTTTTCTGCCCCCATGGATAAATCATGAATTGTCAAAAAAATAAAACAAGAAAACAAAAAATCAATCACTGTGATCGAGTCAATATGGACTCAGAGGGATGCTTATAGGACAGGGTAGAACTGCCCTTGTGAGTTTCCAATTCAGCGTCCAAATTAAGTTCCCATGGTTCAGATGTTTACATATTTTTGCAGTAGTTGATTTCACAGTACATGATTTTACATTTACCCTGTAATTATAATTCATGAAGTGTTGTTTTACTTCCAGTATTGCTGCTTCCAACCCAGTAGCTGCTTTTAACAGACTAGATACTTTCAACACAGCAGCTGCTCTCTACAAAGTAGCTGCTCTCTACACATGTGTTCCTGGTAAGCAAAAGCACATTATGGCACTAACCCTGTCACACACACTTGCATTTGTACGGGGTGTATGTGATTGGGTTGGAGTTATGATATCATTACGCCAGTTACTCATATGTGGGTGTTTTTTGCATGTGGGAGGATCTGCCTGGAGACAGATAGAGGATTGGTGTCTTGGTTCCTAAGACCATCAGAAATATGTGTTTTCTGATGGTCTTAGGCGATCCCTGCAAAACGGTGTTTGTCTGGGTATTTTAGAGAAACAAATCCAAAGAAACTCGTGTATCAGAGAGAGTTTTATATAAAGGTTAAGTACACATCGAGAAAATATACCAACCCAGTGGTACCCAAGCCCACAAGTCCAAGATTAACCCTTATGTCTGACACCAATCCATTAAGTCCTCCTCCACCTCACAAAATACACACAATGACTGGAGGAAAGCCAAATCAGAGAACATGTAAACTTCTCAGTGCTGGAAGGGGTCTGCCACGGCTGCTCCAGGGCTGTATTGGGGTAGGTCCATGCGACTTCTCCTTGGGGATGTCTTGCAGGAAGTGAACCTTGTCAGCTTAAGCAGAGAACTGGCCAAGGCCGCTGCACCCTGGTCCGACCATCACAACGCAAGAGACCTGGGAACTAGAAAGGCAAGGCTCACCGAGTCATTTATCCCTCGGCCCTTCAAACAATCCCACATGTGTTTATCGGCCAGGTAGGCACAATAAACTAATTACCTTGAGTAGTTCGACCTTCAAAGGGGTATCGACCCTCCAAGTTGAGAACCAGTGCTCTATAGGGTTTATATCAGTCTTAAGTGACTGGACAGATGTGAATTGTATGTTTGGGGTCCAGCCTCTAGCGTTGCACCTGAGATAGACCCAAGGTAACAAGGACAATCACAGTTAGCCATGTGTTCAAGAGGAGCATCTCCCCACTCTCATGTCTGAATTCCTAAGGTACTCTCCTCTGGAAACAGCTCCCAGAATGGACTCACTTGATTTGATTTTTCTAAATATAAATCAACCAGTTTTTAGGGAAGAGGCTGAAAAGAATTTATTTCTACATAAGTCCAATGGTCACAAATCATAATATGCTTCATAAAGGAAAGGCAGATGAACCACTCAAGAGAGATTTGAAAACAGTTTCCCCTTGCAAATTAATGGATTGAAACCTGAGGACACAGGCTTGAATGACCCAGCAAACTATAGTGAAGAGCAGTCATTGTGAACTCCAATGAGGCTAACCCTACTCTCTACCCCTGGTTTTTCCAGCTTTCCACCTGACCACTTTTTAGCACTTATTTCATGGAATATATTTGTTTTCCCTTTCCACAACTTTTTACCTTATGCTACTATTTCCTTTCTAAAGCTTTACAGCAATCCCTTTCTCGTTGTTGTTCTACTAATTCTACTACTTCTGCTTCATCTTCGTTTTCTTTTACATTAAGAGAAAATAGAATGGTTCCTACTGGAATTCCTACTAAATCTGTTGCTAAAATCCAAATTTTGTTTGAACAAAATAAACTAAAAACCACAGCAGACCATCCTATTTGTGCTCTCACTTGCACCTACTCCTGGATCCTGGGCCTGTGCTTTTTGGGCCTGAGCACACCCATTGCCCTGAATTCCCTTCAGTTCAACCCCAACCCTGTGCTGCAGGGTGGTTTATATGGGAACTCACATTAACTTTCCCTCACTGTGTCTTCTTGCACAGTCATACGCAGCCGGGTCCTCCACGGTCACAGTGCTCAGGAGCAGGGAGAACTGGTTCTTGGATGTGTCTGGGTTGATGAATAGATGATCTCTGAAGGATGGTGTGTATTTGCTAAACCACTCTTACCTGTAGAAGCTCCTTCCTATCCACCCAGGGCCTCTCCCAGGGCTGCCTGATCTGCTCCCAAATAGCGCTGGTTCTGGAGCCTGAGTCCCCAGTGATGGTGCAAGTGTGCGTGAGGGTCTGTGATGCCCTCACCACCTCATGGTCTGACTCCTGCAGCTTCACTTTGGACGGGACACAAGGAGACTTACAAAACAAGTATTAAATATCCCACCTGTCATTAAAACTGCTGTGACCTACTGTATCTCCCTGCCACTGACACAATGGGAGACACAGTACCATCAAAATGAGAAAAAGAATGCAAGCAGACCTTTCTGTATCAGAGTCTCCCTGGTACAGCAGGCTCTGGAATTCTGCTGGTTCCAGAGGGGAATCTTGAGGGTGGGGTGGGTGTTCATATCATTTAAATAATAAACCACACCAGGCTTTTGCTTATGAGTGTTACTGGCTGTTATCAGGGGGTCAGAGGATGACTATTAAGAGTGTGCTAATTGACAGGGCTCACAGCTCCACATGGAAGCTTCTCCAGAGCTGGTTCTTGAAGCACGTTGTATGGCAGTGATATGTAAGCAATGAGAGTGGGGTGGCCCACAGGCATACACTGAATTTATACCCTCCCAGATCCTAATATTTGCAATCATAAAATTATCCGAGTTCCAGTGTACCTTGTATTGTTTGATTTGAAAAAATGCATCCACTAGTGTGTGCATTAATTTATTCATTTGAGTTCTGAGAGCTATGAACACGCCAGACATTCTTCTGCACTGAGGGAAAATCAGTAAACCACGCAACTGAGCTAGGAAATGAATGATCTCTTCCTCAAAAACTAAACCCACTGCGAGTGCACCTGTCCTGATTCATGGGAACCTTATAAGATTGATTAAAGCTGCTCATAGAAATTCTCTGACTGTAAATAATAACAGGAAAAGACAACCTCATCTTACTTAGGAGGAATGGTTGGCTGGTTTGTGGTGAGCAACCCAATACTTATCCCATTACATCACCACATCTCTGTATATCTTTATACTAAGAAGCCCATATTAAGGGCTTTTTAAATGTCACTTTGAGAAGCCAAGTGGTGATACTTTCAATATTATTATATGAATATGAGCCCTGGACTATGAATAAGGGGGTCCATAACCAAATTTATGGCCATTCACTTACCTTTTGGAAAAGAATGTTGAAAGTACCATGGACTGGGCTATCAATATAACAAGCAGATCTCTTGTGAGGGAAACATAGCCTGGGAGTTCCTTAGAATGAAGGATGGTGAGACTTAGTTTCATGTACTTGAACATGTTATCATGACACCAGTCCACTGAGAAAGACATCATCAATGATAAAGGGGATCAGTAAAGAAGAAGGTGATGGACTGACACAGTGGCTGTAACAATGGGCTCAAACATATTTATTGTGATAATGGTGCTGAACTAGGCATTATTATTCAATTCTGTTTTGCGTTGAATCACTGAGATTTGAAATTGATTCTGTGGCACTTAACATCATCAAAATTAAATGAAAAGACACAATATTCTTCCAAAGTTGAATGACAGTGCTGGGGAAAGGATATATGTTTTATTTTCCGTAGCAAAAGGAAATATGTAACAGACTACACTCTTTATAATTGTTCTTATGTGGAATTTCATTTTGCCTTGGTTAAATATTGGTTGCAAAAGTCTTGTCTTCATATTTATAGAACATTAAGCATCCAAGGTTGTTTGGGTGCAGGAACATAAAGACTCTTAGTGACCCTACATGAAAGAGAACTCTCTGAAAGGATTTTCTTTTCTGTAATAATGATGGGATAACCTTATCAGGTCTTTAACCAACTGAGTCACCATGTGGTTTTGAACTGCCAACCTTTTGGCTAGAAGTTGAGCATTTAATCATGCCCACATAGTTTTGTGGTCCAGGTTCTACTACATATAATTTACATGTATCTACTTTTACTTCCTACAGGTGAATATTTATGTGTATGTTGACTGGTCTTAAGACATTATGTAGAGTTCTTCTAGGTCAATACTGTTACTATTATTTGTTCCTTGAGTGTTTAATATGGGATTCTGTCCAATGCATTGTGTGATTTTAGTAGTAACCCTGGGCACCGTCTTCAGTGCCAGAAACACCTCCCAGAATTGTGAAAACTAAGAGTGACTCCTGTAATGGCCAAATACCCCATAAGACATATCAAGGAATTGATGCATTTGGGTTATGTTGTGGCAGTTTCATCATCTCTTGTCAACTTGGGAAGGGATGGAGTCTAGCCTGTCAATGAGATCTCAGCTTGATGACTTCATTTGTAGGTGCAAAGGAGATGAATATCTCCCTGGAAGCCAGACCCAGATAGCATCTCTTCTTGTTGAGACATTCCTGTTTACAAAGCCACATGGAGCTACACTGATGCAGCTAGAGCCCTGGAACTGGAGGGGCCATGTGCAGACCCATGACAGTGCTGAGATGCTTCCATCACCATAAGAACCACAAGACTTTCCACCCACCGGCCTGTGATCTACATCATTGCATGTGTTTCATGAATCTGAAGAAGAATTTATAGACTGATATCAGACATAGGGGCTAATATTGGACTTATGGACTTGATCTAAGCTGGGATGTTTTCTTAATATACAAATACTCTTTGATATAAAACTCTTTCTTACACACATGTGAGTTTCTCCCTGGATTTGTTTCTCTAGTATACCCAGAATAGCACATGGTGTTACAGAATAATATTAAATCTGTCATGGGCTGCCTGAAGGACAAGCAGGTCTGTCTTGGAGTAAACACATCTTGTTTAATTCTTGTAATCATTCAAATAAGATTGTAACCCACTTATTTGGGCATGACATTAAGGAGAACCAGAACCCAGAGAATGATCTTGTACTTGGTAAAGTAGAATGTCAATGAAAATGTGAGAGACTTTCAATGGGACTGATTGTCATAAGGCTGCAATGATGAGTCCAAAGAGAGGGATGATTGTAAGGATGGCGCACTTTCGGGCAGTATTTCATCCTGTTTGTATTAGTCTGGGTACTTTAGAGAAACAAATCCAAAGAAACTCATATGTATAAGAGAGTTTTATATAAAGGCAAGTGCACATCAAGAAAACATCCCCAACCGGTGCTGCCCAGGCCCACAAGTCCAACATTAGCCCATACGTTCAACACCAATCCACAAAGTCCATTTCCATCTCAAAAATACATGTATTGACATTGACTGCAGGAGGAAAGCTGAGTCAATTAATGTGTAAGCATCTCAGCTCTGGCAGAGGTCTCAACATGGCTGCTCCAGTATCTAGGGTGCATTGGGGTGGGTTCATGTGGCTTCTTCTCAGGGATGTCTTGCAGGAAGTAACCCTTGCCAGCTGAAGCAGGGAACTGGCTAAGGCAGCTGCACCTTGGTCCAACCATCAGAAAACAAGAGACCCGAGAACTAGAAAGATGAGGCTCACCGAGCCATTTAGCACTCTGCCCTTCAATTAACACCACATGTTTATCCGCTATATTGCACAATAAACTAACCACCTCACTGTTGTTCATGTGATCACTGTGAACTTAAGCCAACTTAAAGATCCCTAACAAAATATTATGCAGGTTATTGTAAGTTAAAATTATTACATAAACATATATTTGTGAGTATTCACTGGAATGAAAATATTGGACATGCAGCTGATGGATTGGAGAAGATTTGAGGCTCACATAAGAATTTTATACTGCATTAATATTTTTATAAGGAGTTTTGGTGGCATAGTGGTTATGCATTGTGCTAAGATTTGCATTCACCAGTTTGCAACTACTAGCCACTCCATGGAAGAAAGACAGGGGATTCTACATCAGTAAAAATCAGAAACTCACTATAAATTGGCATTGAAATAATGGCAGTGGGTTTGGGTTTGGTTTTCTTTTAATATTTTTAACTTGACAACAAATGGCACTAGTTAGTATCCTGAATTGTAAACTGAGATCTGAGTACATATTGTTGTGAAGTCTGCCTTTGGGTAGATGGTAAATAAAGGCCATCCCTATAAAAAGAAGTATGGTCAGATGCCTGGAGATTCCCTAGAATCACACTCTGCACAATGGTCCCTAGAGAGGTGCTGACAAGGCGAGGGAACCACAGCTTCTGAGAGGAAAGCATCACTGACCTAAGTCTCTTGCATCTGCTTAAACCATGACCTGATGTACTAAGGTTTGTGTCTGGGCTCACACTGACTTCCCATCACTGTGTCTCTAGCACAGTAATACACGGCTGTGTCCTCAGGATTCACAGAGCTCAGTTTTAAATAAACTTGGCTCTTGGAGGTGGCCCAGGTGATGCTGACTTGGGCCTGGAGAGCTGGATTATAGTCTGTGCTCCCATCACCCCGTATATCACCAACTCACTCCAGTCCTTTTCCTGGGGCCTGGCAGATCCAGTACACACCATAGCTGGTTAAAGAGAATCCAGAGACAGTACAGGTGAGAGACAGGGTCTGTGAGGGCTTCACCAGTCCAAGACCTGACTCATAATTGCACCTTGGCCAGGATACCTGGGTATAAAGACAAACACAGTGAGTCGTGTGCTCAAATGCTGTAATCTCAGACTTCATGTACGAATCTCTGAAGCACTCACCTCCCAGAGTTGCCACCAGAAACAAGAAAAGCCATACACAATTCATGTTCATGTGGCTGAGATTCATGATAAAGGAATGCTCTCCAGGGTGAGAAGGCATATGACTTTAAGTACATGTATGCTGTGGTTTCATCTGAATGCATATTAGGTATTTGCATGTGGGACGTGCGGTTGTATGTAAAAAGGTGGAAAGGGCAGAATGGTGGTGTCCAAGTGTGTAATCTAAAAAGACTTTTCCCCAGCTTTGTCTTCCCTAAAAATATGCCAAACATTAGAGGCTATTTGCCAGCGTATTGTGGGAGGTAATTGTTTCCATGGAGAGCCAGAGAAATGGTCAAACCTGCTCAGTGACATCCAAAGTTAGGCTGCCATCCTGAATCTGAGATCCGTCCATCTTGGCACAGGTATACCCCAATCCCTCCCCTTCCTATTGCCTGTATACCCCTAGATTTTCATCCTCTCATTACTGTATTACCTATAGTATGACCCCTCCCTGTGATGTGTGTCTTTACCTGAAATTAGGGGGCTTGCACACCCTCAAAGATATATAAATCTTGGTTAGAAATAAAGAATCTCTCTCCCGTGGTGCTCTCCTCTGCGGTCCTCGCTTCCGTGTCCCCTCTCCCCTTGTTCTCCTTCCCCTCACTCTCCTGCCCTCAGGTCTCCCATCTCTATGGGAATCACCGAGCGGGGCTACGGTGAGCATGCTAACATGAAATTTGTCTGATTCCATCATTTTACTCTTTCTTCTATCGCCTGTATTTCTCTATGAGTTTACTATAATCTTTAATTATTATCACTGTACAATTGTGCCTACCAGACCTGGGATGATTTGTGAGGCGCTGGCTACCCTGACAGCCATGGGAGAATACAGTCTTCTCCCTGAGGTCTTCACTCTAGCAATCATACAAACATCTGTGCAGATTTCATGTTTAATGTAGCTTTATGTCATTTCCATCAAAATACCCAGATGTTCTATTGAAATTAAAGACAATCTCTATCCTAACGATTTTTAGGTAACAAGACCAGGCCTACCTGAATCTTTCCATACATCTGAACACATAGGGAAACAAGAGTATGTCATCCATAAAGCTCCTTGGCCCTATGATATTTCAGAATATTTAGAAAGGAGTAAAAATACTTTAACCCTATCTTCTAGATTTAGAGTTGGAATAAAAGGTTTCCTAACAATATGGTTATTGTGTGGTTAAAAGAAACCACAGAAATAAGAAAAAGTGCATTTATCCTCTCATGAGTTATTACCGAGGGTGGGCATTGGGCTCAGTGTATTTTGAGAGGCGCCTGCTAACAGCGAGAGGCGTTTCCTGGACTTACACTGTCTTCCACAACTGTGGGTACCTCAGCAACATTCTTTTCTGGTACTGAGCTTTCAGACTCTTGGTCAGGAGTATTACCTGGAGTTGTCTCTGCAGGTTTCCTGCCATGGGCAGTAGAGCTACCATAGTGGTCAGCACAGCAGTTCTAGCTGACCAGGCACTGCAGTCCTTACCCAGACTCCTGTCTTCACTTCTATCTTCTCTTGGTCCAGAGCTAGTGGATCCTTAGCATCCATGCAAGTCTGCTTTCTCCCTGAGACTGGTTTTCTGTCTGGACTCACACTGACTCTCACTCACCGTGAAAAGCTTGGGCCATAGAGAATGATACAAGTTGCGAACACTCTGAATTGGTTGCAGTGAAATGAAGTGAGATCGATTCATGTAGATATTTATATAGATATTGTTATGAGATATATGCCACAATAAAATATCAATCAAGAAAGACATTTGCCTGAAAGACAATCAAAGTATTAAACAGAGGTTAGGGTTCATTCTGTCCACAGAAATAGGAACCATACTTAAAGCAGATTTCTATTCAAAGTAATTCAAGCAAGAGAGTTATAGAGTTATTTATTCCATGTTAAGGAAGAAATTGTCAAGTGAGAATTCTTTTTATGGGTTTCTGTGATGCGTTTGGGAGGGAATTTTGCAGCTGTTGGTAATTGTTGAACACAATAATAATCTAATGCCATTTGTGTTAGTCTGGGTACATTAGATAAATGATCCACAGAAACTCATATGTATAAGAGAGTTTTATATAAAGGTTAAGTGCACATCAAGAAAACATCCTAACTCAGTGGTACCCAAGCCCACAACTCCAACATTAGCCCATATGCCCAACACCAATCCACAAAGTCTTCTTCCATCTCACAAAACATGCACAATGAGGCCGATGGCAGGAAGAAAGCCAAGTAAGAGAATGTGTAAGCATCTCAGCACAGGCATGGTCACCCCTCAGCTGTTCTAGCACTCAGGGCTTCATGGGGGTAGGTCCATGCAGCTTCTCTTAAGGGATGTTCTTGCAGGAAGTGAGCCTTGCCAGCTGCACCCTTGTCTGACCATCAGAAAACAAGTGACCCTAGAACTAGAAAGGCGAGGCTCACCAAGCCATTTATCCCTCGGCCCTTCAATTGACCCCATAAGAGTTTATCGGCCAGGTTGGCACAATAAACTATGTACCTCTCCATTGAATTATGTATGAGAAGAATGTTGAAAATATTATTTTGTAGCACATATATGATAAAAATAACTTAGAATATGACATAGTTTTCATTTTTTACTCACAATTAGAAACTGATGGAGAGTGTTGCTGGTACAACATTTCAAAAGACTAGCTAAAATATTCAATCAGAAAAGAGATTATGATATAAGCCAGAAATTTGAATTTATAAAAAGTGTTAGCAATGGAATAAATATTCTTTATTTAATATTTTATTTATTGTCTCACTTTTCCTCCAAAACTGTTTTATTGGGAGCAAATGCAGTTGTCATATCCATCCGTAGTTCAAGTGCATCAAGCAGTATTATACAACTGCTACCCCAATTAGCTTGAAAACATCATCTTCCTTTCTCAACTAGTGGCACCATCTCCCTTTATTCCACCACCACCACCACTCCACTGTAGTCCCAGAAACCCTTATTCTACTTGCTGTCTCTTTATGTTAATCAATTCTGGCTTTCATCTACCATCAAAAAGAAAAACATATCGCTGAAATTCAAGAATGCTATCCCCCAATGACAAAATACATGAGATAAACTCCAATAAGAATTTAAATTGAGGAAGCAGGCAGTCCAAGTGCAGTCAGCAGCCCTTCCTCGGAATCCATAACAGACCTAGGTGTGCTTCGGATGTGTCAGTCTGGCTACTGGAATGTGAGGATCTTGTCAGTTGACTGCCTTTCTCAGGATATTCTGGATCCAAAAGAACTCTTTAGTAGCTGGTGTCCTGCAACACGCCCTGTGGCTCATGCTGAACACGCAAACTGCTTGTCATATGCATGATATTGAATACAGCAAGAAACAACAAAAAACACCTACTCCCTGCCTTCAAGGAGATTTCAGCTCACAGCACAGCCTTATTTCTCTATGTTTGCTGTTCTTCAACTGCAGCACAAAGGAGGGATGCTTGCAAACCTCCCTCCCTGCACTGGCCACAGAGTGAAACCACTGGCTGTGAGGACTGCTGCCTACTCTGATGGTGAGCCGGCTCTGTCTCTTCTCTGTGAGCAAACTACTGTTGCACACAGAGCCTGTGTGTGAGCTGAGCTTTTGTCAGTGACTTCCGACACTGGTTTAACAGAAATCAACAGTTATATGTGTGCAGTACACAAGAAGGGGAGTAATTCAACTTGAAGGGAGAATAAGGTTATTTTTATAAAAGAACCTTGTAAATTGAAGCACAATCAGGAAAAATATATTTAAAAGGAAAACCATTAACATGTTAAGAAAGATTTTTAAAATAATATAAAAGATGTCACAGAAAAGGATGATATAATTAAAATGAGAATACGATATATGAAGTTTTGTGGAGACCAGGATGATGGAAAAAATAGAACAATTTTTAAAAATAGAACAATTCCTGATAATAATATGAAGTATGATTAAACACAATGCAGAATACACAGTAAACAAATTAATGGACATAAATAAACAAAACAAGATGCAAATTCAGAAATTCGATAACTATAAGCCATTGGCACCGTTGAATCCCGAATCACAGTGATTCTAGGACAGAGTAGAACTGCTCCGTAGGGTGCCAGACACTGTTAATCTTTTGGAGGAGCAAACAGCCTCATCTTTCTCGCTTGGAGGAGCTGGTGATTTCAAACTACTGACATTGAACTTTGCATCCCAATGTAAAATAGATAAAAAGATGGCAAAATGAAAACCTGTGCCAGGGGAGGCTAAGAGTTAAGTGAGAAAGCCCTAATTCCAACAGGAAATCCTCCCTGTCATCCATCTGTGCCTGTCTAAGGCTGGGTTCTCTGCGCCCCCTGCTGCCCAGTGTCTTCCCTGCAGGGGAGGTTTGTGTCTGGGCTCACACTGACTTCCCCTCACTGTGCTCCTTGCACAGTAATACGTAGCCGTGTCCTCAGCGGTCACGGAGCTCAGCTGCCGGGAGAACTGATTCTTCGATGTGTCTCTGGTGATGGAGAGTCGGCTTTGGAAGGACGGGTTATAACCTGTATTACCACCATAATCTATGCACCCCATCCACTGCAGCCCCTTCCCCGAGGTCTGGCGGATCCAGCTCCAACAGTAACCACTGCTTGTTATGGAGAAACCAGAGACAATGCAGGTGAGGGACAGCTTCTGGGACGGCTTCACCAGTCCTGGACCCGACTCCTGAAGCTGCACCTGGGACAGGACGCCTGCAAATTAAAAAAATATATATTCCATGTCAGTCACGTGAAGTCATAACTATCTACATAGACCCAGGTCAGATATCTGAATCTCTCACCTTGGGGAACTGTCACCAGGCACAGCAGAACACACAGCAATAGCATCTTTAGACCACAGCTCTGTTTCCCAAGAGACCCACAGCCCTGTCTGAAGAGAACTGATAGTTTTCCCACCCCAAGGGTGAAATTGTACCCTAGTGCCTGAAAGATAATTTGCATATGAGGGAGTCCTGTCCTTATAAACAGAAAGTGATAGAGGCCAGGCACCCCTTTATCTTCTGAGCCCATGGTACGGTAACTGTTTGAACTCATATGTTAAGCAGGGACCCTCAGTTCTTGCTTCAGCCCCATTAACACTTTGGCAGAGTTGGGGGGTTGGGTGTTTCCAGTTTGTTAGGAGGATGCACATCCACACCCAACGTACATGGTTCTATCTCAACCATGTCACCCATGCACTCCCTCTGCAAAGGGCCAAATTACTGGTGCCTCAGCCATTGTTATCTGAGTCTTTGCCGCTGGAGTTTCAGCCACAGGTGTGGGCCCTTTGGCGTGGACCGCCTCTCTCCTCTCTGGCTCCTCCCCGAGCCCCGCCCCAAGCCGGCCAGGCCCCGCCCACCCCCTCACCAGGTGCCTGTGCTGGCATCTCAGCAGAAATGGGCGGGGAAAGAGCTGCCTTGAGAGGAAGTGAAGGCAGACCCCTACCCCTCTCTGACCCCGCCAGCTCCTCCCACCCCGGGTCACGCCCAGACAGGGCAGGAAGTGGCGGTGTCTTATTCTGAACTGCAACTCACTGCAAGGATTCCACTGTCGGTACTCTGCTTGGGGTGCCAGAGAAGCGCCCACAGCCTGAGCACCCTGTTGCCGGCGCTCCCAGGTGGGAGGCTCTGGGCTCCGGGACATGTATGTGGGCGGAGGCTATTTTAGTCCAGCTGACTAGGGTGCAAGCGCCCTTTCTCTCCCCCAGGAACCCTGCCAGCGCTTCTCTTGGTGAGAGGTGGGCGGGTGTCCCTAAGGCCAGTCCTATTTCCCCGCTTTCGGATTGGGTGGGGTTCATGGTGGGAGTCCCTGTTGGAGAAAGGGGATCACGGCTGGGGTTTTGGGGTCCGGGTTCCCAGATTTGTTGCTTTGTGAGTTTCCTAACCCCCCTCCCTTGTTTCCTTCCACACAGCGATGCCTGCTCCCCGAGACTCCTTGCACCTCCTCACCTCAAAGGTGAGCCCCGGGGTCTTGTTCTGCTGACCTCCCTCTGGACCCGATCAGAGTCCGTTCTAGGCACAAGATTTCTTGCCGAGTTCGTGACAGAAACGTCTTCCCTGGCTTTAAAATATTGGTCGCGGCCCTTTTTTTTCTTAACCCCTTGTTTAGAATTCTATCTATATATTACTATGGTTTTTTAAACCATTCCCATTTCCTTTCCTTGGTATTCTTTATTGGTTCTGTTGGGTTCAGTTTGTGAAGCACAGAAGGAGTGGATATCTGGAGATGAAATAACATGCGATGGTTTGTAAGGATGTCTGGGTGGGGTCGGGGTGGGTGGCTGGCGGAGTTGGGGACTAAGAATGAAGGATTGAGGGGACTGAACACTAGAACTGAAAGTGACTAATAAGCCTTTTTAAAGGCGATTTAATCATGGTGGGAAAATAGACAATATGAAATCGATTGTGGTAATGATTTTGCAGTGCTTAAGATGGCTGAACTATGGAAAAGTGGGAATTTGTGGGATATGTGGATTCAGTGCCCCAAAAAGTGTTAAAGAAAAAAAGAAAGTTCTCCATCATAAAAGCAATCTAACTAAACTATGCACAGAAGAATCAAAAAAACAAACTGAAACAAAGAAAAAAAAAAGTAATGCTAAAGTACTTGACTTCCATTTTGGGGATGAAAATGGAAGTGACCCTGAAATGGGCCCTTGGGTTATGAACGTTGTGAGGCTGAAGGACAATTTACTTTACCAGAGTGCAGCGAGAGCTGGCCAGCCTGCCTGCAGGGCAACAGCAGGCGCACAGTTGCCAGGATGTCCCAGGCTTTGATGGTGGAGCAGTATGGAATGTGCCAGTTGAGATGCCTGGTAGGCGATGAGCCCACAGTTGTCGATCAACGAGTGCACGATGTCCATGGCCCTGAATGAGATGCTGAAGTCCAAGGGGACTTACTGGAGCACCTTGTGCACATACACAAGAGTAAGTCTCTGCTGCTGCACTGGCATTTCTTACAGTGCTCCCTCTGAGCCTTAGCTAGAGTCTCCATGGACTTATCAGGGTCAAGTGGGTTGTTTGACTGGGACAGTACACCTGGCAAAGGTAATGTAGGTGTCTTAAGGTGAGCTGAGGGAGGACAGAAACCTCCCCTGGAGCAGAAGGGCTAAAGCTTGCTGGATCTTGATTTTCAGGAATATAGACTGTGAAAGCAGGACCTCCAGATTCCTCTGACCTTGTGGGTTTTCAGCAGGAATTGCTGGAAAAGTTACCACAGGGATAACTGGCTTGTGGTGGCCAAGTGTTCATAGTGATGTCACTTTTTAATCCTTCAATGTTGGAATGATTTGATCTGATCTCCCCTGTAAGATGGGGGTGGAGAGAGAAGGGCTGGGTTAGAGGAGAGAGGAGGGAGGACAGAGGAGCGGAAGGAGGAGAGAGAGAGAGATTGGAGCAGCTTCCACACACCCTGATGGCCCCTAATCTGGATTCCCAGGCTGCCCCCTGCCCGACAAGGTGGGTATACCAGCCACTGAGTGGGGACTTAATTGTTTTTCTAGACACTACGTAGGTGGTCGACTGGTAGATCCTATTAGGAAAACACGTTGGAGATGCTCACATTGTGCACTGTGTGTCAGCATGCCAGTTGGATCCCTGGCCCACTGTCGGCGCTCTCCAACCCTGGGGTCCCCAGGCTCTCCCTCCTGTTCTCACAAACTTTTAAATAGTTGAGTTGGATTCCATTTTAGTTTCTTAGATCTTATCATTGTTTCAAAATGTTTCACAAAATGTCTATTTTCAATTCTATTATTTTACTTACGTGATTTTTGTGTGTACATATGTGCATGTGTGTGTACCATGCACACGTTTTTGTAGTATCCTTTTGGATCACCACTAAGGAGGTCGACCAGTAGTCTTGTTCGGAAATATGTGTGCTACCTGCCAAGTGCGTATATAAATCCGCTATTCCTGTTTGTGCCCATTTTAGCCCTGCAGCCGGGCTGGCCAGCTCACTATTCGCTAGCAAACAGCATCACCTCCTCCTCCTCTTGTGTTTTAGGAGGGTATCGGTGTGTTGGAAAGATGGTCAGCATCTTAATATATAAGAGTTAATAGTTTGGGAGTTGGAGATTAGCAGTTAATCACTAGGGATTTAAGTACCAAATTATTTTTGAGTGTTGAAATGTAGCCTACAACTTTTTTACATTTACTAGCTATAGCATTTATCACCTATTTGGCATCTTTTTATATGAAATCATCAATTTATGATGAAGAAGGAATTTTCATTTGTTTCTGGAAGTTTTTCTTCCTTTTATTAATTCTTTTTTTCTGATTAATCTAGCTAGTACAATTTTTAATATGAGTGGTGGAAATGGACACGTATGTTTATGCTGATTCTGAGGTAGTGTGAATTTTTTCCTCTTCTACATGTGAAATTTGCAGTTTTTTTCATGAATGTGTATTAGCATATTGGATTTGACCTATTTCATGTTAGATTTGTAGTTGTTTTTAACGTGAAAAGCTTTTGACTTTGTTTAGTATGTATTCTGTGTCTATTTAGATAATTGACTTTCCCCCCCATCAGTAGACATATTTGAGTGTTTATTTTCTTGTGTTAATTCAGTTCTGGGATGAACTAGAATTAATCATGATACATACTTATTTTAATATATTATCTGTCTCAGTTTCCTGCTTTTAATGTAACTTTTTCATTCAGATCCCTTATCAACACTGGTCTACAGTTTTCTTAAAGTATCATCATCTGACATTGGTCTCAGGTTACTTCTGGTCTCATAGATGGTGTTACTAAGTACTCTCTCAAAACTATTGTTATGTTGGAACCCAATAAGTTGAACTTAAACAACAAAACAGTAAAAAAAGTGTTTATTCATCTTTTGTGAATACTCTGCCAAAATTTTTAGTTTTCATGTATCATACAGGTAGGCTGGAAGTTTCTCATGACACTTTATTTTGATTCAATTGATTATAGACCTTCTAAACATACTGAAATCCAGTGAGTTAACTATTGTCAGTCTCTTGCTCTGCTAGATCTCTGATCTTCCAGCTGAACCCTCAGTGTACAGGACTACATGATTCACAGTTTCCTTGAAAGACAAATAGCTACTCAAAACTTAGTGACTTTGGTGTATGTGCTTGGCTGGGGAGCCAATGGGGCGAAGCTACCATCTGTGGGATTATGACTGAACGCCTCTAAGTCAGAATCCCGCCCAGGAGGAACGATACGGCAGCGCCGCGGAGCCTCGGTTGGCCTCAGATAGCTGGCGCTCCGCCGTCCCCGCCGGCAGGTGGGCCACGAGCGCATCCGCCTCGGCAGGCCGCGCGCTTGCCCCCGCTGTGCTTCGGAACCGGGGTCTGGTACAGAGTGCCCCACGTCCCGGGAAATGGGTCGCGGCCGGAAAGGCGGCCGCCCCCTCGCCCGTCACGCACCGCACGTTCGTGGGGAGCCTGGTGCTAAACCATTCGTAGACGACCTGCTTCTGGGTCGGGGTTTTGTACATAGCAGAGCAGCTCCCTCGCTGCGATCTATTGAAAGTCAGCCCTCCACACAAGGGTTTGTAAAAAAAAACAAAAAAAAACTTAGTGACTGTGCTGCCCTTAGACTAGAGCTCATGTTTGTGAAAATACTCTGCCATCTGGCATGCTGTGAGGCCCTTAGAGAACTGCCTTCAGCTCACCAAAAGAATGGATTAATGAGGGGTAGGAATGCCTCAGTGATTTCGTTGTCACCTTGTTTGTTCCAATTTTATTAACTGAAGAAACCTCTTCCCTTTTTTAATGAGAGAAATAATACCTTATGTAAACACACACTAATGTCTTTGTGTTTGTGCTGGATGCATATTTGTGGATTCTGAGACTGTTATGTCAGCTGTCATTGAGTCAATTCGATTTCACAGGGACCCATTGCACAACAACAAAGCACTGCACTCTCCTGTGCCATCCTCACAATTGAGGATGAATGTATGTTTTTAAAAATTTAATTAATTTATTTATTTTAACTCATTTTATTAGGGGCTTATACAGCTTGTATTACAATCCATGCATACATCCATTGTGTTAAGCACATTTGTACATATGTTGCTATCAATTGTTTTTAAAAAATTTTCTTTATACTTGAGCCCTTGGTATCAGCTCCTCGTTTTTTTCCTCCCTCATGAAGCCATGATAATTTATGTTTTTATTGCTTTTCGTGTCTTATATTGACCGATGTCTCCCTTCCACCCCTTTTCTGTTGTCCATTCCTGAGAAGGAGTTATATGTAGATCATTGTGTTTATTTCCCCCTTCATCCCCCACCTACTACTTACCCCCCTGGTATTGCTACTCTGATTATCGGTCCTGCTGGGTTTTATCTGCCCTTGATTCCCTGTGTTTCTAGCTCTTATCGGTAACCATGTGCTTTCTCTAGTCTAGCCAGAATTGTATGGTAGGTTTGGGTTCATGATAGTGGGGCGGGGGGGGGGGGTGAGGGAGCACTAAAGATGTAGAGAAAAGTTGTATGTTTCATTGGTGCTATACTGCACCCTAACTGGCTCTTCTCATCCTTTCACCTTTTCTGATAGGTTGGTTTATTGTGCCAACTTGGGCAATAGGAACATGGTATTAATAATGTTGCAGTTTGATTGGAGGGCAAATAGATAAATGGCTAGGCAAATCCTGCCTCTCTCTCTCTCTCTCTCTCTCTCTCTCTCTCTTTCTCTCTCTTGCTCCCTTCTGATCAGATCAGGGTGTGCCTGCTAGTTCTCTGCCCCAACTTGTGAGCTACACTAACAGTGGGACTGCCAACCTGTGGATCATGTCGCTAGAACTTGAGATTCCTTCGAGAAGTGGTTCATCATGTTGCTGGTTTATACATCACTTGAGCTTGGGACTGTTGGATCCTATTGTCTTGCTGACTGTTGATGACCTGACCTTCTGTTTGCTTCCTGTGTCCACACTGCCTGCATTGCCCTACATAAGACTCACCTGTCTGCTTCCTTGACCTTGGACCCAGGGGCTCTCATGAGTTGAAGGATTTCCAGTATATTAAATGTTTCATGGAAGTGAGATGAACTGAGCACTTTGTACAGCTGTGTGGACTAATTAGCTGCTATATTCTTTTGTGCTTTATATGTCTATCCATTATATATAATACATAATAATATATAATGATTATATATATTATATAGAATGATTTTATATATCATGATTATACATAATATATATAATAGATGTATACAGCACATAAATATATATACATATATATGTATATATATTTACAAGTGTCCTGGTTTAGTTTATAAAATACCCTTCTGTAAGGGGGTGTCCACTTGCCTACAGATGGACTGTATGTCTCATTCCATACTCCCCCTCTTTCACATTGATAGGATTTTTTGTTTTGTGTCTCTGATGCCTGATCCCTGATCCTATTGATACCTCATGATCACACGGGTTTGTGTGCTTCTTCCATGTGGAGTTTGTTGCTTCTCAGCTAGATGACCTTTAGGACCCCAGATGCTATTATTTTGATAGGCAGACAGCATCAACTTTCTGCACCATTTTGTCTTAATTGATTGTGTCAGGAAGCTGAGCATCACAGAATGCCAGGTTATTAGAGCAAAGTCTCCTTTCATTGAGGGAGTACTGGAATAGAGGTCCAATGTCCGTCTGCTACCTTAATACTTAACATTTAAATATATGTACATAGATTTATTTCCGTTTTATCATATATATTTAAATATGCAAATGACTGTATTTAGAAATTTATAAATGCCCTTTGTCTCCTAGTACTTTCCTCTATTTCTTTTTACTTTCCTCTTGTCCCACTATCATGTTTGGCATTCATCAGTTTTCAGTAATTCCTCTCATTACATTGCCCTTGATCACGCCCTACCAGGCATCCCAGACTATCTTCGACATCGATTTTAGGATTTTAGATTACTTGTGTCCTTGACCCCAGGTTAACAACCACTTCCTTTCCCCCCCCCCCCCCGCTTTCCAGTCTCCTGTATCCCCCCCCAGAACCATCAGCCCCATTGTTTTCTCCTCTGGTGTGTTTATCTTGCCTATCTTATCTAGATAGACATGCAAAGACAATAGTAAGCACAAACACAAGACAGAGCAAAACAAACAAAAAACAACTATTGGAGAAAAAGAGAAAAGACTAGAAATCGTCCCAGGTTTGTTTTTTGACCATTAAGAGTATTTTACTATCGGTTGAGTTTGATGTGGTACCATGCCTTGGCCACACACTCTATTTTTTTATTTCCCGGGCACTTCATTGCTTTGCTCCCCTTGCTGCTCTGTTGCATGCCCTTAGCATTTTGCCCCAGTGTGGTGGAGTCAGATCGAGCACATTTCCCACACTGTGCCACTAGTGTTGTCCCTCATAGTGCTATGGGTCATTGAGGGATGTTGTGTCTTGTGGTGTGGCTGGGCCTATGGTCCTCTCTGTGCATTGGCCAATTTGAGCAGGAATATCATGCTTGGGGTTTGGTGGGCCGTGATGTGAGGGTGAACAAATTGTCGCAATCACTTTGTTAATCCATTTAGTAGAGGGATTCATGTTTTTCACTGCCCTTCGTCTTTTGCAAACAGAATATCCTTTTCAAGGAATGATGTTTTCTGATAATATGTCCAAAGTATATAATATGAACTCTCACCATCCTTACCTCTAAGTAGCACTCTGTCATTACTTCTTCCAAGACAGACTTGTTTGTCCTTTGCCTGTCCATGGTAAGTGAGATATTCTTGACCAGAACCACAATTCTAATGCATTCATTGTTCCTCAGCCTTCCTTTGTCCATCTTTGAAATGCACATGAAATCAATTGACAATAGCATGTTTTGGTCAGGTGAACCGAGTCCTCGAAGTAATATCTTTTCCTTTCAATACTCTAAAGAGGCATAGTTCAGCAGATTTAGCTAATGCAGTGTAACTATTGATCTCTTGACTATTATTTTCAGTATTCAGGGTTTTTGTTTGGTCTTTTTTCCATAAGCTAACCAATTTTCTGGAAGGAGTTAAAATTTACTCAAGCTTTAGATTAAGAATTTTGATAAATGAGAGGCTGTCAGAGCCAGCCAACTAGTCAAACAGTCCTGAAAGGGGGAGTGATGATTAAGGAAAAAGGAGAGACAAAAAGTATTGGGAGGGCAACAGGGAATACTGAAGCCTGGAGTTTATTTTACATATTTTTTTTATCCATGCAGATACAACCGGGGTTAATTATCTCATTGTTAAGCAACTACATTTGATACATTTGCATACTTCCTTGTTCTTGTTTTTAAGTGTCTATTCTAAACATAAAGTCGCAGAAGAAATCAGCACACAATGATACATAGGTCATGAGAATTCTGTCCTTTCAAGGCTGAGTCTTAATGGCCTTCAACATCTCCCCCTTTTCTATTTACTGAAGGTGTCTTTACTCAAAATGTCGGCAACTGACTGTGCCTGTCTTAGGTTGTGGAGTCCTCAAATCACCCTTACCTGTCATCAGTCACAGTCCTGTTGGTGACTATGACCCGTCTTAGTTTGGGAAACTCAGACTCCATCTTACGCATCTCTGACTAACCAGCCTCCGTCTTACACCCCTGTTTGGGGAGGGGGCAAAGTGCACAGGTGTACTTCATGAAGCTTTGTTCTTAAGTCCAATAATTCAACCATAACCCTGTGCAGTATCATAGGGAGTATGCATGAGATCAACAATACACACACTCCCGCTCTGACTAGAGACATAAGCATGTGAGGTAGGCCTCTGAGATTTCCTAATGAAGGGAAAGCAACTCAAAAGTGCTGGAGCCAATCCTCAGCAAGTTTAGCGGCATCAAAATCAAGAGACTTAGCATATTTTATGGCTAATATTTTTTGATGGAGTTGTAATAAATCTAAAGACTCATTAGTATTGTGCTATATACCTTGAAGATGGTTCTTCACTTTAATCCAGCTATACTGACTGTTATTGTACTATTTAGGTGTAACACAGATCCATGTACGTACAGTATGGCACTGTAGACTAGACCTGGCCTTAAGCCCTTGCACCTCATCTCCTAAATACATGACCATGTCATAAAGAGCATTTACTTTTTGTTCTAACTTCCTGTCTATATCTTCTTGAGTTCCCAACACAGTAGTCACATTTTTGGATAATTCATTTACACAGTGGGCAGTTTGTATGATTTGTGAAAGTACAATTGCTGCAGTAGTAGCAGTAGCACCTAAACTTAGTATATCTAAAATACTTGCTATAAGCAAACCTACAAAGCACATGGGTCTGGTTAATGCTTTTCAATCTCTTCTAATACCTGTAACCCTCTTTCTGAACACCAAGCCCCAGTAATATTCACTGGTAGCATAACAAAAGAAGATTGATACAAAATGGCGATGATAATATCTTCAGGGGACCAGGTAATAAAAGTAGACAAATTACAATTATTACAAGACATGTTAAACTTAGAATCATCATGATCTATAGTAATATTCCCTGCCAAAAGTACATAAGGCGATGGTACGCAGGCAGTAACGTTTCCCTGCGGTCTGGAGGAAGGGCCCATAAGCTTCGTGTCCACTAAAGCAGCCCCTATTTTCCACCATTGAATTTGTGGAAAACCCTAGTCTGACCACCAAAGTCCTGCAGACAGCCCCCTTTCCCATTCAGCAGTGTTTTTTTTTTAGTATTGTCCTGGTTGCGAGACCAAGCTATGATATATAATTCCTTTGAGATATTATACCTGATGGGCTTGTCCGTGAGACACAATCTCTACAATACGCTTTTATTCTTTTGAGTCTCTAGTCCACAAGGGGAAAAAGACTGCGGAGTGGGTGAGATTACATTTCCTTCACTTTGTACAGGGAGGGCATGAGTCATTAACTCACACCTTGATTTCCGGACCTTCCCAGACAGGAGGATGTAAGAAGGGTAAATCAGGAACAGAAGCCTATACTGCTCACTGAGCAATGTCCTCAGAAACACACCGAGGCAAATTACCATCCGCATGGTTTGCAAACCGCACCAACTCTTCAGGCAGCCACCGTGCTCCATCAGCATCCTGCGTAAAAACACAAACATGCCCTCGTCCCCATATTAATACCGGTTCGGGGCCAAGCCTTGAGGCAAAACAAGCCAATGAGATCTCTTCATAGGCTCTTTGAAGTTGGTGGAAGGGACGCTAAAGGCAAATCTTTTACAATCATTTGGATCCAAGGGCATGGTATAAAAACAATCTTTTAAATCTAAAATGATCTCATATGTATTGGCTGGAATAGCAGAGGGGGAAGGGAGCCCAGCCTGCAGGGCTCCCATAAGTTCCATAGTATTATTAACCCTCCTTTACTGTTTTTCCTTACAAAGCAGCTGCTGTCGCAAGCCCCTGAGTAAAGAAAGGTCCAATGTCCGAGCATAGTCTGATATATTCGGACATGTTGCCCTTTTTTCTAAAAGGTCTCAGCACTGCCTGGCATTTTCAAAAGCCAATTGTTTCCATTCTGTGAGGGCAAGTACCGCGATGGAAAGTGTATCTAATAAAGATTGAGTAAAAGGGTACTCGGGACTTATTGGTCACAAGCAACCTTGAATTCTTTTAGCTGTTTGAAAGGAATAGGAGTATGATCTCTCATCAGATTACCCTGGGCATCCTGTCACTCAGTTACAGGGAACTGCATACTGAACTCCCCTATATCCTCTCCTTGTTTTGCTGCATGTGCGGCAGCACTAAGCATAGATCCTTTCCTGGAGCCCCAGTCACAACCAGTGCTGCAACTGGCAAGTCTTCTAGAAAAGGATTCCTTTCACTGAATGCACTCTGAAGCCTCTGAAATACCTTGGCCCCAGTAAGTTTTGGCACCCATTCATGGGACTCTATCTCAGAGTGCTTTTCTATTAACTTGACTTGCATTTCCCTCATCTTTGCTGCTAATGATGCATAAGCTTCCTCCCAGCCTACCACCTTTGTTTAATCTGGGCAGGACTTCTGAGTATCTTGCACCAGGTTTTGATTCTCAGGTTGAAGTGCCTCGGAGGCAGCGAAAATACCCAAATCCTCATCATGATAATGTGCCACCTTGTCCTCTAAGGGCTCCACATCGCCTGGGTCAAGGGGTTCCTCATCCTTGCTTTCAAAGCCCTCCAGTTAACTTTTCAGTGACTTCAGTGGTTGAGGAAGAGGCAGAGGCGCAGAAGGAAGTTTACTTTCACTTTTGTTTGAGCATGCAAATTGGTGTTCAGGCTGGAGTCCCTCATGCCTATGGTACAGGCTATCCCTAACTAAATCCCATAAGCTAAACGTGTCTATGGGAACCTTCTATGCCCATTAGTGGTATAGTGATCTTTTAACCATTTCCCTACTTTTTGCCAAGTTTCAATATTTACAGTCCCTTCCTCAGGAAACCAAGGACATACCTTAACCACAAAATCTAAAAACTTCTCTATTCTTTGGTAGCTTACTTTTGCTCCTCTAGCTTTTAACATATCTTGAAAAATATTTACACAAATCTGTTTGCTATTTCCTTGCCCCATTTTTCTCCCAATAGCTACTCACGTCACCACCAATCTCTTTGTGTACACCTTTGTAATCCACGGTGTCCTTCACTTTGTCCCCCGTTTTCAGTGTCCCTGGTTTGGGCGCCACTCTTGTCCAAGCCAGCCAATGAGTTGAACAGTCCTGAAAGAGGGAGTGAGACAGAATTTATTGGGAGGGCAATAGTGAATACTGAAGCCTCGCGTTTATTTTTCATACTCCTTTTAACCATGCAGAAACAACCTGGGGTTAATTATCTCATTGTTAAGCAAGCATATTTGATACACATAGCAACTCTTGTGACCTATTTTCCCAGAGCTTGCACACGTTCTTGTTCTTAACAGTCTGTTCTAAATGTAAACTCACAGAAGAAATCAGCAAACAGTGACACATAGGTCTTGAGACTTCTCAGCCGTTTCAAGGCTGAGTCTTTATGGCCTTCAACAAGGGTCCTAGAATCCAACCTTGTTCTTCAACCTGCCTGCCCCAGAGCTCTGAAATTGGAACCTGGACTTATAACATAGGGGAATGGTGAGCCTTATATTCCACATATGCATGATGAGTGGGTAGGAGAAATTTTATGAAATGTGTATTTCTCTAGTAGGCTGATTTGCAGATTAGTTTTACAGGGGCACTAACCTACACCTCTGTCAGATAACTGCCACTTCACACCTCCTTGCCTTAGAAACTCACTGGTGCTTGCAAAAGGCCAATGGTAATGATATCCAAGTAGCCACTCAGGCTAATGCCTCCCCACTTGATCGCAGCACAGCCTCTTCCCTCCACACTCATTTTGTCTTCCTACCCCTTCAGCCTCCTGGTGGAGCATGTTTTACAAGCTCATGCCCACACACTAGCTATCCACCCTCTTCCTAGAAGCCCAAGTCTATGGATGGGACATCCTAGAATACAAGTGAATAATCCCTTTCCAACAGTTTGTGTTGTTTGTCATCAGTTGAACATTATTTAGAGAGCTTGAACCTCATGCTCTGGGCAAAGATGACGGAAGATTAGTTATCTCTTTCCTTGATCCATCTCATTTACCTTCAAGCTTCTGCCGTCACCTTGGATCTTGGCATTACCCATTTACCTACAACTAGGCATTCTTTGAGTATAGCATGCATCCTTTTACAAAGGCTTTATCATTGCCATCTGTAAACACAAGAGCTGCAGAGAGGAGAAAATAAGCATCCCCCTTGGCCTGTTTCCTAGTTAAGGCTGTCTCTGCATTGACCAGCTCACCTCTAGGATTTGCTGTTCATGTCCCTCTGTCTCTTATTGTCCACTTCAAAAAGAAGTTTCACTGATTAGCACACTCTGCTGTGCATATTACTATGGGCCTCTAATGGATTCCCCCAGCCTAAGTCATTTCTTAACACTCAGTAGATTATTCAAGGAGATGCGAGCTCATAAAGTTTGATGAAGAGCCCAGATGAGTTGGAGTGAACACACACTAGCAGGAAACTCACAAAATGACATTTGTATTCTAACAGTCATATTAACATACACATGCATATTGTGAACAAATTAGCACATCTACTACAACTAACAAATCTTCATATAATACCCTCAGATTAATAAATACACATGCATTTACTTAAGAAAAACCACAAAGACACACTAAAATATACTAGAATTATAATAATAAAATAAATGCAGAACAGACTACAAGTTCTGTCACATTGTATAACATCTTAAGGCAATGTGCTAGCACACACAAAACACACAGACATAAAGTGCATACAAGAACATACACTGAGCTACAAGAATGTGGAGGTCTGTGGTAGGGACATTTTCTCTGCAGGTAGAGGAAATAGGTACCTAATTTAACTAATCCTTCTTAGGCTCCTCTACATTTCTCCCCTGAGGGCCCCTTTTATCTGTGGGCTTTCAGTGACCCCTGAGCCCAGCCATATCCCTGTATTGGTGTTTGTGTCTGGGTTCCCACAACCTTTCCCTCTGTGTGTCCGACTCAGAAATACACGATCGTAACTACAGCAGTCACACTGCTAATTGAGGGAAAATCAGTTCCTGGTCATGTCTCTAGAGAAGGATATTCTGCTCTCAATAATATGTGGAGGCATAGCCACCCACAGAACTTGAAGGGAACCTGTGGGTGCCCTGTGCAGAATAGGACGTGTATAGCCCATGCACAAGGGGACATAGGGCACAAAGGGAGGTGAGTTCTGTGGAGGTACCTTGAGACTAAGCATAAAATGTGTCTTGTCTCCCTTTTCCCACTCTTGTATCAATATTCACAACTACCGAATTAAACAAACAGCCTTTGGAGAAAAAAAAAAACTCCAAAATCAGTCTGTGGTGGACAAGGGCAGACAGGAGCTGTGAATTAATAAAATGAATGAACTCAGAGAAGAAAGTCTCCGATTGGATGAATGGAGACAGGCGACTTGATATAGGATTGGGCTACTGGTGATAAGTTCTTGTAATATGTTGTCTGGAAAAATATATATACACACAAGCTAATAAAGTGAGATCCTTTGCACAGCAGGGACTGTTGTCCCAGGGAAGGAGGGAATACAGGAGGGGTATTGAATGCAAGGCATAAAGAGCTTGATGAAGCAGATGATGTGAACAGAATTCATCCTAGATGTAGGAATTACCAATTATATGGGAAATGTGGCGCGATTCAAGGGGAAAACGAAACAGAAACTAAGTTCAAAATAATCCTATCATCACAGGGAGATTGGGTGAGTGTTTGAGAAAGACGTGAGGAGATGCACTGATTCCCTGAGGGATACCGAGAAGGAGAAGAATCCCCAGACACAACAGGAAGCCAGTAGTGAAGCTCCATCTGCACCTGCTCCTCGGTCTGAGACCTGTGCTCTGGGTCCTGAGGGCCCCTGCAGCCTAACCTCTTCCACTAGAGTACATTCGTGTCTTGGTTAACTCTGACTTCCCCTAACTGTATGCGTTGGTCTGGGTAGATTAGAGAAACAAATCCATAGACACACGCATATTGTGTATAAGAGATTTAATATAAAGGGCAATTGTACATTAAGAAAGCATCTCAACCCCAGTTAGGTCCAAGCCCATACGTCCATAATTTGCACATATGTCGGATACCAATGTATAAATTCCTCTTCAGACTTATGAAGTACATGCAGTGATCCAGAATGCAAGATGATCACAGGAAAGTGGGCAGAAAGTCTTTGGATCGAGTGGCATTGTAAGTTTCTCAGTGCTGACGGGGGCTCTACATGGATTCTCCAGCACCCAGGGCTTCATGAGGTAGATCCACATGGCTTCTACTCAGGGATGTCTCACAGGGGGTCACCCTTGTCAGTAGGGTGTCTCCCAGGGATTAGAAAGAGTGTCTTCCCCTCAAAGATGGAATATGGGATTTCCCAGAATTCTCAGGAGATCGAGATGCCCACACATAGGCGTCATTGGCTATGATCCAATTGACAGACTCCAACCCTTCCCTCTTTATCCTCTCAAGTCCCAAATTTACACCAGATTATATAACTACCACACTGTTGAGTCTTTTGCACAGAATTACAGAGCTATGTCCTCGAATTTCAGATTGTCCGTTTGAAGTTATAGTATATTCTTACTATTGTCTCTGGAGATGGTAAATTGGCCCTTCAGAGAATCTATGTGGCTTTTCCTACCAACACTATTAATGTATGAAACCCACTTCCGCCCATTCTCTGGGCCTAGGCAGACCCTCTGTGTATTATACACACAGACAGTGAATGCAGAGACAGCAGGGGAGAGTCTCAGAGAAGCCTCAGGCTGCCTAAAGTCTCCCTCAGATTCCATAGCTCCACCTCACACTGGACACCTGCAAACACACAGACATCCTGATGATGAAAATCATAACATATTCACTGCCTCTTACTCACGCCCCCTCATACACACTTTATCTGCATCAAAGCACCATTTGAAATTCCAAAAAGGAAAATTGAGCTCAATACAGATTCCATGGTGACTTGATGTGTTCAGTCCTGAATGTTGGCACCTGGGAATTCCAGAGTTGGAGCACCTCTCCAAGAACTTCAGAGTTGGGACTTGGATGGTTTTCATCAGCAGGGGAGATGTCTATTTGCATACCTTTTGCCTATATAGTCATAAGTAATGTTGAATGACTTCTAAGAGAGTCACTCCAAGAGTAGCTAAGGATGTTCTAGATATCTTGGAGAGCTCTGCGTGTGGAGTTCATTATGCGATGGGCTGCTAAATGCAAGGTCAATCATTTTAAATCTCCAATGGCTGTGCAGGGGAAAGAATGCTCTCCACACCCATGAAGGTTTACAGACGCAGAAGCCTAGAAGGGCAGTCCTATTCTATCCTATAGGGTTGTTATGAGAAAGAATTGACTTAATGGAAATGTCAACCTACAGTTAGAGACACTTCCTTGAAATGTGCCCACCTCCTCCCCACCCCTTTGTGTGGTGCTTATTCTTTTCTTGATGCAGTTAAATATTCCCCGTAGAAATATATATTTAATCTGACACAAGCTTCCCTTGTCTAATTCTGTTTTAAATTATCTTTTGGAAAGGAAATTCATATGCTAAAAGTAAAACCCTCATCATCACCTTCTAGACCTTCCCTAATTGTCCACTAGAGCTGAATATGACAGTGGCTCCTGAGTTTTGCTCCTTCCCTGCAGGTTTGTCTTGCCTTAATCAAGCTTGCCTTCCCTTCACAAATCTTTTGCACACCAAGAATTTTAAGGTATCAAGTTACACTTAGATGTTCTTTAAATGCTGAAGATCTCTACATCTCCCAGAGAAGCCAATGCTGTTCGTGAATTTGCATAACACATCAGGACGTTTCCAGGGCATCTTCTTAAAACTAGAGGAAGTCTCCCATGGTTAAGGAGTTGATTTTGATCTCCAAATCTAGGTATTATGCTTTACAATACTAATGCTTTCTTTTTTATTAAATACTTTTATTGGGGGCTCTTATGGCTCATATCACCATCCATGCATTCGTCCATTGTCAAGCTCATTTGTACATATGCTGCCATCATCATGTTGGAAGTGTTTGCTTTCTACCTGAGCCCTTGATATCAGCTCCTCATTTCCCCCCTCCCTCTCCCACTCTTCTTCCTTCATGAACCTTGATAAATTATAAATTTTTATTTTACATTTTCCACTGTCTCCCTTCACCCATTTTTCCATTGTTTGTCCCACTGGGAGGGAGTTATATGTCAGTCCTTGTGATTGATGCCCCCTTTCTACTCCCATCTTCCCATTATCCTCTTGGTATCTCTATTCTCATTATTGGCCCTGAGGGTTTTATCTGTCCTGGATTCCTTTTGTTGTGAGATCTTATCTGTAGAAGTGTACGTGCTCTGGTCTAGTCAGATTTGTAAGGTAGAATTGAGGTCATGATAGTGGGGGGAGAAGCATTACAGAACTAGAGGAAAGTTGTCTGTTTCATTGGTGCTGTAGTGCACTCTGACTGACTCTTCTCCTTCTTGTGACCCATATGTAAGGGGATTTCCAATTGTCTATAGATGGGCTTTGGGTCTCCACTGCACACACTTCTTCATTCACATGGATATGATTTAAAAAAAAATTTTTGTTCTGGGTCTTTGATGCCTGATACATGATCACATGGACACTTCATGATCACACAGACTGGTGTGCTTCTTCCATTTTTGCTTCTCAACTACATGTCTGTTTGTTTATCTTCAAGCCAGTAAGACCAGAGCCACTATATCTTTTGATAGCAATGAACCATCAGCTTTCTTCACCACATTTGCTTATGCACCCAATTTGTCGACCGCCATCGTGTTGGGAAAGTGAGCATCACAGAATGCAGGGTTTTAGAACAAAGTGTTCTTACATTTGGGGAGTACTTGAGTTGAGGCCCAGTTTCCATCTTCAACCTTAATACCTAACATATCTATTTCCCTGCCATTACATATAAATATATTTACATAGGTATATGCCTATATTTAGACCTCTGTAAATGCCCTTTGCTTTCTAATTTTTCCTCCATTTCCTTTTACTTTCCTCTTGTCCCACTAACATGTTCAGTCTTAATTTGAGTTTCAGTAATTCCTCGCTCTGACTTTGCCCTCGATTAATCCCCACTAGGCATCCTATGCTTTCTCTCCAACGATTTTAGTTCATTTGTTGTTAATTTGTCCTTGGGTTGGTTGATCCCCTCACCCCCACCTTCTATTCTCCCACCTCTCCTTCTCCCATGTCCCCCCGGGACCACTGGTCCTGTTTTTCCTTCTCTGAATTGTTTATCCAGTCTTCTATCTAGATCGACATGCAGAGACATTAATAAGAACAAAAACAAGGCAAAGCCAAATAAAACAACAGAGGAAGACAAAACCAACCGAACAAACAGAAATAACAACAAAAAGATAGCCAGTGACAAAACAAGAAATGCATATAAATCGTTGCAGGCTGGTTTTTGACTTCTAGGAATGCTTTCAAGTCGAGTCTGAAGGGGTGCTGTGCCACACTGTCCCCAACATCTAATTTTGGCATTCCCCGGGGACTTCATTGCTTTGCTTCCCTTGCTGTTGCATGCCCTTAGTATTTTGCCCCAATGTGATGGGGTCTGATCAGACACAAGTCCCACCCTGAGTCTCCAGTGTTGTCCCCCATAGTGATATGGTTCAGTTAGGGACATCATGTCTTGTGGTGTGACTGGCCCTATGATCCTCACTGTGCCTTATCTGCTATGAGCAGTAATATCGTCCTTGGGGATTAGTGGGTCAGGATGTGTTCTTCTCACACTCCTACCCTCTTCGCTTCTCCCGTGTGCTCTAATCACAGATGCACATGTCCCCAAGCTTCAGCTTCAGTTCTGTTCTCTGAAGTGCCTTCTTTAGGTAGGGGAGGGGAAGGGAAGGGGGAGAGTCCACATAGTTGGGATTGGGGCAAGCGCCATTATATGATTTCTAATGACTATGAGACATTTTGATGCTTTATTAAGAATCTCAAAATGTCAGTTTCTCCAAGTTTCAAAAATACATGCAACTGTCAATTATTTCAGAAATGGTAAAATCAGGTTTGCTTTTGTTTTCTCTTCACAGGAGATATTTGAGCTGGGATTCACACACATATAGTTTCAACCTACAGTAACTGGTAAAAAAGAATTAGGATGGAGAGTAACTGATTGTGTTGAGAGAAGCACATGGAGGTCAGATTTTAACAGCCTAGAGAGATTATCGGTCCTTCTGGGATTGATTTCAACTTGTCCCAAGTGTGATTTCTTTCTCCCCTGTCTTCTCAGGAAGAACAAGGAATTTTAATTTTTAGGATCTTCCCTTCAGGAAAATAAGAGACATGAGAACTGTAGTTGCTGAAGTGTCCTTGAAGAGGTACTCCACGTGGGTGAACTGGGAAACTCCAGACACAAGAGGAAACAAACTTGGCATCCCCTGCACCTGCTCCTGTGGCAAAGATTGTGTCCCATGTACCCTGAGCTCCCTCTGCTGCCCAGTTAGTGTTGTGATGCTTGAGATGTTTGACCATTTAGCCTTCACTGTGTCTCCTGGTAAGTTTCCTACATTTACATGCCATTGTCCTCAGGTTTCAGATTGTTCAGTTAAAGTACACCCAGCTGGTTGAGCTACTGTGGTTTCAATTATCAATATGTGAAAACTGAGTTGTTGCTAAGACTCTCATCACAAGACTTCTTTGCCACCTAACACAGGTTGTGTTTCCCAGAACCTGATAGATCTAGAAACTTGATATCTGCAGACCTGAAAGTTAGACATAGCACTTTGAGACATTGCACATAGCTTTCCCAACTCCTGACTGGTCTGTAGCAGCTCTACCTGAGCAATCACACCTAGGAATAAAGGGGGGGGGATATAATTTAAAACCATTCTAAGATGAAAATCATTGTTTTTGACATGAAGGTGCTTACAGGGTAGGACATTCATGTCACCAGGAAGAATCCAGAAGGGCGTTACCTCCACAGGCATCTATGATCAACATGGTAAGGATGAAGACCTAAGAAGTCTGACTTTCATTTGTGACTTGGAGCTCTGTTACCATATTTTACTCTAGGTGATTCACGTGTGCTGTGCATGTGGAAGCAGAAGGAGGATGGTTCTGAGTAGGAGCAGCCGAGTAATGGCCTCTAGAGGGAATTTTTCTGACCTTTGTTCTGTGAGGTCAATCGCTACCCTTCATCATTTGCACTCACTATGGACAAACAATTTCTTCCTGAAAACCATGTGTAGATTTGTAGAAATGCAGACAGTTGGCCTGAGGTGTGAGCCATAACGAAGGGAATTCCTGGGGATACTATTTTTCTTGGAATGTTCCACTTTCTCTCTGGGCAGCCCAGTTCTACCCTTAGTACAAGGGTACCCCATGAGATGTGCAGGCTGTAGGGTTAAAGTGGGAGGTAAAATGATGAACATTTCTGAGAATCCGCTTCTCTTCAAAACAAAACAAATCACTTTTATTGGCACTTTTCAAGTTATCGTATAATTCAATACCTCAATCATATCAAGAAGAGTTGTACAATCTCTACCACAGTCAATTATGGAACAATTTTCCCCTCCATAATCATTATTCATGTAATATATTTCACATACTTGCAAAAATGTATGTAACAAAACTTTCACCAGTTCAACAACTTCTGCATGTGTAATTCAGTGCCACTGAGTATTCTTTTCATGTTGTACAACCATTATTTTAATCACCCTGCATATTTTTCCACCACCATTAAAATTAATTCACTATCCCCTAAGCAAAAACTCTTCCTCCTTCACACATGGTAACCATAGATCAAGTCCCCCCCCTTTCTTTTGTAATGTTCCTGATATAACATTCAGATTTCCATACTTAAAACACTTCTAGAAAAGAGTTGTATATCCATTGTCAAATAAGCTTAATGCTCACTCGTGCCTCACAGATCCACTAATTACTCCCTAATTCCCCTCCCCCTTCCATATAAACCATTGCCTCAGTTATTGTCTCCATGCATCCACTTCTTTTTTGCTTCCAAACAGGGAGACAATAACAAAAACAATTAAAAACCCAAAAAAGAAACATAAAGAAAAATAATAATAACATAAAGATACAAATTTAAGTAGAGTATAAAACAGAGAAGGCACCTACTTCTCTTTTCCTGTCCTCCTCTTCATCTGCCTCCTTGGTTGCTGTGGTAGTTGCATAATCTGTTGTCAATTTGAGACTTAAGAATGAAGGGGTGGAGTTTAGTCTGTCAGTGCGGGTGCAGTTTGATGACCTCATTTGGAGGCATTGAGGAGATAAATAGTTCCCTGGAGGCGGGACACAAGCTCATGCCCTGTGAGACATTCCTGTGAACAAGACACATGAAGCGACACTAGAGCCCTGGAGCTGAAGGAGCCACGTGGAGACCCTTGACAGCATTGAGATGTTTCCGCCTCCACTGGATCCAAAAGAATTTCCACTCACTGGCATGTGGTCTTCCTGCATTCGACATCATTGTATATGTTGTGTGAGTCTGAAAAGAATTTATAGTCTGGTATTGGATATATGGGCTAATTTCAGACTTAGTGACTTCAACTGGACTGGGCAGGTATGCTTTCTTAATGTACAATTGCTCTTTGATATAAAGTTCTCTCTTGTACACATATGAATGTCTATGAATTTTTTCCCTAGTCAACCCAGAGTAACACAGTTGTGGAGTTTCACATGTTCACTTTCCAGGCACTAGGTAGAGGTGCCCATGGTTTATGACAAGATTTAGCTAGATCCATCCTCTAGGTGATCATATTCTGGGTACAAGATCTTAACATGGCTCTGTTCAATACTTACCTTCATTGAAAAATGAATGAAGATAAGGGCATTACAGCAAAGTGGGGTGAAAAAAAGCAGATGGTGCCAGGCTATCAATTATCTGGGGTCTAAAAGGCTTGTCTTCAAAGAAGCAGCCATCTAAGTCAGGTGTCAAGGAAGTCCACAATGAAGAAGCACACCAGCATGTGGGATCCAAAGATAGTGACAATTAAATTCAAATGTAATGAAGGAAAAAGTCCCAGAGCTCAAATGAAGAACATCCATCTTGTCGAAGGGTAGGTGAACAGTGAGAACTCAAAATCCATCTGAAGAATATCTAGTCATATTAAACCTCTGGTACATCCCCTTGAAAAGGTTTACCATCAGACAGAGATGATTGTGAACTTGATCACAGTGGATCAGACCATGGCATAATATGACAATTGGTCAGTTGACCTACCTCTCGATCCAACCTGTACTTGCTCTAAGGTAAAGTATTTCCCACTTGTTCCATAACAGTATTTTTTTTGCTGAACTTTAAAATATTGATGGTAGTCTTTCCTTTCTCATTCTTTATTTTCATTTTTATCTTTATATTATTATTATTTTCTTCTTGCAGCTTTATTTTAGTTTTGGTTTTGGTTGTTTCTATTGGGTTTCCAAAGTTGTAACGCACAGACACGGATCCCTAGAGACAATAACTGATGCAATGGTCTATAGGGCCCTAGGGGAGTAGAGGAGTAGCATGGGTGAGGAAATTTTGGGAGCAAACAATGAATGTGGGAGGGGGAAAGAACATAAGAATTCATTATGATATATATGCATATATACATATATATTTTACAACACTTTAAACATTAAGTCAGTGAATATTTTTTTAACATTTTATTTTATTTTTTCAATCTTTTTATTGGGGCTCATAAGGCTCTTATCACAATCTGTACATACATCAATTGAGCAAAGCACCCTTATACATTCATTGCACTCGTCATTCTCATAATTCACCTTCCACTTGGGTTCCTGGAATCAGCTCGGTTTCCCTTTTTTGCCCCTGTCCCCCTCCCTCCCCGATGCCACCCCTGGTCCCTTGATAGTTTATAAATAATTATTATATCTTATCTTACACTCTCCGGCGTCTTCCCCTTACCCACCTCCCCATTGCCCATCTCCAAGTGAGGAGGTTACACATAGGTCTCCGAGATCGGTTCTCCCTTTCTACACCCCCTTCCCTCCTGGTGTCGCCACTCCCACCACTGGTGTTGAGGGGTTCGTCTGTCCTAGATTCCCTGTGTTTCCAGATCCCTACTGCACCGCTGTACATCCTCTGGTATAACCAGGTCCGCTAGGTAAAATTGGGGTCATGATAATTGGGAGGGGAGGAAGCATTCAGGAACTAGAGGAAGGTTTTTAGTTTCATTGTTGCTACACTGAACCCTGAGTGACTCATCTCCTCCCCACTACCCCTCTGGAAGGGATGGGATGTCCAGCTGTCTACAGTTGGGCATTGGGTCCCCATCATTTACTCCCCCTCTTTCACGGTGATATGATTCTCACCACCACCCCACCTTTGTTGTTGGAGACCTGGTCTCCTCTGCCCTTCATGATCACCTATATGTTGGTGTGCTGCTTCCGTGTGAGCTTGGTTGCTTTTGAGCTAGATGGCCGCTTGTTTGCTTTCAAGCCTTTAAGTCCCCAGACGCTATGTCTCTCAGTAGCCGGGCACCATCAGCCTTCTTCACCACACTTGCTTATGCACACTTTCGTCTTCAGTGATTATGTGAGGAAGGTGATCACACAATGATTGTTTTTGTTCCTTGGTGTCTGCTACATGGTCCATTCAACACCTTGTATTCGCTTAGGCCGTGTGCTTCTTCTCTTTGGGCTTTGTTGCTTCTGAGCTAGATGGCCGCTTATTTGCCTTCAAGCCTTTAAGACCCCAGACGCTATATATTTTTGATAGCCGGGAACCATCAGCTTGTCTGCTAGCTTAAGGTGGGTCTCTTGCAGGAAGCAGATTGATGGGTTATGTTTTCTAATCCAGTCCTCCAGCCTCTTACTTTTAATGTACGAATTGAGCCCATTGGTATTCAGAGTGATTATTACTATCTCTGGCTTCATAGTTTCCATACTCTGTTTTGTGTTTTGGGTCTTTACCTATCTCCCTTCATATCAGTGTGCTGCGTTTGAGTGGAGGGTTTCTATCATGTCCTCTTTTCCATCTGAGACCCTGTTGTCCTGGTACTTGTTGCTGGCATGTTGACTTCTAGATGGAGATGGGATATATGGTGGCCTCCCGATGGTTCTAGTTGGAGCTTGATCTTCTGGCCATAGTGAGTCCGCCAGTATCTTCTGCAGGGTCGGGTGACTTGAAGCATATTTTTGAGTTCTTCCTTGTCCTGGAAGACCCTTACCCTCTATCTTAATGGATAACTTGGCAGGGTATAGGATTCTGGGTGAGGCATTTTTATCTTTCAGTTTTTGGAAGATGTTGCTCCATTCTCTCCTCCTTCATGGTTTCTGCTGATAAGTCTGAGCATATTCTTACCTGCGCTCCTTTGTATGTGACTGTCTTCCTTTCTCTTGCTGCTCATAAATTTTCTCTTTTTCCTCTAAGTTGGATATTTTTACTATTATATGTCTTGGCGTGTTGCTCTTGGTGTTTACCTTAGCCGGCGTCCTCTCTGCTTCCTGTATGAAAGTCTGATTCTCCTTTGCTAGGTTGGGAAAATCTTCTTCCAGAAATTCCTTTGCTATCTTTGCTGTCCATTTTTGTGTTATGTTGTGTTCCGGTAGACCGATTATTCGAACATTATTCCTCTTCATAGCATCTGTCATTGATCTCAGGCTGTCTTCTGTTTCTTTAATTTTCCCATCTGATTGTTTTTCTTGCTTGCTTCGTTCGGTTTGAGTGTCCTCAGTTCACTGATACGGTTCTCAGCCTCCTCAAGCCTAGATGTAGCTTCTGTGACCTTTTGTGTGGCCTCTGCTACCTCCTCTGTTAGTTTCTGCAGTTCCCTTTGGTGGGTAGAATTCATCCCCTCTATTGTGGACTTCATACCCTCTATTGTGTATTTCATCCCTTCTATTGTTGCATCCTTATTCTGGGTTGCTTCTCTTAGCTCCTGTATTACTGCAAGCAGAGTTCTGAAGATTTCCTTTTGTGGCTGATCCATATCTGTTTCTTCTATGAGTGACATTAGGTCTGTTTAAGTGCCTCGTTTCTCTTATTTCTTTGTTGGGAGTGATGTGGTCTGTTGATTTTTTCTTGATTCTTTCATAGGCCCCATGCTTCTGTGAGACCGGGGTAACCTTATCTATGTTATTGTTAAGGATTCTTTCAGGCAATTGCCTATGACCTACTGTAAGGGTGGGTCAGACTGCTGTGTAGACCGAGTTCCCTGTCGGGTTGGTAACCCGCAGTGCAGAGATGTATCAGCAGCTGGAATGGGGGCTGGAGCCTCAGTGAGTGTCCTCAGGATGCTTTGACCAGGTGTGACAGGGTACCCTTAGCAACCCCCTTTATGGGGAGTGGAGGTTAGTAATAAAAAGGATTTAAAAGGTTAACGATTTAAAAATAGTTTTTAACAAAATATTGGGAAGGAGGAAGAAAAAAATTGGAGAGGGAGGGAGGAGAATCTGTAATAGAAGAGGGACAAGCTGTGATACTAGTAGAGGTGGAAGGAGAAGAAAAAAAGAGAGAGAAGGAGAATCTATAGAAAAGGGGCAGAAGAGAAATAAAAGCATTAATGAAAAAGTAGGAAGGAAGGAGAGAGAGAATACAGCACAGAAAGAGTTAGAGGCGGTGGCTGGGCACCATCTAACTCTCCTGGTCTCCAGGACAAGGATGGAGGGCTGTGGTGTTGGTGGTCCGTTAGTCCTGTGGACTGCTTTGTTTCAGTTTTTGATTTTCTTCACTCGTCAACTCCAGATGGGGAGAGAGGGGATCCTAGTTGCTAGAGGTGGCTTTGCAATGGAGACAAACATTTTATACTAAAGTGGGATTCTTACGTGACATTTGCGTGACTGCAGCAGCCCCTGCTCATCTTTCTCCATGCTCACCCTAGCTGACCACCTTCCTGCCTCAGAGGATGGGGCACTCCCTCTGCCCGTCCACCCTCAGGTCCTCACTTTCAGTCCCACAGGATCCTGTGGTATCAATCCCCCACCCACCCTATCAGCCCCACCTCCAGCCTACACAAGGATTAAAACCCTCGCTCCACTCAGATTCTCTGTAGCTAGTGTCACCTCCCCTGTGTTCCTCAGAGTGTGCTCTGCACCCATGAGATTATTGATTGGTTTCCACCCATATTGACCCTCTGTGTCCCACAGGGCTTGCTCTGGGGGCAGCTCTCAGAGGGGGAAACCAGGAGGAGAGGGTAGAGAGCAGTTGGGCAGAAGAAGCTGTGAAGGACCCCACAGAGCCAGACTGCCCATGGAGGACAGGACCCTGTGGCTGTTTCCCCGAAGGTGTGCCCCTCAGGGCAGATCAATGCTGTGGAGACCCCGCCGCAGGTGGAGGCCCCCCGACCCCTCCTCAGTCCCGCCCTCCACACCCTCACCTACATTTGGAGCTGGGTGAGCTTCTCCTCATGGGCCGCCAGCTGCCTTTCCAAGTCCTGGTGTCAGGTATGTGGCCCTCTAAGGGGCGGATCCCTGCTCACCCCACAGTCAGGGTCTAGCAGGAGGTCCTCTCAGGAGGCCAGCCAGACCTCGGCCTGACCCAGCATTCCCCGCAGCTCCTCCTGGTCCTGGCTCACCTGGCAGTGCTCCTGATGAGGGGCCCAGGCCGTCCGGAGCTCCTGCAGCTGCCTGTGCAGCTCCCGGAAACACTGTGACCTGGGGGGCAGAGGGCTGTTGGGAGGGGCGCAGGGTGTCGCCTGGGTGGGGCAGGGCTGGGTTACCGTGGAGCAAGGAGAAGCAAGAAAGGGAGCTCTGGCCACGCACCACCCAGGCCCTAGCCCTCAGCGCGCACATCTCTGGGGCCATGACGTGGCTGGTGTCCAGCAGCTGCTACCCCGCCGGCCGCACTGCCTGGGCTCTCAGGCAGAGCTCCTGCCCCAGTGTCTCCTTGGCCCTAACTGGCCATTCTGAGGATATAGACTAGCGCCTGCTTCTCTTGAGCCCGAGTACTGGGTGGGGGACAGGGCATGGGAACGGGTCTCAGGGCCAGAGGGAAGAACAGGGAGGAGGCAGGGAAGAGCTGGGTGCCCCCACCCGCATGGAACAGAGCGAGCCCGCATCCAGGTGGGGTGGCACATACAGCAGTTCCTGGCAGTGCCTGAGGAAGGCGTGGCCATGGGCTACCCACTCCAGGTGCTGGCCCTGCTCCCAGGCCTTCATGTCCAGGTGGCCCAGGCCTCCTGCACCTCAGCCAGCTGCCCGGCCCGGACCTCCAGGACCGCAGGGTGTACCTGGATGGCCTCCATCCGCATCTGAACCACCACCTCGTCCACAGCCACCAGCTCCCTCTGCAGCTGGCAGAGAGCAGGCTGAATGCTCCTCCACCCAGGACTCTGCAGGCCATCCTGGCTGTACCCCAGGCTAGGTCAAGCCCAGGCCCGTCAACCCCCATCCCAGAGGGGGCATGGGCAGGCTGCAGTCCTGCCTGGGGTCAGCTGGGGGTGAGGGCTCCTCATCCATCTATTGCCTACAAAGAGGGGTTCTTGCGGGGGGGAGGGACTGGGGCCCTCCCCTGCAGGAGGCGGTGCTGGCGCTGCAGGACCTCCACAGACGCTAGGTCGTGGCCAAGGACAGAACCCTCCACCAGGACCACCTTCTGCATGTGGCCCCACAGCTCGAGCGCCGCCTTGTGGAAGTCGAGGGCACAGCGGGAAGGAGGGCCAGCAACTTTCTCCCTTAGAACAGGGCCACCTCCTTTTGAGCAAAGACTGTGGCTTGGGGATTTGTGGGGCTTTAACACGGAGGGAAATAGGACGAAGACTCTATTCCCTAACTTATAACAGGGAGAATCTGGAAAGCTGGTATTCCACGGTAGGAAAGCCTCTACTTTGGTAAGTTAGAGGTAAAGTCCAAGTACATTATCCTGCTTTAAAAATCATTCCCACGGATTCTCCGTTAACAGCTAGGCTGCCTTAATGTGAGCACATGGCTGATTGTATCTCTGTGTAGAAGCAGATATGATCCTTTTGCCCTCTCTTCCCACCGTGACACTCAACCCCACTTTGAGCTTCCCCCAATTCAGGTATTAGCTTTCCTCACCTTGGTGAGCTCAAGTACAGGGACCTTACGATAGATACCGCCCACCTTGTGACCATGTCACTACTGAAGAGGTGTGTCTCCAGGCTCCCTATACATGTCCCAAGATAGCAAAGGTTCCACTTCTCCCAGTTCCACGTGGTCCATCAAGAGGAGCTGAAGTGAGCATGCCTAATAAAACATGTCTGACTCTGTATTGTATTCTCTCGCCCCTGTCTTTCCTGTCCTCTGTGACTTTACCGTGACCTTTACCTATTATCATCGCTGTACATTCGCGCCTTCTGGCACTTCGGTGGTTAGAAGATGGATGGTTTCCTCTGATCACAGCAGGTTCCTGATGAGGCCCGGGGGCCACAGGCAGGGCCCGAGGGAGGAAAGGGTATTGACACGCATGTTGGGAGGAAGGCAAAAAGATGGGGAGCCCTGAGCACATGAGGACGGCGGCTCAGGGAGCGAGTGGGCTGCCTGTCAGGGGGTCTGCCTGTAGCACCTCCAACAGTCAGTGAGGAGAGGGCTGGCCCCGGGACCACCCAGCCCCAGGATTTCGGTAGCAGGACCTGTCAGGTGCTCAGTGCACTGAGACACCAGATCCCGAGAAAGGAGGGTGTGGGGAGGGGAGGCAGGGAGCTCTAAGAGTGGCGGTCAGCAAGAAGACCAGCAGGGCCTGTGCCCCCAACGAAACTGCGGCCCGTGCTCAGGGAGCATTGGGAGAGCCCACTTCGTGGTCCTGCCACAAGGAGTGACCTGCGCTGAACGACTCCAAACTGGGGGCAGGAAGGAGCGTGGTTGGACGGGGAAGGCTGATTGATGCTGGAAGCTGGAGTCAGCCATGCCCCTTCATACACACATGCACACACGAGAATACACACAGAATTATGCATGCACATACCCACATGCCCACCCCTACACATGAGCACGCACACACATCTGGGGTAGGCCCCTGTGTCCCGAGCCCCTTGGCTGTCACTGGCCTGTCCCTCTGGGCACCTAACTCTGTGCGTGCTTTCATTGCCTTGTCCAGCCTCACCCATGTGGCCTCAACGCAGCTCCTGTGGACTTGACTCAGGGCCATGGAGCTGGGGAGGCGAGTTCCAGGGCACCTGCCAGCTCCCTCAGGGCCTGCACCCTGGCAGCCCCACACTCTGCCTTTTCTCCCGGAAGACCTTGAACTTCTCTTCCAGCATCTGCCAAAGGTGGGGCTGGAGAGGGTCAATGTGGATGGGGTTCAGGCAGCTCCTAAAACTCAAGAATGGGCCAGCTGGTCCCAACAGCTCCCACATCCCTCAGCCCTGGTTCTAGAACTCTGCAGGGCAACTCCTGCCCCCTCAGCCCACCCAGCATCTACCCTACCCTCCGTTCCTCCATCCACGTTCCCGGCACACACACACACACACACACACACACACACACACACACACACTCATACACTTGCAGAATCTCTGGAGGGCTTCTTAATTCATGTCTTTTTTGACACACACACACACACTCATACACTTGCAGAATCTCTTGAGAGCTTCTGACTTTATGTCCTTTACACTCACACCCACATACATCCTTGAAAATCTCTCAAAGGCTACTGATTTGGTTTCTTTTTACACAAACACACACACAATCTTGCAGAATCTCTGGAGGGCTTCTGACTTCGTGTCCTTATTACACACACACACACGCACACACACACACTCACCCTCAGACCCTTGCAGTATCTCTAGAGGGCTTATGACTTCTTGTTCTTTTAACACAAACACACACACACACACCATAGCAGAATCTATAGAGGGCTTCTGACTTCGTCCCCTTTTTACACACGCACACACACACACACACACACACACACAGAACCTTTCTGAATCTCTGGAGGGTGTCTGACTTAATATCCTTTTTACAAACACAAACACACAAACACTCTTGCAGAAACTCTAGAGTGCTTCTGTCTTAGTGTCCTTTTTACACACACACACACACACTCACACACGCTTGCAGAATCTCTATAGTGCTTCTGATTTCGTGTCTTTTTTACACACACACACACAGACACTCACACACATTCATACACTTGCAAAATCTCTTGAGAGCTTCTGACTTTATGTCCTTTACACTCACACCCACATACATCCTTGCAAATCTCTCAAAGGCTACTGATTTGGTTTCATTTTTACACAAACACACACAGAATCTTGAAGAATCTCTGGAGGGATTCTGACTTCGAGTCTTTTTTACACACACACACACACGCGCACACACACACTCACACACACTCATCCTCAGACCTTTGCAGTATCTCTAGAGGGCTTATGACTTCTTGTTCTTTTAACACAAACACACACACACACCACGGCAGAATCTCTAGAGGGCTTCTGACTTCGTGCCCTTTTTACACACACACGCACACACACACACTAACACACACTCACCCTCAGACCCTTGCAGTATCTTTAGAGGGCTTATGACTTCTTGTTCTTTTAACACAAACACACACACACACACACACACACACACACACCACGGCAGAATCTCTAGAGTGCTTCTGATTTCATGCCCTTTTTACACACACACGCACACACACACACACAACACACACACACCCTTTCTGAATACCTGGAGGGTGTCTGACTTAATGTCATTTTTACAAACAGAAACAAACAAACTCTTACAGAAACTCTAGAGAGCTTTTGACTTTTTCTCTTTTTTACACACACACACACACACACACACACACTCACACACCCTTGCAGAATCTCTAGAATGCTTCTGATCTCGTGTCCTTTTTATAGATACACACACACACTCACACTCTCTCAGAATATCTGGAGGGCTTCTGACCTCGTGTCCTTTGTACACACACATGCACACATACACGCACCCTTACAGAATCTCTGGAGGGCTTCTGACTTCTCCTTTTTACACATACACATACACACCATTGCAGAATCTCTAGAAGGCTTCTGATTTACTGTCCTTTTTACACACACACACACACACAAACTATCACGCACCCTTGCTGAATCTCTGGAGGGCTTCTGAATTCATTTCCTTTTTTGACACACACACACAAACACTCACACCTTTGAAAAATCTCTGGAGGGCTTCTTATTCGTGCCCTTTTGAAACACACTCATACACTTGCAGAATCCCTTGAGAGCTTCTGACTTCGTGTCCTTTACACTCACACGCACACACATCCTTGCAAATCTCTAGAAGGCTACTGATTTGGTTTCCTTTTTACACAAATACACACACAATCTTGCAGAATCTCAGGAGGGCTTCTGACTTCGTGTCCTTTTTACACACACACAAACACACGCACACACACACTCACACTCAGACCCTTGCAGAATCTCTAGAGGGCTTCTAACTTCGTGTCCTTTTTACACAAACACACACACACATACACGGCAGAATTTCTAGGGGGCTTATGACTTCGTGTACTTTTTACACACACACACAAACACACACACACATACACACTTTCAGAATCTCTGGAGGGTTTCTGACTTAATGTCCTTTTTACAAACGCAAACACACACGCACTTCCAGAATCTGTATAAGGCTTCTAGTTTCGTGTCCTTTTTACACACACAAACATACATGCACCCTTGCAGAATCTCTGTAGGGCGTCTGATTTCATGTCCTTTTTACACTCACATACACACAAAAACACTTGCAAAATCTCTGGAGGGCTTCTGACTGTAGGTTTTACTTACACACACACACACACACACACTCATGCCCCTACAGAATCTCTGGAGGGCTTCTGACTTCGTGTCCTTTTTAGGACACACACACACACACACACCCTTCCAGAATCACTAGAGGGCTTCAGATTTTGTTTCATTTTTACACACACAGACACATACACGCACCCTTGGAGAATCTCTGGAGGGCTGCTGACTTCGTTCTTTTTACACACACACACACACACACACACACACACACACACACACACCTTTGCAGAATCTCTTGAGTGCTTCTGACTTCGTGTCCTTTACACACACAACCACACACAACCTTGCATAATCTCTAGAGGGCTTCTGACATCGTGTCATTTTTATACACACACACATACTCACACTCATACCCTTGCAGAATCTCTGGAGGGCTTCTGAATTCGTGTCTTTTTTAGTCACACACACACAAACACTCACACCCGTTCCTAATCTCTGGAGGGCTTCTGACTTTGTGTCCTTTACACTCACACCCACACACAGCCTTCAAGCATCTCTAGAGAGCTTCTGATATCGTGTCCTTTTTAAACACACACACACACACACACACACACACACACACACACACACATACTCACACTCATACCCTTGCAGAATTTTAGGAGAGCTTCTGACTTCTTCTCCTTTTTACAGACACACACACATACACACCGTTGCTGAAACTGTAGAAGGCTTCTGAATTGGTTTCCTTTTTACACAAACACAAAACATTCTTGCAGAATCGCTGGAGGGCTTCTGACTTCGTGTCTTTTTACAAACACACACACACTCACACTCAGACCCTTGCAGAACCTCTAGAGGGCTTCTGACTTCTTGTTCTTTTTACACAAACACACACACACACACCATGGCAGAATCTCTAGAGCGCTTCTGACTTCGTGCCCTTTTCACACACACACACACACACACACACACACACACACACACACACACAAACCCTTTCTGAATCTCTGGAGGGTGTCTGACTTAATGTCATTTTCACAAACACAAACACACACACACTCTTGCAAAAACTGTAAGGGGCTTCTGACTTCGGGTCCTTTTTACACACACACACACACACACACACACTCACACTCATACACTTTGAGAAACATCTGGAACAGTCTGTTCTGGAGACTCAGATCCTGAGACTGTGGTGTGGGGGCACCAAGCTCACGTGGCTGAGGATGTTTCGGTGCAGGGTGGAGCCATGCACCCCAGAGCTCTCTGTATTCCACAGGCGGATGGTGCTGTCAGAAGAGCAGGTGATAAAGGAGCTCGGGGGCAGGCAGGCCTGTTGACTGTCCTTCACCTCAGGGTAGACCTGGAGGAGCACAAGGACCAGAGGGACCTGGGTCAGACCTTGGCTGCCCACAGAGATGGGACGGGATGAGAGTAGAGAAAAGGTTGGTCAAGACTTAGCCCCAGGCTTTTCCCAGAGCAAGCAAGTCATAATGATTAGCTCTTGTCTTTAACAAGTAAAGGAATATACATTAACCAAGCACCTAGTAAGTACTAGGCATTCTAAATCTCCCACTTACATTGTCTCCTTTTCGTAAAAATCAAATGCATCAGGTATGTCATTTCACAATTGCAGAAACTAAGGTTTGGTCAAGTTCAGGAACATGTCCAAAGAGGCAAAGCTAAGACTGCACAGGGGCATACTGAAAAACGTCTGAGATGAGTCAGCACTAAAATCCCCTCCCATCCTCAGAGCCAATTAACAGATACGCAGGGACCCAGGGGCACTGCTGGGGGAGCAAGGGTGCTGGAGGAAACAAATTCCACACTTGAGGAACTCCAGCTCCTAATAGTAGCCCAGGAAACACGGTCAGTCTCAGCAGACCTGGCCCACGTACCTCTACACTCCAGAAGCAGGAGGAATGATAGAGAGCTGAATACACCTTGCCCACTTTCTTGGGTCCTTCACATCCCAGACATAAATACTATGGTCATTGTACACACAAGACAGCCACTGATTTGCAGGATCAAAGGTCAAGGCGATGGTGTCCGGATACTTCGCATTGGCCACTGCAGCGAAAAGGTGACTGAGGAAAGAGGGGGGCGGGGTGTCCAGGGCAGACAGGGCAAACTGGTGAGTGAGCGCTAATGAAATGGGGCACTCAAGGGAGGAGCAGCAGGTTGGCCAGCAGTCACTGGAGAAAGAACGCAGCAGCTGGCCTGGCATTCCTTGCCATGGGGCTCTCCAAAAGAACACAAGTTATTTCATAGCCCCCAACGTCAGGCGGGGATAGTGTGTGGCCGTGATGCAGCCAAGCAGATGTCAGGCCCTTCTAGACTCACGTCAGAGGACAAGGAAGGACACTGTGCAAGCCACAACCATGGTCATATATCATTTCCTACCAATTGCAGATTTAGTCCCGTCCTGCCCTGAAAGAGAAATTAATATACCCAACTGCAGAACTGCCCCGCTTCCTGACAGCACTGAAACCAGAGCAAAACTTCACTTCCTGCAATCACCCAACCCAAGGCCCGAGGCTACAATAAGCCCCTCCTACCGCAGCTGCCACCCAGGACCACCCTGAGGGAGAAAGGCCTGCTCCATCAGGTTTCCAGTCTCTCTCAGAAACCCTAAGGAACTGCCCGTCTGTCCTAGCTGTGGTCTTTACAGGACAATGCATTACCACACGGCAGACTCAGATTACCACGGTTGCCCACAGTGAGCAAGAAATGCTAAAAGACCCACCTGTGCTTGACTGCAAGGGTCTTCCCAGAGGTCTATGTGTGCCCTCCTCTCCTTGCAGCATGCCAAGGATGGCCTGGCACAGAGTGGGGCTCTGACAGGACTCAGGGGCCCACCCACACGGCTCACCTGGCCTCTGTGATGCTGGCAATGTCTGTCCCCAGGGCATGGTGCCGGGGCAGCGTGCTGAGGAAGTGCAGGTTGGAGGGGTTGAAAAGGCGCACGGTGCCGTCAGCACAGCCACAGAAGATGTAGTCCTGGCTCACCGAGATGCAGTGGGCCACTGTGGTCTGTGAGCACAGAAGCCCCAGTCAGCAAGGGCGTCTGCACACTCCTTCACCCGACACCTCAACAGCCATGAGCCAAGAGGCAAGGACAAGTGCAAGGCAGGCCAGCTGCCCTGGCCGGAGCACCTCATTGCCACTCGCTCTAACAGCAGCTAGCCAGATGGCCCACAGCTCCGTGCAATTAGGGGGAAGGAGTCAGCAAGCCGTATAAGGCACCTGAGTTTTAGGCAGACACACTCAGAAAAGGCCGGCCAAGAGAAAGGCAGCAGAGGCAGCAGACAGGGCCAGCACACTTACTGTGATGCTATCTTTGTGCTGAGCAGAAGAGGAAAGCAGAGGAAGAGGCAGAGACAGAGAGCGCGAGCGAGCTGAGAGGTTCCCAAACACCTTCCTCCGCCTGGGGCCTCCCCCAGCGTGCATGCAGACCCCGATGCTAGCCTGAGGAACCCCGGAGCCTGGAGGTGACAGACAGGAGGGTGCCGACAAAGCATTCACTTACCCTCAGCTCCACCCACTTGTCCACCAGTCTCCGGTCACTGAACTCGCACAGCTGCCCCGAGGATGTGATACAGAAGGTGCTGTCAGCCTTCTTCCCGCAGCCACAGGCTACATCAGTGAACAGGTTGTTCCGCAGGTCCCCCAGCAGCGCGGAGCGGCCCAGCAGGGGCACAGTGGCATTCACCTGTGGAGGCACACCACAGGTGCCACCCACCCACCCACCCTGCAGGCTACCCCCTGGAAAGCAGGCCCTGGGGAGAGAGGGAAAAGGCTTCCCTTGCAGATTGACATAGCACCTGGCCCAGCTGAGACTTCCAAGGGGCTTTTGAGCATGCAGAAGGGGGCGCAGGTGGAACAGATCTGGGCAGACCCCACCCTGGTGGCTACTTGCTGCCTCACCTTTGAGGTCTTGCTGTCATCAAGGTACCAGAATTTGATGTGCTGGTTGCCTGCAATGACAAAGTAGCTGCAGTCCTCAGAGAAGGATACTGCTGTCACCCGACTGGACACCTTGTTGGAAGCCACTACAATGTTTTTTCTGGAGAGAAAGTCAAGGGAAATCAAGGCTCTGCTTCTAGGAGCTGAGGGAAAAGAAACTTACACACTGAAGGAGGTTAGACAAGCTGTGAACTTGACCTCTCCTTCTGCCCCTTCTTCAGCATCCTAGATACACAGTTGCTCCTTTCTGCTCAGAGTTCTCTAGAGAGGGACTGAGGCCAGCAGGCGGAAGTGAAGGCCACCTGTCAGCAGTTTCTTGGCTCCCCTCCTGGCCCTGCCTGTCCTGAGGCCAGCAGCCCACTCACCTTCCAGGCCCAGACATTGACGATCATGTCATGCTGGTAGCCCACTGAGACAATGTACTTGGCGCTGGGTGAGAAGGCCACACACGCCAAGCCATACTTATGCTCCTGAAGCTCTGCCACCTAGCTGCGCTCCGACACGTCCCATACCCGCACAGCAGGCATGTGTCCACTCTGCGGGGACGAAGACCACAAAGTAAAGGCCAGAGGCAGCCATCTCCCTCCCCATCCACGGAGGCCTGGCCCTCCCAGCCACTGGACAAGAGCCTGCACATAAATGAAGGACACCTAACCTAATGTGCCTGCACATGAATCAAGGATACCCCCGGAGGGAATGTGGTCAGTGTTGGGGAACAGGGACTCTCAGGGATGGGCTCCTGGCGTGATTTGAATGGGCAAGAACCACCACTCCTGCGGTTTGCTCCCACAGCCTCACAGGGCAAGTCTATGGGAGGGCAGCCCTGTTCCACACTCTGACCAGCAGGGGGACTCCAGGGATAAGGAATGTTTTAAGGAGGTGTTTTCCAAAATGTGGTTCCCAAATTGGCAGCTTCAGCCTCATCTGGAACTACTTGTTAGCATTGCAAACTGAAGAGAGCCACCCCAGACCTGCTGAGCCCGAGAGCCAGCAGTCTGTACTACGGGGCCACCATAGCACTTCTGACGCAGGCTACAGCCTAAGAACACTGCTCTAGGGCAGACCAAACACCCAAAGTGGACACCAGTACAGAAAATCAAACTTGGCACCAGTCCTATGAGGGCCGCAGGCTGTCACTCTCTGCTAAGGCCAGGCCACCCCCTCAGCAGTGCCTGAGCTTCCTACCTCACTCACCTCGCCGGTGACCAGGTACTTGCCATCAGGAGAGAAGGCAAGGGCAGTGATGGTTTTCCTGAAAGGAATGGGGGCAGGCTCAAGAGGGGCACTGGCAGCCTGGCCCAGGTCTGGCCTCTCACAGTCCCCTCTCTAAACAAGGGCAGCAAACCCGCCCTCCCTGTGCTGCTTCCCTTGCAGGCCTGGGGCCCAACAGGGCCCAATGCTACAGAGAAGCAGGTGGCACCCCTCTGGCCGTCCCTGGGGAAAGGTGGCACTCCCCAAAGCCCCAGAGCCCATTTACCTGGAGCTGTTGAGGATGTGGTGCTGCTTGTGTTTCCGGGGATTGAAGAGCACAACCACACACCTGGGGAGAGGGAGAGGGGAGCACAGGCTTAGCACCCCACCTCAGTGGCCCAGCCCGGAAGACCCCATGTTGCCAGAGTGCAGCTGGCTCCTGGCAGCACTCTTCTGCCTTTCTCCCCTTCTGTAGCCCCACACGGTGCAAGGGCCTGTAGGGAGCCCTGGGTGCCCAGTGATGGGGTGGCCGGTCTTCCCAGAGCCCTTGTCCCTACCCCAGGGCAGAGGGCAGAGAGAAGGATGCACATGATTTGGGTAAGAACAGGCCTCAGCTGTGCCCTTGTTTACAGACCTCCTTGTTTCCAGGAGAGAGTGGGATCTCTCATGTCTGCACCCATGTGTGTACTTGGCAAGAGACAGCCCTCCACATGTTGGATGAGGAAGCAAGTGGAAGGTCAGGGCCCAGGGCCAGGCCTGCAGGGAGACTAAGGGGGATGGAGAGGCAGAAAACTACCTGAGGGAGGGAACTTCATGGAGCTGCTGGCCCAAGTCAGACTCTTTAGCCCAAAGAGACTGAGCAGCGCCATTCTAACAGCCTCCAGGCTCCCTCTCCAGTCAGGCAGCAAGGCTGGGTGAGATTACATGGAGACTGAAATTCAAGAGTGAACTCGAGAGAGGAAGGCAGGTAAGAGTCAGGGACAAGGAGCTGGGAGCCAACAGCTCGCCAGTGTCTCAGGGGCCATGGCGCTCAGCAGGTTTAGGCCCTCTGCCCAGCTGTCCCCTCTCTTCATTAGCGCTGTGCCTACTACTTGCTATTAGCTGGCCACAGCAAGCCTGGAGCCTGCTCCCCCAGGTAAGGGGGTCGACTGCGTAGACGGAGGAGAGACTCAGTAGAAAGCTACTTGTCCCAACACTGCCTTTTACAACAGGAAGCAGACACAGGACCCGCATCTGGACCCCACTGCTTGCAGATGGGAGCAGGAGCTGCAGCACAGGGCTTGGTCTCTTCTGCAGACAGAGGCCTCTGGCTCGGCTCAATGAGCCAGTTCGCTATGCAAATTCCACTGTCAACTACGGATTCTGGGATCTTGGAGGTGCACCAGGTAAGCTCACAGTTGGCTACCAGGCTGATTGACAGCCTTAGAAGCCTGAGCATCATCCTCTTCTCCTCAGAGCCCCCCCCCTCCAATCCTTTTTCACCCTCTTTTTCTTTGTTCTCTTTTTTATCTCCTTTCTCTCTTTAAACCGATTTGAAGACCCCTGCTCTCCACATCCCTTGAATGAGGAAAACAAGATGACGTTGGAAACACGCAGACTCACACTTGCCCAGTTGCTCTGAAGGAGAGTCTAATACATGAGACTGGCCTAACTCCTCTAAAACAGAGCTGCCTGCACAGAGGATGAAAGGAACTGTGCTCAAACACTCAACCACATTCACTGTCGCTGAGTCGATTCTGACTCACAGTGACCCTACAGAACACAGCAAAACTGCCCCTGTGGGTTTCCGATACGAACTATCTAGGGGACCACAAAGTGTCATCTTTCTCCTTTGGAGTGCCTGGTGGGGCCTAACTGCTGTCCTTGCCATTAGAACCCCAACACAGAACCATGACACCCTCAGGTATCTGGGCATCCAAAATTGAGAGATAAGGACCACTAAGGAATAGAGCCAGGGTTCACAAACAGGGCTTCTGATTTCGGGTCCTTTTTACACACACACACACACACACACACACACACACACACACACGGTCACACTCACATCCAAATGCATACCCATACCCTTGCAGAATCTCTGGAAGGCGTCTGACTTCATGTCCTTTTTACACACACACACACACACACACACACACACCCCTTGCAGGATCACTAGAGGGCTTCTGATTTTGTTTCCTTTTACACACACACACACACACACACACACACACACACACACACATCATACCCAGGCAGAATCACTAGAGGGCTTCTGACATTGTGTCTTTTTTACACACAAACACACATACACACCGTTGCAGAATCTCTAGAATGCTTCTGATTTACCGTCCTTTACACACACACACACACACACACACACATACACACACACACACACTTGCAGAACCTCTGGAGGGCTTCTGACTTCGTGTCCTTTTTACACACTAACACACACACATATACACACATGCACGCACCCTTGCAGAATATCTGGAGGGATTCTGATTTCCTGTCCTTTTTACACGACACACCCACACAGACACACACACACACCCTTGCAGAATGTATAGAGGGCTTCTGATTTCTTGTTTTTTACACACACACACACACACACACACTCACAATCATACCCTTCCAGAATCTCCTTAGGGCTTCGGACTTCATGTCCTTTTTCCAAACACACACATACATGCACCCTTGCAGAATCTTCAGAGGGCTTCTGACTTCGTGTCCTTTTTACACACCCACTCACACTCATACCCTTGAAGAATCTCTAGAGGGCTTTTGACATCTTGTCCTTTACACACACACACACACACACACGCACACCCTTGCAGAATCTCTGGAGGGCTTCTAAAGTCATGTCCTTTTTACATACAAACACACACATCCTTTCAGAATCTGTAGAGGGCTTCTGACTTCGTGTCCTTTTTACACACACACATTCACACTCATACCCTTCCATAATCACTGGATGTCTTCTGACTTCATGTTCTTTTTCCACACACACACACACGCAAACACACACACACACTCACACCCTTGCAGAATCTCTGGAGAGGGTTTGAACGACCCTGTTGGTCATGGTATGTCGTGTGACTAGAAGTGTATATGAGCAGAGAATCCCTAGAGAACAATTACTGAAGTCTATAGAGCAGGGGTCAGGGATACACTGCGGGTCTCTCGGTCCATGCATGTGGCTCTGAAGTAAAATGGAAACCTATTCAAGGACAGTTATTATTCAGATAATGGTGATTGAAGTTGCAAAACTATATTTTTTATCTCAAAGAATGTTTCAATTGTTGTGAGAGACAAAGTGGGCTCTTCTATCTCAAAAGTTTGCCTCCCCGGATGTAGATCAAGATGGCGGCTATGTCTAGAAACAGTCACTTCACATTTTGATATTTTTGCTTAATAAAGTGTCTGTGGTTTTAGAGCAATGCTTTCTGACTTACCCTCACATACTTTTACAGAATAAGTGATGAAGCAGCTGCTTGGACTGGGTGGGCACAGGGAAGCTGGGAAGGGTGAGGACCAGGAACAATCACTAGATAATAAATTATTTAATACATCTGCATCGGGACTGTGGCTCCAGAGCTACAACTCCGGTGCTGTGCAGCACATTTCTTCCAATTTGAAACAAAATTGGAGTCAATTATTATCTTCCTCATCAGTCATCATTTCCTATGGTTCTGGGGATTGGCAGTACTAAGCTAGCAGATTCTTCTGTGCGGTTGCCGTCTGGCAATGGCTTCTGATGGAGACATCTCACACAGCTTCCCCACTGGTGTACTTGACAATGGCCACTGGTGTTTGCTGGGACTTTAAGAGGGACTAGTGTCAGCATCTGCATGTGGCCTCTTCATCACACTTCCTCACGGCAAGGGGACTGGACTCCGAGGGTCTTGTACAGAGAAAGAGCCAGGTGGGAGCTGTATTACCTCAGAAGTCACACCGCACCTCACCTGCCAAACTTGACTCCTGGAGAGCCATAAGGCCGGCGTGGGTTCAAAGGAGGAAACATAGACTCCAACTTGGGATGCAGAATGACAAGATTCTGGAAGAGCTTGTAGGGAAGAAACAATCCCTGAAGGCGTTTTGTGAGCTACAGTCTTCCCCAGGACATAAACCTTAACTGGGCAACTCAGTGGTAGCCTTGCCAACTCTGGCTGGTGAGTTCCAGTGACTTTCTTTTGAAGGGAGGGAAGGCAAATTTGGAAGGGAAGCCTCAGAAGCCCCCAAGTGGCCTAGAACCTCACCTTGGCAGACACCCACTGAGAGATCCTTCCTCCTTCAGGGAGTTAAGCTGGGCGAGAGGATGGTAGCTGGAAGGACAAAAGGAATTGACTAATACTCTGGAATTACATCACTCGCTCTCTTTGTAAGTTTTTCACTCTTGTTCTTGTCCTGTGTTGAATCTATCTTTCCCTTACTCTCCCCTAGGACCTTCCCCTTAGATATGGGGCTGCGGGGACGGGTTGATTGATCTGTGCTGAAATCGGGGAGGTAGGTAGTAATAGAGGGAACCCGTTACTACTCCCAGAGTTCCCATAGCAACCTGGACCAATTGGTGGGAGGAATGGAAAGATAAAGGCTGCATTGGGGGTTTTGGTGCTTGGTGGAGGTGAAGGCTGACGTGTTTAGAGTGGGGAGAGGAAAACAGCCTGTTGGGGAAATGTTATTGGAGATGGCTTTGAGACTAGCCTCTACTGGTCTCTTGCTTCTCACTATCCTCTTGGTAGCAGCACGTGTGTTCCCCTCCCCACCATCCCCTCATCCCAACTTGGAGCCCTTCTGGCTATTATTTCCTTATGGAAAAGCTGTCAGCTCATCATCCTGCTTTCTTCCATTCATGCTTCTTTAGCTCCGTGTTGACTTCTAACAGGAGAGAATCAGAAAAGTTAAGTCCCCACCCCACAGGGCATTTGCTGAAGGAGACTGCAATCTGTGTACGGAATATCTCCTAGCTCACTCTCTCACTTCTCCCTAAGAGATTTTTCCTGCCACTGCTCCTGGCTGGAGGGGATGGAGCGTTCAAGTGATGCCACAGAAGTCACAGCAAAAGAACCAAGGCACTTGGAGGACCATTCATGAGCTGGAATATGATAGAAGCTCTTGAATGGGAAGCCACCATTCTGGCAGTAAACATGCTCCTATGGACCCTCCCAGTTCTAAGGCTTTAGTGCAGTCCCACCTGAATGAGTTCTCCCTGGGTGAGTTCCTCCTGAAAGCGAAAGAGGGTTTATCCTTCTTTTTCTTTGAAGCTACACCTTCTATACCTACTGGATCCAGATATTGAGGATCTTCGCTTCCTGATTCCTGAACTCAACTGTGCTGATTGAGAGCTGCATGGCCAAGGACCCAGACACAGCTCTGGATTCTCTGTTCGCTCTCTTTAGCCACCATTGTTTTCCTTTTGTCTAATTGTGCAATCTCGGGGGATGCTTTATTGTAAAGTTCTTCCACTTCCCTAAAGGCGGGTATAGAGAAAGGCAAAGTTAACTGGAGTCTCTCCAGCACACACTAGAACCCCAAGGGGGCTGCATAGGTCTCATCCAAAAGTGGAGATCTGCTGCCTCACGCCTAGACTGGGTACCCATCATGGGTAGGGGCCAAGTGCTGTTTCTATCTGGACCTTCAGTGTCTTCTCAGTGCCTGGCTCATAGAGGAAATGAAAAATGCTTGTTTCTTCTTAACAAGTCAGAGATTTACTATTGTTGTTAGGGTCGGTCCTGTTGGTTCCCACTCATAACAACCCTATGTCAAACAGAACACAACGCCACCCAGTACCATCATCACAATTGTTCTTATGTTTGAGCCCATTACTGCAGCCCCCATGTCCATCCTTCTCATGAGAGCCTTCCTCTTTTCCATTGCCCTTCCACTTTACCAAACATGAAGTCCTATTCCTGGGCCTGGTCTCTCCTGACAACATGTTGAAAGTACACATCCAAAGGGTGACAAAATCTGGCCATCCTTACTTCTAAGGAGCATTTGGCCTGTGCTTCTTCCAAGACAAGTTTATTGGTGCTTCTGGTAGTCCATAGTACTTTCTATGGTTCTTTTTTCCTAGCACCATAATTCAAATGCATCGATTCTTCTTTGGCCTGCCTTATTTAATCTCCAAATTTTACATGCATAGGAAGTGTTTGAACATACTATGGCTTGTGTCAGATGCACCTTAGTTCTCAAAATAACATCCCTGCTTTTCAATACTCTAAAGAGGTCTTTTGAATATTTAGCCAATACAATGCAATGCATTTTTTAAGCTCTTGACTGCTGCTTGCATGAGCATTGATCATGGATCCAAGGAAGAGGAAATCCTTGACCACCTCACAATTCTACATCTAAGCATATACCTCAAAGAATAACAAACAGAGACTCAAAGAGATAGTGGTATACAAGTTCACTGCAGCACTACCCACAATAGCTGAAAGGTGACTATTACCAAAGTGCCCAGGGCCCGAAGAATGGATAAACCAAACAATATCTAAGTCATACAATGGAATATTATTCAGCCTTTAAAAAGGAATGATGTTTTGGAACATGCTACACCATGCAGGGACCTTGAACACCTTCTGCTGAGTGAAACATGTCAGACCATAATGAGATTGATATAAAATATGCAGAATCCATAGGGAATCCATAGACAGCAAGCAGAGTCACGGTTGATAAGGATTGGGTGATGAAAGCAATGGGGAGTGACTGGTTAATGAGCATTGACTGTGTCTCCATTCAGAGTGATCCAAATGTTGGCCTGATCCTATATTCGATTTGCATGGAGCCCCTGCCCTCTCCTGAGGGGTAGCCTCAGCAAAGGCACTGACAGGCTCAGAATCTTGGTTTCCTGACCTGTGAGTGTGCTGGAAAGATTAGATGGAGTAATAAAGAATGACACTGATCACAACCAATAATTATAAAGCACTTACTATGGGCCAGACATTGTTCCCCAGCCGTGCTTCTAGCAGGCACACAAATACAATGCCCTTGGGGCCTAACAGAAACTCAGATTCCACTTCAGCAGATCTGAAGCAAGCTGTGAGAAATGGAGTTTCTAATGGGGACAACAGTGAGGACCAGGATTCTCAGAAGGATTGAGGCATTTGAATGGCAGTGATGGCAAAGACCGTTTGTGGAGTATACTGTGTGTGGCCAGGAGAACGAGCAAATCAGTCCTGGAGGAAATTGAGCCAGGACACTCTTCACAGAATGTTCCTAGAAGAGAGAATGGCAAAATTTTGTCATGCTGATTTTGGTCATGTCGTTAGGAAAGACCAGTTGCGAGAAGAGGACATCATGTGGATCTGGGGAAACTCTTCATGACACGGACTGGCACCATAACCGCAACAATGACCTCAAACCAGCCGATGGGCAGGAAGATGGCATAGGATCTGGCAGTGATTTGTCCTATCAGACCTACGGTCAAAAGGAGTCAAATTTGACTTACTGGAGACTAACAACAACAACAAGGTCTTTCTATGTATTGATGCATTCAATCTCAACCTCGAACACACAACCTAAGCACTATTTTTCACTTCCCTTCTACACACAGCAGCGCAAAGGGGGTCCAATGATTTGTCCCAGGTCATGGAGCTCGAAGGACATAGAGCCAGGACTGGACAATGGAGCGATCTGACAACAGAGACATTAAACATAAGCAGGGCTTTGTCTCCCACAAAGATCATAGGCATAACCATAATGGACTTGGCACAAGTCCTGCCGCATGGCAACCTTTCAGCAGATAGGTGCTATCTTAGTGCCATCCAGTTGACAGCAAGTCAGCGACTGTATAGGACAGGGTAGAACTGTCTGTGGGTTTTTGACACGAAATATTTACAGCAGTAGAACTCCTCATCTTTCTCCCACAAAAGTCCCTATGATTGTTAGTAATTTGGTCAGAAGTCACTTTAATGGTGACCAAATCCTTCCTTTTTTGGGATTCAACATTATACCACAGTGCTTCTAATAGCTCCTCGCCCTAAACCAAAACAGGCATGAGAGAGTTGATTCTGACTCATGGTGCCCCATGTGTGCATTGCATAGGACTTTCAAGACTATAGGCTTTAAGCAGGTTGCCAGGCCATTCCTCCATGGTGTCCCTGGGTGGGTTCCAATGGCAAATGATTTGTTAAATAGTTGTGTGTGGAACTGTTTGCCCCCCTTCAGGAACTCCAATATCCTTGCAGCTCTCTATTCACAAAGAACTCTCCTTCCAAACAAGAGCTCAGAGTGCTTGTTTTCTCTCTCTTATTTTCTTTACATCAAGTTGTTTGGGACTCCCCAGGAGCTGGGTCCCAGGGACATATTTATATGTAATTATGACCCTGTCATCTACAACATGATCAGGATAAATGGAGAAAAGACTGAAGTGATCAGGGCTATCTTCTTTCTGGAGTCCACAATAAATGATCATGCGAGCCCCGGTCAAGAACTCAAGGGATGTATTGTATTGGGTAAATCTGCTGTTTGAGATCTCTTTCTTTTTTCTCTTTTTGCAGCTGGGAAAGAGAAAGGGGAGATGGGCTGTTCTCCCAAGTTGGGGTCCCTGCCAGGGCACCCCCCACTCAAACCTGGCCAACTCCACTCGGGAATAGAGTTCCCTGCCACTACTGTAGAACTGCCCTGTGGAAGGACCAATGTCCTAAAGGTTCAGAATGGAGAAGACAAGTTTCAAGAGCTACAGCCTAGCCCCTTACAGCCAGAGTGTGACTCAACAAGGGCCCCCACAGGCACTTTCTAGGGATCTTAAGTAGTTGGGGCTTAAGGAGAGTGGCATGGGGCCCTAGCAAGCTAGGAGCCCATCCCAGGCTGGGGTTACATATCCCAAGCACTTGATGGGGAGGCCTCAGGTAAGCAGTGGGCCCAATGGAGTTCTGGGTATGTGGGCCTGGGGGAGGGGAGCCACCTTTGGGGCTGGACCAACCCAGGGCATCCCAAGTGGGATGGGGTGCAGGGGCCTGGGTAGGGTCCCTCTTCCTCTCCATCCTCCATGGCCAGTCAGGCTAACACAAGATCTTCGGCAGGCAGGGGGCCTGGGGCAGTGCCCAGATGAGCCAGGGGCTAGCTGGGCAGGTGGTGTTTCCTGGGTAGGCAGAGGGCATCGGGCAGGGTCTTTGTGGCAGGCCCAGTCCCAGGTGGGCAGGGACTTGGAACAGGGATCCCATGCATGTGCCCGGCCTGGACTGGACCCAGGGTTGGCAAAGGCCCTGATGCAGGTTCCTGGGTGGGCAGCGGGCCCAGGGCAGAGTCTTGGTGGTGAGCAGGCCCAGGGAGGGGTCAGGGGTCTGGAGTGTGGTCCTGGGTGTGTCAGCTGGGCAGGGCGGGGATCCTGGTGGCTGGCCAGGTGCCTGGTGGGTTCCAGACCCACATCAGGGGTCATGGTGGCAAGGCCCTTCCTGGTGGGCAGGGGTCTGGGAAGGGGCGGGAAGGCTGCACAGGCCACACCTGGTCTTTGAAGTCCTAGGCCTTGCGCATCAGGTCATTATGGCCCATGGAGGCAGTGCGGCTCTGAGGCTTCAGAGCTTGGCTCGCTCAGCTCCTGAGCCCTTGACCTCTATAGGAAGTGCTGGCTGACCTCCTGTCATGTTCTCAATAGGCTCCAGCTGCTGCCAAGTAGGCCAAGCCTTAAAGGGGCCATGGGCTTCCACCTGTGCGCCCCTCCTCCTCACCCTTAAAGGGGCCGCGTGCTGCCGCCAGAGACCTCTTTCAAAAGTGTTCTTCAAAGGGTTTAAGAGCAAGAATGTTACATTAAGGTGCACCTGACTAAAGCCATCTTAGTCATATTTTCGATGGCCTTCTATGCACGTGAAAGTTGGACATTGAAAAGTAAGATCAGAGAAGAATCAATGCATTTGAATTGGGAGGCTGGTAAAGAATATTGAAAGTACTATGAACTGCCAAAGAACAAACAAATGTGGGTTAGAAGTACAGCCAGAATACTCCTTAGAAGCCAGGATGGTGAGGCCTCCCCTCACGTACCGTGGGCATACTGTTAGGGAGAGACCAGTCCCTGGGGGAGGAAGGACGTCCTGCTTGGTGAAGCAGAGAGGCAGTGAAAATGAAGAAGAACTTCGGCCAATGGATTGACACAGTGGCTGCAACAAGGGGCTCAAACATAACAACAATTGAGAGGATGGGGCAGGACTGGGTTGTGTTTCGTTCTATTATCCATAGGGTGGCTAGGGGTTGGAACTGACTCAATGGCATCTAACAGCAGAAACAATGTCTACACCCGCTACTAACAGGACAGGAAGTTTCCCAACCCCTCTCATCTCTCAACCCCAGGAACAGAGATGCCACCTTCCTTCTAGCTGTATTCCCAGTATCTAGAACAGAGCTCAGCAATGAAGTACCTAACAAACCTGAAGTAGCTGTTACTTAGCTCCATGCCTCAGAGGTCTCAGTTCCCAAGTCCCGAAACAATGACATCAGTGTTGTTGTTTGTTGCCATCAAGTCGACTTCCAGTTACACCTGCGTCACACCTGCCTACCTAGAATCCCACCTTATGAAAATAAGCCAGAACAATGATTCTTGCCCACGGTGTCTGCAGACTATGACTCACCACACTGAAGGGATGTCATGTAAATGTTGAACTGCTAGCTCAAAGGTTGACAGTTCAAACCACCAGCTGCTTCAAGGAAAACGATGAGGCTGTCTGTTCCAGTAATGTTGGACAACGTTGGAAAATTTACATAGGGCCTCCATGAGTTGGAATTGACTGGACAGTAATGGGTTTGCTGTACCTGGAATGATGATGCGACCAGAGAAAGAATGAGAGGGAAGTCTGAAAAAGAAGCACCGACCTGCCCTCCATCGGGCTGTTTTGTGATTTTTTTGCAGCAGATGGTTCAAAGGGAACAGGGAATGAAGAGGCGGAGTGCATGGCACAGTTGAGGGCTATTTGCCTTTCTGACCAAGTGCCTCTGTGAGAAAAGGGGGAGGGGAGGCTTGACCTGGATCTTGATCAAAGCCCAAGAAAATATATGAATTTCCAGAATGAGAGAGGTTTCCCAAGTCAGGGTAGTAACAGGAGCTGACAGCTCTCACCTCTGACCCTGTGGGCCCTGTTCAAAGAATCTCCTGGACTGGGTGGGAGGTGGGTGGTTAGTCAGAGAGACAAAGAGACAGTCGAACTAGGAACTCTGGCTCTTTCCCAGCCTGAGCCTGAGCCCCTGAGCCTCCTCAACTCCACTCTCCCCCTTCCCCGGCCCCCCACAGAGACACCTTCCAGAGGTCTTCCCGTACCCATATGTAGGTTTTGGCTCTTCCTGCTTTTGGCTCTGCTCAGTGGCAGGGCATTTGAAGGGTGGTTGTGGGATTTGTACAGTTGACATTAGGGTAAATGTGTGATCATTTCTTAAATTGATCCTACTGCAGCTTTAGGCTGTGTTTCCAAACTCCCTGTCCTCACAGAGGCTCTGCAGAGGGGACAGTGGCTCTGATTCCACCTGGAAGTTCCTGGTTGAGCACATGGATTTCCCATCCCAGTCTAGCCATGGCACCAGGGATCAGGGTGCTAGGAGAGGGGCAAATGGGTCCCCAAAGGAGATGTGTGGTGACCACAAAAGTGACACACTGGTGGTCACCTACTAATTGTACATGGTGGTGCTTGCCCCTCTCAAGGTGGAAACATACAATTTTGCCTATGCCTCTTCTCTAAAAGCAAGTGGACCTGCTTGTGACAGGAGGTTTTGGAAAGTTCTTTCATGGGCCACAAAGAAGTGTGGCTGATCCAGTGTCTCAAGCTGATTTCGAGTAGTGTCCAGAGAGTTCATGGTGAAAGGGGGTAGGGAACTGTGGGGGGCTGGCCAGGGAGTGAACACGGAGTAATTTGAGCCAGACAGAGTAATGAATGGGAGGCAGAATGGATATGGAAGTAATCTGGGGGACGAGTTTGGATCTGCCTCTGTGGGTTTCTGGCACTATAAATTTGTCCATTGTCAGAAGGCCTCATCTTTCTCCCTCTCAGAGCAGCTAGTGGGTTTGAACTGCTGGCTTTGAGATTAGTAGCGGGATGCTTAACCCACAGCATCACCAAAACTCCTTAGCAAGAAGGATATTACCACAACCACAGCCACGAACCCTTTTTCCTAATTTTCTGAGAGATAGAGAGGAAAGAGTGCTGTCCAGCGTTCGACTCCCTTTAAAGAAAATGGGAGGTCCAGGGTGATGACAGCAGGTGGCTGGAACATCCTAGCCTGGCATCCAGGGCCACCCGGAAAGATTCTCCCTTGTATGCTCTGTGAAGTAGGCACACTCAAAGACCACAGGACCTCGGTCTCAGCTGTCGGCCTCGGGGCTTGGGTTTCTTAGTTCCTGCTGCTTGGGGAGGGGCTGCTCGATGGAGAGCCTCGTCACTTAGCATCATGGCTGCTCAGACGTGATACCCCTGAGTCGTGTAATTTACATTTCATGCACAATTGAAGCAGCTAATGGTGTCATTCTCCAAGGGGGGTACAAGTTGTCATAATGTTAATTACATTGCAGGCGTGCTCCCTCTCCTTTGTCCCCAAGTGCTCCATTGGAAGTTCCCAGGTAGCAGTCGAGTGGGTGTCCAAGAGAGTGGCTTTGGCTCTCTCCAAGGTGTCATGGCTGAGGAGTGGTTACAAGGCCAAGAATTCTTTCTCTGATTTCGTTGTGGGTGTGTTGGCGCAGTGCGAGTAGAGGTGGCAGCTAAAACAGCCCAGTGATCTCCCCATCCTTTTCTCCCCTGCGCGTGTGCAATCGGGCAGGGCTGGAGGGTGCCTGTTCAATGCTCAAGCTAATTTTGCTTGATAGGGGACAGTGGAGATGATGTGTAGGGAAAAGGAGGCAAAATCCAACCACTCTTAGTCCAGATATCAGCAGACGGTAGAGCTAAGCCTGTAGTCTCTGAGGCTGGTCTGCTGGGATTTAAATTCCAGCTCCCCCTTGGATAACCTGGTTACCCCTGGGCCAGATGGCTTCACCTCTCTGTGCATTCGTGTTCTCACCTATAGACGGAAGCTGATGCACTACCAATGGGTCAGTCGATTCCAACTCATAGTGAGCCTGGAGGACAGAGTGGAACCATTCTATAGGCGTTCCCATAGGCTGTGACTGATACTGGAGCAAATTGACGCATCATTCTCATGGGAAGCTGCTGAGGGTTTCGCTGAGCTAGTGGTAAATAGTCAAGGGCTTCTCTACTGCCCCGCCAGCGCTCCTCTTAAAGGGGTTGCAAAAGTCACCAAAACCCCACTTCTCTAGAGTTCATTCAGACTCATAGCAACTCAGCAGGATAAAGTAATAACTGTCCCTGCAGACGTCCGACCCTGAAAATCTTTATGAGCTCAGACAGCCCCATCTTGATTCCGAAGAACAGCTGGTGGGTTTGAATCACCGACCTTCTGGTTAGCAGTTCTAATGCTTCACCCACACCACCACCCGTGGGATGAAATGAGTGAATGTACATGCAATGCTTAGGATACTTGTACATAACATGCACTTAGTAATTGTGAGCTATTGTGGTAGGAGGGGAGTCCAAAAACCAAACCAAACTCACTGCCATCGAATCCACTCTGACTCCTCATGACCTGAGTTTTACCCTATAGGACAGGGTCCAACTGCTCCTGTGGGTATTTGAGATTGTAACTTTATAGGATTGGAAAGTTTCATGTTTTTCGCTGAGAGTGGCTGGTGGTTTTGAACTATTGGCTTTGGGATTAGCAGCCCAATATGTAATCACCCACGCCATTATTAAATGTGAGCTACGAGTTTCTGACATTTTCTGTGAGGTGGTAGAAGTATATGTCATTCCTATATTTAAAGAAGGTAAATCTACTGAAACAGAACAATTGCCATGGCTTTCCAAAGAGAGGAGAGATGTCAGTTTTAAGGATATATAGAGCTGTGAGTCATCCCTGGAGAGTACAAATGGTTAAAACACTTGGCCATTTTAACAGAAACTGAGGAGGTTCAAGCGCACCCAGAAATACCTTGGAAGAAAAGCCTGGCCATCTGTTTCTGAAAGGTTATGCCCATTGAAAGTCCTATGACTCACCATGAATCGCAATCAACTCAGTGTCAAATGGTCATTTTAAATTTCAAGATGGTTCCTGGGCTGAAAGAAAACATTCTAAGTTGTCTATTGAAGAGGAGGTTTGTGAGAGCACCTGGCCCATTCAAACACAACTGATGAGGAACCTCGGTGGGGCCACTGTACACAGACCAGGCCATGCTTTCTCCACATCTGGTTCTGTTGGATGCTGTCAAGTTGGTTTCAACTCGTGGCGACTCTACATACAACCGAAAGAAACACTGCCTGCTCCTGTGCCAGCCTCACAATTGTTATGTTTTAGTGTGTTGTTGTAGAAACTGTGTCCATTCATCTTGGTGAGGGTCCTCCCCTTTTGGGTGCCCCTTTACCAAGCATGATGGCCTTTTCCATGATGTTGTTCCTCATAGCTCCTGATGCCCAAGGATGTGAGATAAAGTCTAGCCATCCTTGCCTCTAAGGAGCAATCTGGATACACTTCTTTCAAGACAGATCTTGCTCCTCAACTGAAATTCTTGCAGAGAGAGTGAAAACACACCTGATTTTCCTAGAGTCTCGTTTCCCAAAGTGGGCAACACCACCCACCTACTGGGCACAGAAAAATCCAGAGATCTACAAAGCAGATATCTACATTTTATCCTGGATGGTGGGCTATAGTACAAAATTATTTCATTGCTGGGGGGTCCTGAGTAATTTCTTTTTCTGAAAAGAGGGCAGTAGGCAGAATAAGTTTGGGAACCTTTGGTCTGGAGCAGGAGCTGGAAACCTGTTTTTCTGCCAAGGACCATGTGGTGATTTATAACATCATTCATGGGGCCATACAGGTCAAATATTTAATGAACTCACCCCTAAGGTGATGGCTACAAATGCTTCTCGTTGTTGAGATGTGTGATGCTGGCAGCTATTGATTATTTGGGGGGCCCTATACAGCCCTCGGGCCATACATTGGTCTAAGGTAGTGGATCTCAACCAGTGGGTCACGACACCTTTGGGGGTCCAATGACACTCTCACAGGGGTTGCCTGGTTCATCGCAGTAGCACAATTACAGTGATGAATTAGCAATGAAATAACTTTTATGATCGGGGTAAACACAACCTGAGGAACTGTATGAAAGAATCATGGCATTCAGAAGGTTGAGAAACACTTGTCTAGGGAAAGGTTGGGATCTCCATGTAGACTACACATGAACTTCATAGGCAGTCAGGCAGCGTATCACTTGGGTTTCATTGGAGAGGAAAGAACTATTGATCATGTCTCAAGGACAAACAAATCTGGAAGGAAATGTTATTGTGGATGAAAACAAAACATAAAACAAACTCTTGAAAGATTTCTGTATTCTAGAGATGAATTGCAATCAAGAAAATTAAATGATATCTCTGAGGGTTCCAGCAGAAAAAAAAACGATGCCGAAGGTTTAATTAAAGAGAGTTTAATGAAGACTATTCACAATGGTGGGGATGGGCTTAAGAAAGCCAACAAAAGATAAGGAGGCCCCGAGGGTCTAACAAGAGCATAAAGCTGTTGCCACCTGTCCTATGGAATTTTCTCTTCAGCTCTTTGACTTTGTCATTTCTTCTCATTGTCATAGCTACTCTATGATATAGAACAATTCTGACTCATAGGAATTTGATACTACTGTCATCTCCCAATTTCCTTTATTTTCCAACTTCATGTGTGTTAAAATATGCAGTATTGCATCAGATTTCCTGTGCTCTAAACCAGTGGTTCTCAACCTTCCTAATTCCTTGGCACTATAATGAAGTTCCTGATGTTGTGGTGAACATCCATTCGTAAAATTATTTTCGTTGCTACTTCATAACTGTAATTTTGCTACTATGAAGAAGAGACCGACCCCTGTGAATGGGTAGCTCAACCCCCAAAGAGGTCCCGATCCACAGGTTGAGAACCGCTGCTCTAAACTAAGAGGTGTTTCTTTAAGATGTACTTCAGTATATTGTTAGACGCCCAAGTCCTGTTATTGTTGTTGTTAAGTGCCGTCGAGTGGATTTTGGCTCACAGCAACTCTATGTACAATGTACCGAAACACTGCCCCATTAGTGCATTCCTCACAGTGGTTCTTTGCTTGCGCTCATTGTTGCAGCCACTGAGCTATTCCAAATTGTAGGGGCTGCCTCTCCTTTGCTGCCCTTCTACTCTACCAATATCTGTGTCTTCCTCTAGGACAGTGCTTCTCAACCTTCCTAAATCCACGACACTTTCATACAGTTTCCTTTGTAGTGGTAGACCCCAATCATAAAATTGTATTCTTTGCTACTTCGTAACTCTCGTTTTGTTACAAGTTATGAATAGTGCAACCCTGTAAAGGGTTCGTCTAAGCCCCAAAGGGGTCACGACCCACATGGTGAGAACCGCTACTCTAAATTGAGAGGAGTCTCTCTTAAGGTCTATTTCACCATACTGTTAGAAGCTCAAGTCCATTTGTTGTTGTTGTTAGGTGCCGTCGAGTGGGTATGTCTCATAGCAACTCTACGCACAATATAATGAAACGCCGCCCTGTCCTGTGACATCCTCACAGTGGTTCTCTGCTTGCGCTCATTGTTGCAGCCACTGTGCTAATGCATCTTGTTGGGGACCGCCTCTCTTTTCCTGCCCTTTCATACCAAGATTTGGGACTTCCTCTAGAGCAGTGGTTCTCCACTTTCCTAATGCCATGATATTTTCATACCGATTCTCATTTAGTGGTGACACCCCCAACCATAAAATGATTTCATTGCAGCTTCATAACTGTAATTTTGTTACTGTTATGAGTCACGACACCCCTGTGAAATTTTCATTCCATATCCACAAAGGGGTCGCGACACACAGCTGAAGATCCCCTGCTCTAAACTAAGAGGAGATTCTCTTAAGATAGAATTCAGCATACTGGTAGATGCACAAGTTCTGTTGTTATTGGTGTTAGGTACCATCGAGTGGGTTTTGGCTCATAGTAACTCTATGCACAATATAATGAAACGCTTTCCCATCCTAGCCATCCTCACAGTGCTTCTTTTGCTTGTGCGCATTGTTGCAGCCACTGTGCTAATCCAACTTTTGGGTAGCTGCCTCTTTTTTGTGGCCTTTCTACTGTACCAAGACTTGTGAATTCCTCTAGGGCAGTGGTTGTCAAATTTCCTAATAACATGACCCTTTCATACAGTTCCTCATGTAGTGGTGACCCCCATCATAACATTATTGTTACTTCATAACTGTAATTTTCCTACAGTTGTGAATCATTTCACACCTGTGAAAGGGTCATTTGATCGCCAAAAGTGGTCGCGAACCACAGGTTAAAAACCGCTGGTCTAAACTAAGAGGAGTTTCTCTTAATATCTACTTCACCCTATTGTCAGGAGCACAAATCCTATAGTTATTGTTAGATTCTGTTGTGTAGCTTTCGACGCCTAGCAACTCTAAGCACAATATGATGGAAAGGTGTCCTGTCCTGCGCCATCCTCCCAGTGGTTCTTTTGCTTGCGCGGATTGTTGCAGCCACTGTTGTATTCCATCGTGCTGTGGGCTGCCTCTTTTTGCTGCCCTTCTACTGTACCCAGATCTATGTCTCCCTCTAGGGCAGTGGTTCTCAACCTTCCTAATGTCATGACTCTTTCACACCATTCCTCATGTACTAGTGACCCCCCCCCCAATCATAAAATTATTTTCCTTGTTACTCCATAACTATAAATTTGCTATTGTTATGAATCAGGTCACCCATGTGAAATGCTCATTGTTCCCTCCTAAGACGTTGTGACCCACAGTTAGAGAACTGTTACTCTACACTAAGAGTTTCTTTTAAAGTCTTCTTCAGCATAATGTTAGAGGCACAAATCCTGTTGTTTGGTGCCTTCGAATGGGTTTAGGCTCATACCAACTCTATGCACCATGTAATGAAATGCTTTCCCGTCCTGTGCCTTCCATACAGTGGTTCTTTTGCTCACACTCATTTTTGCAGCCACTGTGCTAATCCATCTTGTTGGGCACTGCCTCTCTTTTCCTGCCCTTCTGTACCAAGATATGTGTCTTCCTCTAGAGCAGTGGTTCTCAACTTTCCAAATGCCACAACCACTTCACACCATTCCTCGTGTAGTGGTGACATCCAACCATAAAATATTTGCATTGCTACATCATAATTGTAATTTTGCTTCTGTTATGGATCAGGCCACCCATGTGAAAGGTTCGTTAGTCTCCTCAAAGGTGTCTTGACACACAGTGTGAGAACCAATGGTCTAAACGAATAGGAGTTTCTCTTAAGGTCTACTTCAGAATATTCTTAGAAGCCCAAGTTCTTTTTATTAGTGTTTGGTGCCTTTGAGTGTGTGTTGGCTCATACCAACTGTATGCACAATATAATGAAACTCGGCCCCATCTCGTGCCATCCTCACTGTGGTCCTTTGCTTGCGCTCACTGCTGCATCAATTCCATTTGTAGGGGCTGCCTGACTTTTGCAGCCCTTCTGCTGTACCAACATTTGTGTCTTCCTCTAGGACAATGTTTCTCATACATCCTAATTCTGTGGCCCTTTCGTACAGTTCCCAATGTAGTGGTGGACCCCAATCATAAAATTATATTCATTGATATTTCATAACTGTACTTTTGCTACTGTTATGAATCAGGCCATCACTGTGAAGGGGTGTTTCGAAACACCCCCCACCTGAAAGTGTTCACGACCCAATGTTGAGAACCCTGCTGTAAACTAAGAAGAGTTGCTCTTAAGATTTACTTCAGCATATTGTTAAACACACAAGCCCTGTTGTTATTGTTGTTAAGTTCTGCGGAGGGGGTTTTGGCTCATCGCATCTCTATGCACAATATCATGAAATGCTTCCCAGACCTGTGCCATCCTGTCAGTGGTTGTTTGCTAGTGCTCATTGTTGGAGCCATATTTGGGGGGCCTGGCTATTTTTTGTTGCCCTTCTACTCTACCAAGATTTGTGTCTTCCTTTAGTGCAGTGGTTCTCAACCTTCCTAATGCCACAACATTTTCATACCGTTCCTCATATAGTGCTGACTGCCAAATCATAAAATTATTTTCATTGCAACTTTGTAACTCTAATTTTTCTACTGTTATGACTGGGCGACCACTATGAAAGGTTCATTCATCCCCCAACAGGGCTCATGACTCAAAAGTTGAGAACCGCTGCACTAAACTAATAGGAGTTTCTCTTAAGGTCTACTTCAGCACATTATAAGAAACACAAGTCCTGTTGTTTTGTTGTCAGGTGCAGTCGAGTGGGTTTTGACTAATAGCAACTCTGTGCTCCATATAATGTAACGCTGCCCCATGTTGTGCCATCCTCACAGTGTTCCCTTAGCTTGAGCTCATTGCTGCAGCCACTATGCTATTCCATCTATTTGGGGGCTGACTCTATATTGCGGCCCTTCAACTGTATCAAGACTTGTGTCTTCCTGTAGGACTGTGGTTTTCAGCAATCCTAATGCCACGACCCTTTCATACAGTGCCTCGTGTAGTAATGACCCCCCAACCAAAAAAATTGTACTGTTGCTACTTCATAACTGTAATTTTGCTACTGTTACGTATCTGGCCACGCCTATGGGAGGGTCATTCGAACACCCCCAAAGGATTTACCACTCAACTCACAAGTTGAGAACGGCTGCTCTAAACTAAGAGCAGTTTCTCTCAAGGTTTAGTTGAGCATACTGTTAGATGTATGATTCCTCCTGTTATTGTTGTTCGGGCCGTGGAGAGGGTTTGGGCTGATAGCAACCCTGTGCACAATATAATAAAGGCCTGCCCAGTCTTGCATCATCCTCACGGTGGTTCTTTGCTTGCGCTCATTGTTGCAGCCACCGTGCAAATCCGTCTTGTAGGGACTTCCTCTCTTCTGCTGCCCTTCTACTGTACTTGCGTCTTCCTCTAGGACAGTGTTTCTCACGCTTCCTATTTCTATGACCTTTCCATACACTTCCCAATGTGTAGTGGTGGTCCCCAAAGCATAAAGGTTTTTTTCTACTGTTATTCCATAACTGTAATTTTGCAAGTCTTATGAATCTAGTCACCCTGTGAAAGGGTTGTTCAACCAACCAAAGTGGTCACAAATCACAGGTTGAGAACCGCTGTTCTAAATTAAGAGGAGTTTCTCCTGTGGTCTTGCTCAGTATATTATTACACGCACGAGTCCTGTTCTTATTGTTGTTAGGAGGCTGTCGAGTGGGTTTGGCTCATAGTTGGCTCATAACAACTCTATGCACAGTATCATGAAACACTGTTCCATCCTCTAACACCCTCACACTTTTCTTTAGTTTTCACTCATTGTTGCAGTCTCTGTGCTAATCCATCTTTTGGGGGACTGCCTCTCATTTGCTGACCTTCAACTGTACCCAGATTTGTGTCTTCCTCTAGGGCAGTGGTTCTCAAACTTCCTAATGCACGACTCTTTTACACCATTCCTCATGTATTGGTGACCTCCCCCCCCCAATCATAAAATTACTTTCCTTGTTACTTTATAACTAAAATTATGCTACTGTTATGAATCAGGCCACCATGTGATATAGTCATTCTCCCCCCCACCCCCCAAAAGGCATCGCGACCCACAGTTTGAGAACTGCTATTCTACACTGAGGAGTTTCTTTTTAAGGTATGTTTCAGCATATTGTTAGAAGCACAAATCCTGTTCTTGTTTTTGGCTGCCTTCCAGTGGGTTTTGGCTCATACCAACCGTATGCACAATGTAATGAAACGTTGTCCTGCCCTGTGCATCCTCACGATGGTTCTGCTGTTTGGGCTCATTGTTGCGGCCACTGTGGTAATCCATCTTGTTAGGGACTACCTCTCTTTTCCCGCCCTTCCGTACCAAGATTTGCGTCTTCCTCAAAAATAGTGGTTCTCAACTTTCTGAATGCCACTACTATTTCATACCAGTCCTCATGTAGTGGTGACTCCCCAACCATAAAATATTTTCATTGCTACATCATAACTGTAATTTCGCTTCTGTTATGGATCAGGCCACCCATGTGAAAGGTTCATTAGTCTTCTAAAGGCACTGTGACACAGTTTGAGAACCACTGGTCTAAACTAAGGGGAGTTTCTCTTAAGGTCTACTTCAGCATATTCATAGACGCACAGTCCTGTTGTTATTGTTTGGTGCCTTTGAGTGTGTGCTGGCTCATAGCAACTCTATACACAATATAATGAAACGTGACCCCGTCTCGTGCCACCCTCACAGTGGTTATTTTGCTTGTTGTCATTGTTGCAGCCATGGGCTAATCCAACTTTTGGGGGGCTGCCTCTCTTTTGCTGCCCCTCTACTGCCCTTTCATTCATTTCCTCATGTAGTGATGAACCCCCATCATAAAATTATTTTCATTGCTACTTTGTAACTTTAATTTTGCTACAGTTATGAATCAGGCCTCCACTGTGAAAGGGTCATTTGACCCCCCCCCCCAAAAGGGCTCGTGACCCACAGGTTGAGAACCACTGCTCTAAACTAAGAGGAGTTTCTCTTAGGATCTACAGCACCATATTGTGAAAAGCATGAGTCCTACAGTGATTGTTGTTAGGTGTTGCCCAGTGGGTTTCGATTCTCAGCAACTCTACGCACAAGATAATGAAACGCTGCCCCGTCCTGTGCCATCCTCACAGTGGTTTCTTGTCTGCACTCATTGTTACAGCCACTGCGCTAATCTATCATCTGGGGGTCTGCCTCTCATTTGCTGCCTTTCTGCTCTGCCAAGATTTCTGTCTTGCTCGAGGACATTGGCTCTCAACCTTCCTATAATGCCACAGGCCTTTTATACCACTCCTCATGTAGTGGGTACAATCCCAGTCATAAATTTATCGTCATTGCTACTTCATAAGTGTAATGTAGCTACTGCTATGAATTGGGCCACCCCTGTGCAAGGGTAGTTCATCACCCTAATGGAGTCATGACCCACAGGTTGAGAATCTCTGCTCCAAACTATGAAGAATGTCTCTTAAGATATATTTCAGCACATTGTTAGAAGCAAAAGTCCTGTTGTTATTGTATTTAGGTGCCTTCAAGTGGGTTTTGGCTCATAGCAACTCTATGCAAAATATAAAGAAACGCTCCCCCATCCTGTGCATTCCTCACAGTGGTTCTTTGCTTGTGCTGGTTGTTGCAGCCACTGAGCTATTCCAACTTGGAGGGGCTGCCTCTCCTTTGCTGCCCTTCTACTCTACCAACATTTGTGTCTTCCTCTCAGACAGTGGTTCTCAATCTTCCTAAATCTACGACCCTTTCATGCAGTTCCCAAAATAGTGGTGGACCCCCAGTCATACAAAATTTTCGCTGATATTTCATAACTGTAATTTTGCTAATCTTATGAATCAGGCAACCCTTGTGAAAGGGTCATTCAACCCACTCACTCCCCAAAAGGGTTCGTGATTCATAGGCTGAGAACCCTGCACTAAACTAAGAGGAGTTTCTCTTAAGATCTACGTCAGCATATTGTTAGAAGCTCAAGTTCTTTTTGTGTTGCTGTTAGTTGCCGTCGAGTGGGTTTTGACTCTCAGCAACTCTACGCACAATATAATGAAACGCTGCCCCGTCCTGTGCCGTCCTCACAGTGGTTCGTTGATGGCACTCATTGTTGCAGCCACTGAGCTATTCCATCTTGTAGGGTCTGCCTCTCACTTGCTTCCCTTCTGCAGTACCACGTTTTGTGTATTCCTCTCGGGCAGTGTTTCTGAACCTTCTTAATGGCATGGCTCCTTTATACAATTCTTAATGTTGTGGTGATCCTCCAACAGTAATTTTTTTTCATTGTTACTCCATTACTGTGATTTCACTACTGTTATGAATTGGGCAACACCTGTGAGAGGGGGTCGCGACCCACAAGTTAAGAACCACTGCTCTAAATTTAGAGGAGTTTCTCTTAAGATCTACTTCAGCATATTGTTAGAAGTACACGTCCTGTAGTTATTGTCGTTAAGTTCCGTCGAGTGGGTTTTGACTCTTAGCAACTCTATGCACAATATAATGAAACGCTGCCCTGCCCTTAGCCACCCTCACCGTGCTTGTGTGCTTGGCCTCAGTGTTGCAGCCACTGTGCTAATCCAACTTGTTGGAGACTGCCGCTCTCTTCCTTCCCTTCTGTACCAGATTTGTGTCTTGCCCTAGGGAAGTGGTTCTCAACCTTCCTAATGCCACGACTCTTTCATACCATTCCTCATGTAGTGGTGATTGCCAAATCATGAAATTATTTTCATTGCTACATCATAACTCTAATTTTTCCACTTTAATGAACGGTCCACTGCCGTGAAAGCGTCATTCATCCCCCAAAAGGGGTCACGACCCTCAGTTTGAGGCCCGCTGCGCTAAACTAATAGGAGATTCTCTTAAGGTCTACTTAGGTACATTGTTAGAAAAACAAGTCCTGTTTTATTTCTTGTGGGTTTTGCTCATAGCAACTCTATGTCAATATAATGAAACACTGTCCTGTCTTGTGCCATCCTTGCAGTGTTTCTTTGGCTTGTGTTTATTGTTGCAGCCACTGTGCTATCCCATCTATATTGGGGCTGAGTCTATTTTGTTGCCCTTCAACTGTATCAAGAATTGAGTCTTCCTCTTGGACAGTGGTTTTCAACATTCTTACTCACGACCCTTTCATCCAGTTCCTCATGTAGTCGTGACCAACCAACCATACAATTATTTTTGTTGCTACATCATAGCTGTAATTTTGCTACTGCTATAATTCAGGCCACCCCATGAAAGGGCTGTTTGACCCCCTAAGTAGACACGACCCACAGGTCGAGAGCCGCTGCTCTAAACAAAGGGGAGATTCTCTTAAGGTCTTCTTCAGCATATTGTTAGAAGCACAAGTCCTGTTGTTACTGTTGTTGGGTGCAGTCTAGTGGGTTTGGCTCATAGCCACTCTCTGCACAATATAATGAAACTCTGGGGGTCTTAAAGGCTTGAAGGCAAACAGGCTGAAATCTAGCTCAGAAGCAACAAAGCCCACAGAGAAGAAGCACACAAGCCGAAGTGAGCACGAGGTGTTGAAGGGATCAGGTAGCAGACACCAAAGAACAAAACCCATCATTGTGTGATCACCTTCCCCACATAAACGCTGAAGATGAATGTGTGCATAAGTATGTGTGGTGAAGAAGGCTGATGGTGGCCGGCTATCAAGCGATATAGCGTCCCGGGTCTTAGAGGCTTGAAAGTAAACAAGCTGGCCCAGAAGCAACAAAGCCCACATGGAAGCATCACACCAACATGTGTGATCATGAAGGGCTGAGGGGACCAGTTTTCAAGCAACAAAGGCGGAAGGTGGGATTATATCATCGTGAATGAGGGGAGTGCATGACGGGGGACCAATGCCCACCTGTAGACAACTGGACATCCCTTGCGGAGGGGTAGTGGGAAGGAGATGAGTCACTCAGGGTTCAGTGTAGCAATAATGAAACTCACAACCTTCCTCTAGTTATTAAACGCTTCCTCCCCCCACATCTCATGATCCCAATTCTACCTTGCAAACCTGGTTAGACCAGAAGATACACAGCGGTACAGACAGGAACTGGAAACACAGGGAATCCAGGACAGATGAACCCCTCAGGACCAGCGGTGAGAGTGGCGATACTGGGAGGGAAGTGGGTATAGAAATGGGAAACCGATCACAAGGATCTACATATAACTTCCCCCCTGGGAGATGGGCAACAGAAAATTGGGTGATGGGAGACGCCGCGCAGTGTAAGATAAGAGAAAATAATAATGTATAAATTATTAAGGGTTCATGAGGGAAGAGGAGCAGGGTGAGAAGGGGATAGGGGAAAGGGGAAATGAGCTGATTCCAGGAACCCAAGCAGAAAGCAAATTTTGAGAATGATGAAGGCAACGAATGTATAAGTGTGCTTTACACAATTGGTGTATGTATGGATTGTGATGAGTTGTATGAGCCCCAATAAAATGATTTTAAAAAAGAAAAAGAAAGAAATGTCTATAAATGAATGAAGGCAACATATGTATAAAATGCCTGATGCAATCAATATGGATTGCAACAAAAGTTGTAAGAGTCTCCAATAAAAGATTTTTAATAAAAATGTATATATAATAAATATTTTCCTAACTTATATAAATGATTAATAAGAATAAAATTAAGCAGCCTGGGTTTTTTATAGGAAAAAATGATAAAAGAACAAATGAGAGATTCAGCAGGAAGCAATGGATAGGAAAGTATTATAAGGAAAGTTTTCTCTTATGTGGAATGTACATTCTCTTACATGACAACAATCAGAATATGCCGTAAGAACCTCAGACCAAATACTAGAATAAAATAGAGGAAAAAAATCCCAACCCTTCAATAAAATGCTATATGCTTTCTATGATTTTCACAAAAGTTCAAATTCTTTAACAAAATATTTTGTTCATTCACATTTTTAATTATGCATAAATTTATGTCTACTTGCATTACATCTCATAAAAAGGCATAAGAATTGTTTTTGCACTGTTTAAAACTAAATAGAAGATAGTGAAGGTGAAAAAATAGCTTTCGTGAATGTTGCTTTGAAATACAAATGGCATTGTCCTAAGAAATATAAATGAGTTAATTTTTTAAAATCATTTTATTAGGGGCACATACAACTCTTATCACAATCCATACATACATCAGTTGTGTAAAGCACATCCGTACATTCATTGCCCTCATCATTCTCAAAACATTTGCTCTCCACTTAAGGCCTTGGCATCATGTCCTCATTTTTCTCCGCCCTCCCTGTTCCCCCCTCACTCATGAACCCTTGATAATTTGTCAGATCTTACATATTTTGTCTCCCTTCACCCACTTTTCTGTTGTCCATCCCCCAGGGAGGAAGTTATATGTAGATCCTTGTAACTGAGGTCTCAGAGCAGCTGGGTGTGATGCAGGGGAGGCTCTGGAAGCAGCTGAAGACACTGTGGGAGTTGGCAGCCCAACAGTGAGGGTCACTGCATCCGGGGGTACCAGAAAACTGGCTGGGGTTGCTTATTCCCCTAGATGCTACCCCTGCCTTGAAGAGAACCGTGACAGAGGCCTATAGACATGTGTCAGGAAAAGATGAGTCCTTCACTGTTTCCTCTTCCCACAAACCTTTGAGGAGAGCCTGCAGGGCAGGGGCTTGGCTCCCTGGCTCCAGTCACCTGCCCTCCCCCACAGCCACACCCTCGCCAGCCCCAACTCCCCCTTCCCTGGGTTTGCTTCTTGAATCCAGAGGAGCAGCCTGGGCAAAGACCATGAAGAACCTTGTCCTTCAGGCAGCCCCTTTGATTGAGTCCCTTGTCCTCCAGAGTGTGGACACATGCACACTAACTGTTGGGGGACTCAGCTGTCACCACAGGGGCCAGGATCTGAAGAGGATGCTGGCACTGCAGGGCTTCCTGAGGGAAGCCGAGGACTTGCAGAGCTGGCTGAGCAGCCAGCAGCTGGTGGCCAGAGGAGAGAGGACTATGAGCACACCCTAGTGAGGAAGGGGCTAGGGGCAAGGAAGGTACCCTGGAGCCGAAGGAAGACGGGTGGTGGAGGGGGGGCTGCATGCACAAGGGGCTGATGGGGAACATCAGTCTGGACTGAGGACAGCTGTGGCTTCCTATTCCCCTCTCTGCATAGAGGGGCAAGTTCTGTGGCTGTCCAGTCTTGCCCTGCCCAGTCACTCACTGAGGTGTCTCACCAGCCAGGGCCCCCTGGGACCCCTCTCCTCTCTTCTCAGCTCCTCTTAACCAAGTTTGCAATGTTTCAGCACCAAGTGAAGATGGGTGGCCACCAGGGGGCAGCCTGCCCCACTAGCGGAGAGCCTGCTGGAGTGGCGGCCCAGCACTGCCCCCAGGGCCCAGCAGTGGTGACAGGACCTACAGTGAGTACCAGCAGCCTGGAGCAGGGGTGAGTTTGGGGGAGGTGCTGGGCATGGGCTGGACGGGCTTCCAGGGAGACCCTTGCTGTGCTGCGGCTCTGCCAAACCCCTGAGAGGTGAACTGGCTTTCTGTGTGCCCACATTGGGGGCCCGGGCCACGTGTTCCAGGGAGCAACTTGTGCAGCCTGGAGTTGGGACCCCTTACTTAAGCTGAGAGGCCATGTCAGACGACCTTCAGCAAAGCTCAGCCTTTGAGTTCTGGGCTTCTGGCTTCAGGGCACGGTGAGGGCAGCTGCTGGTTCTGGCCCAGCTGCAAGCAGCCTGGCTGTACCTGGCCCTTCTGGGGACTCCAGATAGCACTGGGGAAACTGGGTGCACCGAGAGGCTGGGTTACTTGCTAGAGACCACAGCTAATTAGCAGTGAAGTTGAGACGCGATATGGCCCTCACCATAAAAAGGAAGTGTTTTCTGCCCTGGTGACCCTTGGCCTTCCCTGAGGTCAAGGGTGACCATAGCAGCCACATGAAGAGTGTCAGAAGCAGGGCACCGTGACTGCCTCAACCTCCCCACTCTCCCCTGCCGGGGCTCTTCCAGTCTTGGCCTAGTGCCTCTATTGCTGGGGAGCAGGCTGGAGAGTACCCCACCCCTGCAGGGCCCACAACCTTCCTAGCAGTGCCAGCGGATCTGAGAAGGCACAGTCTGGCACTGTGTGACCAGGCTACCTGGAAATGATCCCATTGAAGATCTGGAGAGCAGACCGATTGTTTTCCTTTGATTGTGTTACAGACACCTTACAGGAGAGAAGGACGTTTATAGATCACTGTCTACAGTTTCTGACCTTCAAAGCACTCAAATCATTGCCATCGAGTCGATTTCTATCATCGAGGCCCTGTAGGACAGCACACGACGGCCCCTGCGTCTCTGAGGCTGTCACTACGGGAGCAGACAGCCGAGCCTTGTCTTTGTGATGGGTTTCAGACCACTGACCTTGCCATGAGCAGCAGCCCGGGGCATGCCTTTTCTGACCTTGGGTTTGACCAATATATATATATACACACATATAATGCACATATATATATATGAATTTTAATATAGAGGGTTTTGTTTTAAGTGGAAACATGCAGAGCAGTTTAACAATTTCTACACATTTTGTTTGCAGCTCTCATAATATAACACAGCACTCTTCTTGCCTTCTCCCTGGCCCCTCCCTCCCTCCTGAACTTTGAGGGCAAATGCTCCCCTTTGCTCTGGGAAGCACTTGCCTCAGAGGTGCCATGCGTTCACTTTATCAGCTCGACTGTAGCTTGGGCAGGGGTGATTCCTGGAGCTGCACTCTGTTTTGGATTTGAAGGGCCTTGGTCTCGGGGTTCCAGCAGTCCCTGTCAAACTTGTAATGCCCTCTTCATGAAGTCACCTTCCATTGGCTTTCAAGCTGTGCACAAGTTGCCAGTTTGAGCTCAACCAGAGCAGTTTGAGGCGGTGGCTGGGCACCATCTAACTCTCCTGGTCTCCAGGACAAGGATGGAGGGCTGTGGTGTTGGTGGTCCGTTAGTCCTGTGGACTGCTTTGCTTCAGTTTTTGATTTTCTTCACTTGTCAACTCCAGATAGGGAGAGAGGGGATCCTAGTTGCTAGAGGTGGCTTTGCAATGGAGACAAACATTTTATACTAAAGTGAGATTCTTACGTGACATTTGCATGACTGCAGCAGCCCCTGCTCATCTTCCTCCGTACTCACCCTAGCTGACCACCTTCCTGCCTCAGAGGATGGGGCACTCCCTCTGCCCGTCCACCCTCAGGTCCTCACTTTCAGTCCCACAGGATCCTGTGGTATCAATCCCCCCCTATCAGCCCCACCCCCAGCCTACACAAGGATTACAAACCCTTGCTCCACTCAGATTCTCTGTAGCTAGTGTCACCACCCTGTGTTCCTCAGAGTGTGCTCTGCACCCATGAGATTATTGATTGGTTTCCACCCATAGTGACCCTGTGTGTCCCACAGGGCTTGCTCTGGGGGCAGCTCTCAGAGGGCGAAACCAGGAAGAGGAGGGGAGGGAGCAGTTGGGCAGAAGAAGCTGTGATGGACCCCACAGAGCCAGACTGCCCATGGAGGACAGGACCCTGTGGCTGTTTCCCCGAAGGTGTGCCCCTCAGGGCAGATCAATGCTCTGGAGACCCCACCGCAGGTGGAGGCCCCTCGACCCCTCCTCAGTCCCGCCCTCCACACCCTCACCTACATTTGGAGCTGGGTGAGCTTCTCCTCCTGGGCCACCAGCTGCCTTTCAAAGTCCTGGTGCCAGGCATGTGGCCCTCTAAGGGGCGGATCCCTGCTCACCCCACAGTCAGGGTCTAGCAGGAGGTCCTCTCAGGAGGCCAGCCAGACCTCGGCCTGACCCAGCAATCCCCGCAGCTCCTCCTAGTCCTGGCTCACCTGGCAGTGGTCCTGGTGAAGGGCCCAGGCCATCCGGAGCTCCTGCAGCTGCCTGTCCAGCTCCCGGAGACACTGTGACCTGCTGGGCAGAGGGCTGTTGGGAGGGGTGCAGGGTGTCGCCTGGGTGGGATAGGGCTGGGTTACCGTGGAGCAGGGAGCAGCAGGAAAGGGAGCTCTGGCCACGCACCACCCTGGCCCTAGACCTCAGCGCGCACATCTCTGGGGCCATGACGTAGCTGGTGTCCAGCAACTGCTACCCCGCCGGACGCACTGCCTGGGCTCTCAGGCAGAGCTCCTGCCCCAGTGTCTCCTTGGCCCCAGCTGGCCCTTCTGAGGATATAGACTAGCGCCTGCTTCTCTTGAGCCTGAGTGCTGGGTGGGGGACAGGGCATGGGAACAGGTCTCAGGGCCAGAGGGCAGAACAGGGAGGAGGCAGGGAAGATCTGGGTGCCCCCACCCGCATGGAACAGAGCGAGCCCCCATCCAGGTGGGGTGGCACATGCAGCAGTTCCTGGCAGTGCCTGAGGAAGGCGTGGCCATGGGCTACTCACTCCAGCTGGTGGCCCTTCTCCCAGGCCTTCATGTTCAGGTGGCCCAGGCCTCCTGCACCTCAGCCAGCTGCTCGGCCAGGCCCTCCTGGACCGCAGGGTGTACCTGGATGGCCTCCATCCCCATCTGAACCACCACCTCGTCCACAGCCACCAGCTCCCTCTGCAGCTGGCAGAGAGCAGGCTGAATGCTCCTCCACCCAGGACTCTGCAGGCCATCCTGGCTGTACCCCAGCCTAGGTCAAGCCCAGGCCCGTCACCCCCAATCCCAGAGGGGGAAGGGGCTGGCTGCAGTCCTGCCTGGGGTCAGCTGGGGGTGAGGGTTCCTCATCCATCCATTGCCTACAGAAGAGGGGTTCTTGCGGGGGGGGAGGGACTGGGGCCCTCCCCTGCAGGAGGCGGTGCTGGCGCTGCAGGACCTCCACAGACGCTAGGTCGTGGCCAAGGACAGCACCCTCCACCAGGACCACCTTCTGCATGTGGCCCCACAGCTCGAGCGCCGCCTTGTGGAAGTCGAGGACACAGCGGGAAGGAGGGCCAGCAACTTTCTCCCTGAGAACAGGGCCACCTCCTTTTGAGCAAAGACTGTGGCTTGGGGATTTGTGGGGCGTTAACACGGAGGGAAATAGGACGAAGACTCTATTCCCTAACTTATAACAGGGAGAATCTGGAAAGCTGGTATTCCACGGTAGGAAAGCCTCTACTTTGGTAAGTTAGAGGTAAAGTCCAAGTACATTATCCTGCTTTAAAAATCATTCCCACGGATTCTCCGTTAACAGCTAGGCTGCCATAATGTGAGCACATGGCTGATTGTATCTCTGTGTAGAAGCAGATATGATCCTTTTGCCCTCTCTTCCCACCGTGACACCCAGCCCCCCTTGTAGCTTCCCCCAATGCAGTTATTAGCTTTCCTCACCTTGGTGAGCTCAAGTACAGGGGCCTTACGATAGATACCGCCCACCTTGTGACCCATGTCACTACTGAAGAGGTGTGTCTCCAGGCTCCCTATACACGTCCCAAGATAGCAAAGGTTCCACTTCTCCCAGTTCCACGTGGTCCATCAAGAGGAGCTGAAGTGAGCATGCCTAATAAAACATGTCTGACTCTGTATTGTATTCTCTCGCCCCTGTCTTTCCTGTCCTCTGTGACTTTACCGTGGCCTTTACCTATTATCATCGCTGTACATTCGCGCCTTCTGGCCCTTCGGTGGTTAGAAGATGGATGGTTTCCTCTGATCACAGCAGGTTCCTGATGAGGCCCGGGGGCCACAGGCAGGGCCCGAGGGAGGAAAGGGTATTGACACGCATGTTGGGAGGAAGGCAAAAAGATGGGGAGCCCTGAGCACATGAGACGGCGGCTCAGGGAGCGAGTGGGCTGCCTGTCAGGGGGTCTGCCTGTAGCACCTCCAACAGTCAGTGAGGAGAGGGCTGGCCCCGGGGCCACCCAGCCCCAGGATTTCGGATGCAGGACCTGTCAGGTGCTCAGTGCACTGAGACACCAGATCCCGAGCAAGGAGGGTGTTTGGAGGGGCGGCAGGGAGCTCTAAGAGTGGCGGTCAGCAAGAAGACCAGCAGGGCCTGTGCCCCCAACGAAACTGCGGCCCGTGCTCAGGGAGCATTGGGAGAGCCCACTTCGTGGTCCTGCCACAAGGAGTGACCTGCGCTGAACAACTCCAAACTGGGGGCAGGAAGGAGCGTGGTTGGACGGGGAAGGCTGATTGATGCTGGGAGCTGGAGTCAGCCATGCCCCTTCATACAAACATGTGCACACGAGAATACACACAGAAGTATGCATGCACACACCCACATGCCCACCCCTACACATGAGCATGCACACACATGCACACACATCTGGGGTAGGTCCCTGTGTCCCGAGCCCCTTGGCTGTCACTGGCCTGTCCCTCTGGGCACCCACCTCTGTGCGGGCTTTCATTGCCTTGTCCAGCCTCACCCATGTGGCCTCAACGCCGCTCCTATGGACTTGACTCTGGGCCATGGAGCTGGGGGAGGCGAGTTCAAGGGCACCTGCCAGCTCCCTCAGGGCCTGCACCCTGGCAGCCCCACACTCTGCCCTTTCTCCCGGAAGACCTTGAACTTCTCTTCCAGCATCTGCCAAAGGTGGGGCTGGAGAGGGTCAATGTGGATGGAATTCAGGCAGCTCCTAAAACTCACGAAAGGGCCAGCTGGCCCCAACAGCTCCCACATCCCTCAGCCCTGGTTCTAGAACTCTGCATGGCATCTCCTGCCCCCTCAGCCCACCCAGCATCTACCCTACCCTCCGTTCCTCCATCCACTTTCCCAGCACGACTCACTTCCACACCCTTCAGGTCCTGCCCACACTGTCTCTGGAGATAGCCCGAGTTCAGGGAACCCAGGGCAGCCCCTGCTGTCTGCAGCCTGTGGAGGAGGCAAAGCTGGGTCGGTGGATCAGGGAGCCTGGTCACAAAGCCCACTTAGCAGGGTCACTTTCCCAAGCCAAGGGCTCCCTGCACCTGCAGGGGTGTTCTGGGAAGAGTTGAGCTGGGCTGAGGATGCCCTGCACAGCCCCAGGCTGACCCAGGTCACAGTACAAGCTACTGCGTTTCCAGCCCAGATGTAGCTTAGGCGAGATAACGATTTGCCCATGATCCTAGCCCAGAGGCTGGCCCGGAGTCTCAGGGGCCCTGCATTTGCTGCATGCAAGAACCATGGAGGGGTGCAGCTTCTACCTTTGAAGGGTGTGCAGTCTCCTCCAAACACACAGCATGCCTGGGTGGCACACAACGTGGCTACCTGCGGAGTGCCGGGCTTTAGAATGACCCCACCTGCTGACTCATGGGGATCCTCCAGAGGGTTTGCAAGCCTGTAAATCTTTCCAAGAGCAGGGAACCTCTTCTTTCTCCTGAGGAGCAGTTAGTGGGACTGAACCAGGCAACAGCCCAACACTTCCCAAGCAGGCCTCCTGGAGCATCGTTAGAGCAAGGGGTAAACTGCTAGTGATAATGGGCTCCTGGGAGGAGAGTTTGCAGAAAGGCCTGAAGCGCTGAGCAAGATCTCAGGACGGTGGCCCTCTGGGAGCTTAGGACAAGTTCTAAACCCAGCCAGGAAGCTGAAGGGCTGACCAGACAGAAGCTGAGGGGGAGGAATGAGCATGCTGGGATAACTGCTGACCCCCGCCTGGGGGCAGGGCTTCCTGGTTGGAGCTGTGGGAGCTGACTCAGGCCAGACCCCACCTGCTCTGAGACACTGAGGCCACCCTCAAAGTTCACAGCCAACTGTCTCACGTGCTCATCCATATCCAGGTGGGTGCCTGGGGGAGGGGGTGGCTTCTGCAAGTGCTGCCACCCCAGGCCCAGAGTCCCACCCTCAATGCCCGGGCCCTTGGCCACCATGCTGTCTCAGGAGAAAGCCACAAGCCTCCCAGATGCTGTGTCCCACTGGGTGGAGGCCCCCCTGAGGAGATATGGATCGCACCAATGAATGACACAATCTGCCTCTGACCCCTTGAGGTCTCATCACCGCCCACTATCATCACCCCAGTGCCGCTTCCCACTCTGGACTAGAGTGCATAGGTATTAGCAAGAGATAAAACTCACAACACATGGAACCCAGGAACAGGAATGGGAATAGAGATACCAAATGACATATAACCGCACACCCCTCGCAGGGAGAGGAGCAACAGAAAGCTGAGGATAAAAGAGACAATGGTCGATGTGAGATATGAAAATAATAACAATCTATAATCTATCAAGGAACCACGAGTGGGGGAGGAGGAAAAAAAGGGGAGCTGATCCCAAGGGCTCAATAGAAAGTAAATGTCTAGAAAAGAATGATGGCAATATACGTATGACTATGTCAGATACAATTGGTGTATGGATTGTAACAAGAGTTGTAAGAGCCCCCAATAAGGACACACTGAGGATGACGAAATACACCACTGAAAACCTTATGCTAATCATTGATACACTGTCAGGTAGTGGAGGACTAGTAAAACTAGGCAGAACCTTGTCAGAGAGAGGACCAGATGACGAACACTTTTGGTCAGATTAAGGGGGAGGATCAGTGACAAAGAGCCAGGCCATTTGCAGGATGCATGGCCACGGGAGCTGCAACGATGGGTTCAAACATCAGAAAGAAATGAGGGTGGCCCAGGACTGGCAAGCCTTTCCTTGTCCTGTACATTGGGGTTGCTTTGAAGCAGACCAACTGGACAGCACCTACCAACAAGACCAACCGAGGAAGAGGAAGCCACTATGGTCCCAGAAACAGACATCACTAGGACGTGTCAGGAGACTTTTATAAAGGTAACCAATGGCCTGGCCCTTCATCACAGAAAGCTGGGGAAGCACCATTGTCCTGGTTTACCAGACGTTCCCCAGATAAATTACTGTCCAGCTGCCCATAGGAAGGAGAAATACCTATAGACATGACGGAAGGGAGGTTCACTCCGCTATGGGAATGTGCTAATCTGTGCACTGAAATGTTGAAATCCACAGACACACGTGTATAAAAGAGAGTTGTAATTAAATGTTTTACCGTGGAAGACGGGTCACCACAGAGCTCTCTCTTTTGTGTTGAGACAAACTTTGCTGAATTTACCTGCCAGCAGTTGCGTGTCCTCCCTTTCTTTGAAGGTCGATGGAGACTCACGAGAGTAAGGAGAATGGTCAATGGTGGCCGTTCATAACCCAGGATCATCAGAAACCGCAGAGTAAATTTTAGGAACGTAGATGTAGGACAGCGGAGAAAACTTCACTCAGGGACTTCAGTGAACTCTCCTTACAATGCTGAGGCCTGACACGCCAAGTGCCTGGGGGCAACCCGGCTCATGCCCTAGGTAGTTTTGTTGAGCGTGCCTCCCTCAGGTAGTGCCTTTTCTCTCCCAGCAATATTGCTCCCTGAAATTCTGCCAATGATGAAAACTATTTGCCATGGGTATGTCGTTTCACATCATTGGCCTCCTCTTAGAAGTACAAATGCTTTTCTACACGGGTGCTGCTCCCTGAGCTTTCCTTTGTCTTGGCTCAATTGATGCAGATTCCTGTGCTGAATACGCATGGACAAGCACAGGTGGGTGCTTGTCATTATACTCCGCAAACTCAGCAATTTCATTTGTCAAGACCCACCTGGCTTGATCAAGATTACTTATTCCAGTGAAAACGATTTTTATGCAAATTCTAGAGGAGCACCACAGTGCCTCTGGGAGCTACACCCGGGCCTGTGAACAGAGGCTCCGGAGTTTTCATTTTCTGACTAAAATTCAACAAGGAATTTCATGGATCTAAGGAAACCGTGAATTCTGGACGTACCAGAATCTCACATCTTCATTGTCTAAGGCAAGCTTAAGTTTCCCAGTCTGATCCGGCTGCCACTTCATTTCTGGCAATGACCATTCAATTTTGCACGTTCAGCCTTCTTCGGAATTCTCTTATACCGGCATGTTCCCGTGCCACACTAAGACCACTCGGTGGAGGTTTATGTGACTCAGGACAACTCTTTATTTCAGGCGTCTAGAATAAAGGGAATTCACAAAGGTTGATGATCACTTATTAAAGTCCCGTTTCTCTATAAAGCCCACTGATGACACTTCTACATCTGAGGGCAAAGTTCTCGTGCAGCATGATATTCTCATTTCAGCCACGCCGCCTGCAGTTTCTTCCTTGCAGAAAAAGCTTTCCCAGTGTACTTCTTTAAAATGCTGCAAAATAGTGGGCCAGAAGATTTCGGTTTAGGGTTAACTTTAAACGGGCATAGGTACAGGCATGTGGGCATGTTTAGAGACAGTGTTCGAGTTCAGGTTAGAGTTAAGGCTGCGTGAGGATTCAGGTTATGGTAAGGTTGTGGATCAAATGTAGGGTGAGTGTGAGGTTGAAGGTAAGAGTGCTTAAGGATGAAAGAAACTATTGTCTCATTTAGGCTTCTGGTAAACTTGACTGTTTAGGTATGGGTTGGGGTTAATATTTGTGTGAGGGTTAGAAAGTGTGCGAGGTTAAGAGTTGGGGTCAGGCTTGCGGCTTGTGCGTTACATCCGTTTTGGTTGTGGATAAGTTTAGCTCTCTGTTTAGTTTAAGGGATTGGATTGCATTAATGGTGATATGGAGGCTTGGATTGAAGGTGATGGATAGAGTTAAGTTAGGTTCAGGTGAAGGGTGACGGTTAGGAGTCAAGTTAGTTGTAGGGGGAGCTGCATGTTCACATCAGATTTGGGGTTAGGATTAGGCTTAGCCTTAGGGAAGACATACGGTTAGGGTAGGGCTTGGTTTATGGTGAGCCTTAGGTTAGGGTTCAGTTTAAAGTTAGGAGTCTACAGAATTAGACCTAGGCTTAAGGTTACACCTCTTTTTAGGTTTAGACCTAGGGCTAGGTTTTGACCTAGGTTAGGGTTAGGATTAGGGTTGGTTTTAGGATAGGATTTAGGTTTGAGGTTTCATTTAAGTGTAGGATTATTGGAAGTACATCTGCTCTCCCTGGTTTTCCTTCACGATCACAATGTTTCTGGGATTCATGGTTTAAGGAAACTCTTGCTCCTTGCCGGTTTCAAGGCAAAAAGGCGCCACCGGCAGTTGGTTTTTCCGTCAAACTTATGCTCTCTCTTTGAGAACCTTGAGTCTTTGGGAAAGCTGTGAGTCCAGCAAGATTTTTCAATTCAAGTGTGCCCCAAGCAGTGGGTTCTACCTCTGAGCAATACAGCCCGTGGAATTCCTGAGAATCTGGAACCTGCCATGAAGTTCAGCCTGCGTTTTATTCACACGGAAGAAGCTCCTTCGAGGTTCCCATGTCTCTGTACACTGATGCTTCCAGCAACGCCATGTCTCACAGGTCAATAGTGCTTGTCTGAGTTTCACTGGTGTAGGGTAAAGGGTGAAGCGCCTGGGTTCCCGTGCTTCACTACTGTATGGCCTCAAGATGATGTTTGTAGGCACAGCGGCAAATCCATCGGTGGCAATTCTCTCATATTGTCATTGCGATGGGAAGATTCCTTATTCGCTAGGAAATGTTTTACCATGGAAGACGGGTCACCACAGAGCTGTCTCTTTTGTGTTGAGACAAAGTTTGCTGAATTTACCTGCCAGCAGTTGTGTGTCCTCTCTTTCTTTGAAGGTCGATGGAGACACACGGGTGTAAGGAGAACGGTGAATGGTGGCCATTCATAGCCCACGATCATCAGAAACCGCAGAGTAAATTTTAGGAACGTAAATGTAGGACAATGGAGAAAACTTCACTCAGGGACTTCAGTGAACTCTCCTTACAATGCTGAGGCCTGACACGCCTAGTGCCTGAGGGCAACCAGGCTCCTGCCCTAGGTAGTTTTGTTGAGCGTGCCTCCCTCAGGTGGTGCCTTTTCTCTCCCAGCAATATTGCTCAGTGAAATTCTGCCAATGATGAAAACTATTTACCATGGGTATGTCCTTTCACATCATTGGCCTCCTCTTTGAAGTACAAATGCTTTTCAACAAGGGTGCTGCCTCCTTGAGCTTTCCTTTGTCTTGGCTCAATCAATGCAGATTCCTGTGCTGAATACGCCATGGACTAGCACAGGTGGGTGCTTGTCAGTATACCTGGCACAAGCAGCAATTTCATTTGTCAAGACCCACCTGGCTTGATCAAGGTTCTTTATTCCAGTGAAAACGATTTTTATCCAAATTCTAGAGGAGCACCAGTGTGCCTCTGGGAGCTACACCCGGGCCTGCTGAACAGAGGCTCCGGAGTTTTCATTTTCTGACTAAAAGTCAACAAGGAATTTCATGGATCTAAGAAAACCGTGAATTGTGGACGTACCAGATTCTCACATCTTCATTGTCTAATGGAAGCTTAAGTTTCCCAGTCTGTTCCGGCTGCCACTTCATTTCTGGCAATGACCATTCAATTGTGCACGTTCAGCCTTCTTCGGAATACTCTTATACCGGCATGTTCACGCGCCACATTAAGACCACTCGGTGGAGGTTTATGTGACTCAGGACAACTCTTTATTTCAGGCGTCTAGAACAAAGGGAATTCACAGAGGTTGATGATCACTTATTAAAGTCCCGTTTCTCTATGATGCCCACTGATGACACTTCTACATCTGAGGGCAAAGAGCTCGTGCAGCATGATATTCTCATTTCAGCCACGCCGCCTGCAGTTTCTTCCTTGCAGAAAAATCTTTCCCAGTGTACTTCTTTAAAATGCTGCAAAATAGTGGGCCAGAAGATTTCGGTTTAGGGTTAATTTAAACGGGCATAGGTACAGGCATGTGGGCATGTTTAGAGACAGTGTTAGAGTTCAGGTTAGAGTTACGGCTGCGTGAGGATTCGGGTTATGGTAAGGTTGTGGATCAAATGTAGGGTGAGTGTAGGTTGAAGGTAAGAGTAGGGTTTAGTGCTTAAGGATGAATGAACCTATTTTCTCATTTAGGCTTATGGTAAACTTGACTGTTTAGGTACGGGTTGGGGTTAATATTTGTGTGAGGGTTAGAAAGTGTGCGAGGTTAAGAGTTGGGGTCAGGCTTGCGGCTTGTGTGTTACATCCGTTTTAGTTGTGGATAAGTTTAGCTCTCTGTCTAGTTTAAGGGATTGGATTACATTAACGGTGATATGGAGGCTTGGGTTGAAGGTGATGGATAGAGTTAAGTTAGGTTCAGGCGAAGGGTGACGGTTAGGAATAAGGTTAGTTGTAGGGGGAGCTGCATGTTCACATCAGATTTGGTGTTAGGATTAGACTTAGGGTAGACATACGGTTAGGGTTAGGGCAGGGTTTAAGATGAGCCTTAGGTTAGGGTTCAGTTTAAAGTTAGGAGTCTACAGAATTACACCTAGGCTTAGGGTTACACCTCTTTTTAGGTTTAGACCTAGGGCTAGGTTTTGACCTAGGTTAGGGTTAGGATTAGGGTTGGTTTTAGGATAGCATTTAGGTTTGAGGTTTCATTTAAGTGTACGATTATTGGAAGTACATCTGCTCTCCCTGGTTTAACTTCACGATCACAATGTTTCTGAGATTCACGGTTTCAGGAAAATCTTGCTCCTTGCCGGTTTCAAGGGAAAATGGCCCCACCGGCAGTTTTTTTCCCGTCAAACTTATGCTCGCTCTTTGAGAACCTTGGGTCTTTGGGAAAGCCGTGAGTCCAGCAAGATTTTTCAGTTCAAGTGTGCCCCAAGCAGTGGGTTCTACCTCAGCAATACAGCCCATGGAATTCCTGAGAATCTGGAACCTGCCATGAAGTTCAGCCTGCGTTTTATTCACACGGAAGAAGCTCCTTCGAGGTTCCCATGTCTCTGTACACTGATGCTTCCAGCAACGCCATGTCTCACAGGTCAATAGTGCTTCTCTGAGTTTCACTGGTGTAGGGTAAAGGGTGAAGCGCCTGGGTTCCCGTGCTTCACAACTGTGTGGCCTCAAGATGATGTTTGTAGGCACAGCGGCAAATCCATCGGTGGCAAATCACTCATATTATCATTGCGATGGGAAGATTCCTTATTCCCTAGGAAATGTTTTACCGTGGAAGACGGGTCACCACAGAGCTGTCTCTTTTGTGTTGAGACAAACTTTGCTGAATTTACCTGCCAGCAGTTGCGTGTCCTCCCTTTCTTTTAAGGTCGATGGAGACGCACGAGGTTAAGGAGAACGGTGAATGGTGGCGGTTCATAACCCAGGATCATCAGAAACCGCAGAGTAAATTTTAGGAACGTAGACGTAGGACAGCGGAGAAAACTTCACTCAGGGACTTCAGTGAACTCTACTTACAATGCTGATGCCTGACACGCCTAGTACCTGGGGCAACACGGCTCCTGCCCTAGGTAGTTTTGTTGAGCGTGCCTCCCTCTGGTGGTGCCTTTTCTCTGCCAGCAATATTGCTCCGTGAAATTCTGCCGATGATGAAAACTGTTTGCCATGGGTTTGTCCTTTCACCTCATTGGCCTCATTTTGAAGTGCAAATGCTTTTCGACACAGGTGCTGCCTCCATGAGCTTTCCTTTGTCTTTGCTCACTCGATGCAGATTCCTGTGCTGAATAAGCCATGGACTAGCACAGGTGGGTGCTTGTCAGTATACCGGGCACACGCAGCAATTTCGTTTGTCAAGACTCACCTAGCTTGATCAAGGTTCTTTATTCCAGTGAAAACGATTTTTATCCAAATTCTAGAGGAGCACCAGTGTGCCTCTGGGAGCTACACCCGGGCCTGCTGAACAGAGGCTCCGGAGTTTTCATTTTCTGACTAAAAGTCAACACGGAATTTCATGGATCTAAGGAAACCGTGAATTGTGGACGTACCAGATTCTCACATCTTCATTGTCTAATGGAAGCTTAAGTTTCCCATTCTGATCCGGCTGCCCCTTCATTTCTGGCAATGACCATTCAATTGTGGACGTTCAGCCTTCTTCGAATTCTCTTATACCGGCATGTTCACGCGCCACATTAAGACCACTCGGTGGAGGTTTATGTAACTCAGGACAACTCTTTATTTCAGGCGTCTAGAACAAAGGGAATTCACAGAGGTTGATGATCACTTATTAAAATCCTGTTTCTCTATGATGCCCACTGATGACACTTCTACATCTGAGGGCAAAGAGCTCGTGCAGCATGATATTCTCATTTCAGCCACGCCGCCTGCAGTTTCTTCCTTGCAGAAAAATCTTTCCCAGTGTATTTCTTTAAAATGCTGCAAAATAGTGGGACAGAAGATTTCGGTTTAGCGTTTACTTTAAACAGGCATAGGTACAGGCATGTGGGCATGTTTAGAGACAGTGTTAGAGTTCAGGTTAGAGTTACGGCTGCGTGAGGATTCGGGTTATGGTAAGGTTGTGGATCCAATGTAGGGTGAGTGTGAGGTTGAAGGTAAGAGTAGGGTTTAGTGCTTAAGGATGAATGAACCTATTGTCTCATTTAGGCTTATGGTAAACTTGACTGTTTAGGTATGGGTTGGGGTTAATATTTGTGTGAGGGTTAGAAAGTGTGCGAGGTTAAGAGTTGGGGTCAGGCTTGTGGCTTGTGTGTTACATCCGTTTTGGTTGTGGATAAGTTTAGCTCTCTGTCTAGTTTAAGGGATTGGGTTGCATTAACGCAGATATGGAGGTTTGGATTGAAGGTGATTGATAGAGATAAGTTAGGTTCAGGCGAAGGGTGACGGTTAGGAGTCAGATTAGTTGTAGGTGGAGCTGTATGTTCACATCAGATTTGGGGTTAGGATTAGGCTTAGCCTTAGGGCAGACATACGGTTAGGGTTAGGGCTGGGTTTAGGGTGAGCCTTAAGTTAGGTTTCAGTTTAAGGTTAGGAGTCTACAGAATTACACCTAGACTTAGGGTTACACCTCTTTTTAGGTTTAGACCTAGGGCTAGGTTTTGACCTAGGTTAGGGTTAGGATTAGGGTTGGTTTTAGGATAGGATTTAGGTTTGAGGTTTCATTTAAGTGTAGGATTATTGGAAGTACAACTGCTCTCCCTGGTTTAACTTCATGATCACAATGTTTCTGAGATTCACGGTTTCAGGAAAATCTTGCTCCTTGCCGGTTTCAAGGGAAAATGGCGCCACCGGCAGTTTTTTTCCCGTCAAACTTATGCTCGCTCTTTGAGAACCTTGGGTCTTTGGGAAAGCCGTGAGTCCAGCAAGATTTTTCAGTTCAAGTGTGCCCCAAGCAGTGGGTTCTACCTCTGAGCAATACAGCCCGTGGAATTCCTGAGAATCTGGAACCTGCCATGAAGTTCAGCCTGCGTTTTATTCACACGGAAGAAGCTCCTTCGAGGTTCCCATGTCTCTGTACACTGATGCTTCCAGCAACGCCATGTCTCACAGGTCAATAGTGCTTCTCTGAGTTTCACTGGTCTAGGGCAAAGGGTGAAGCGCCTGGGTTCCCGTGCTTCACTACTGTATGGCCTCAAGATGATGTTTGTAGGCACAGCGGCAAATCCATCGGTGGCAATTCTGTCATATTGTCATTGCGATGGGAAGGTTCCTTATTCGCTAGGAAATGTTTTACCGTGGAAGACGGTTCACCACAGAGCTGTCTCTTTTGTGTTGAGACAAAGTTTGTCTCCGTGTTAATGCTGCTCAGTTCAAACATTTTCACAGGCCCTGGCGAAATGAAACCCGTGCTTACTACCTAGGTGGAGTTTCAGGCGATTCAGCCCATTTGCTTCTGCTGAAGAGGCTACCTCAGAAAAACAGGAAATAAAAACATAGAGGGTGCCATTGACATTAGGTTTCTCATTTTCTTCCTTTCTTCCCTACCTTCCTTTCTTCTTCTTGCCCTTCTCTTTCTCTTTTCTTCCTTCCCTCCCTTTGCTCACGTCTTCCTGCCTGCCTTCACCTTCCATCTTCCCTCCCACACTCCTCCATTTCTTCTTCGCTCCTCTCTCCCCACCACCACCTTTTTCTTTCCTTCCCTGCCTTTTCCCTTCAGCCTCCCAGTCTCCCTCCTTCACTCTCTCCCTTTGCTCCTTCCTTTCCCCACCTTGTTTTGATCCAGTGATTTGTACTCCTTTCTTCCTCTCATCCCACCCATCCCCATTGCTGGAGAAACATCAGTTCCTTGTGGCGCTGGTTTCTTGGCACCAGACCCTGTTCTTTGGGTGTTCACAAGTCTGCGTCCTGTGTGCAAACATAAGACAGACATATGATCAGGGTTGGACAGAAGATGGGATTTGACAGGTGTACTGCATCCCAAATCTCCAGGAGGCAAAGGTAAAGTCAGGCTCCTGCCTTTAAGGTTATGTCTCCCATTGTAACTGCATCCCACAGAGGCTCCTGCCTCCTGGGCACCTGAGGCCTGCTGCCTGCCTTCCTCTAGCTCCTGGGGAATTGGGGCAGCAATGGCAAGAACAACAAAAATCCCCAGCAGTTGACAAGAAGGGAGGCTGCCTTGCTCGAAAGACGGCCCCCCTCAACCACCTGCATGTTGTTGAGATGCAGGTTCTCATCCCTGTGGCTGGGCAAGAAACGCCCCCTCCCCAAACGCAGTGGCTTCAAACAAGGACCATCATCGTGTGGTTGCTGGGACGCCACTGGGTCGTGCTTGGAGTCTCCCATGAGTTGGCAGTCACATGGGAGCTGGGGCAGGGGCCTCTGGTGACTCCAGTGCCTACACGTGCACTCAGAGGGCTGGCAGCTGAAGCTGGCCGTTAGCTGGGTGCTTAGCTGGGTTGTTGGTTGGAGTGTCTCCACGTGACCTTTCCAGGCGGCTCAGGCTTCTTTCAGCATAGTGTCCGGGTGCTGAGAAGTGTCCTGAGAGGTAGCACGTGGAGGCTGGACATTCTAAGGGTGAGCACTCAAGAAGAAGTCTTTGAAGGGATTTTTCAGAAGCTGTGAAGCACTTTGTGGGAGGGAAGGGGGTTGCCCAAACTAGATGTCACTGTGTCATCTTCTCCATAATCTATTGGTCACAGAGGTCATGAAACATCCCAATTTAAGGGCAAAGGGCATAGACTCTACCTTCCTATAGGTAGCCTGTCAAGGAATTTGGGGGTCACATACGAAGACTGGGAGACCCTGGGTGGCACAAATGGTTAAGGACTCAACGTATCAAGAGGTAGGCAGTTGCACCCCTCAGAAGAAATAACTAATGGCCTGCTTCTAGAAGCCCACAGGCTTGAGAATCCTGTGATGTGTAGTTTCTCCCTGGCACCCAGGGGGTCCTCGGGAACCAGAACCAACATAACAGCAACGGGTTGGGTTTTTGATGGTTTTGTTTGGGCTAATATTAAAACGACTAGTATGAAATTATATATGTATTGTGTTTAACTCTCAGGACTCTGATTATGCTGAAGTTGAACAAAACCGTCTGCCTCTTCTATGAATGCCAGCCGATGGAGGCAAAGGGTGAGGGTCTAGAGGAAGAATGAATGTTCCATTCCCGTCCTTATGTTTCAGTTGTCCTTAAAGGGCACAGGGGACAAACCAGACGTCTTTGATATGATTTTAGCCTAATGATGTGCTAGTATGATGATGAGCAGCCTGAAAAGTGGTTTTAACTAATGTGATCCAATATTTGAAAAGTTGACGATTTCACATCGAATTTTATATTCTCAGCATCTCAGTTACAAACAGAAAATCAGGCCTTAAAATCCTTGCATTTCCCCAAGGCAACAACAGTCTGGAGCTAGAATTTGAATGTCCCCTGTGGATGAGCTGACACGTGCCTGTTAACCACAGTCCCCATCTATCCCTATTGCCCCCAACACAGAGGTTGGCTACAAGTATCCTTTATCTATATGGCTAAATAGGTTAGTTGGTTTGGATTGGGTTGCTAGTTTTTCCTGTTTTGTTTTGCTTACTTTTGATTTTTTGGGGGGGCTAGGAAATGGTGTGTATTTTGGTACCATGTCTTCCAAAGCGAGAAAACCAAACCCAGTAAGCCAAGAAGGTCAAACAGTCTAGATTAATGATGAAAGGAGGAGCCCTGTTGGTGAGGTAGATTACGAGTTGGACTTCTAACTGCAAGATCAGAAGTTCGAAACTCCCCCCACCCCCACTCCACAAGAGAAAGATGAGATTTTCTACTCCTGTAAAGATTTACAGCCTTGGAAACCCACAGGGGCAGTTCTATACTCTGTCCAAAGGGTTGCTATATGTCAGAATTGATTCCAGGGTAGTGAGGTTTTCTTGATTGATATAAATAATTTTTGGTGAGTATTGAAAAAACCAGTCAATATTATTTTTAATACACATCAAAGAAGGTCCACATTAATTGTTCACACAACCCTGCCACCTTCTTTCTTTATTCCCTTGCCTCCCACTCTCCTTTCTTCCTCCCTATGGTCTTTTATCTCATTCGTTTCTTTCAAGGGTTAGTCAAGGAGTGGGAAAGTCTGACTAATTCTTAACCAAAAGATTAAATTGGTTTTATTGTTGGTGTTATTACTTGGGTTAAATTTTTTTCTTTTCTCTTCTTCTATTGGTTTGTGTCATGTACCCCAGAAGATGGGGAAACATTTGGAACATCAAAACACTATCCTTTCTCAGTAGACTACAAGCATTAAAGGCAACAGAGATAAATACTCCAATAATAACAATAACATACAAGGATAGCTAAAGAGATAAATAGATAGATAGAAAAACCACAAAATCTGAGCAGTTGTGGGAAGGAGAATGGGACTAGCCCCGTGAATAAATATAGGTTTGCCAGAGAATAGTTCTATATACATATTAGCATATACTACAAATATGACCCTGAATATAATAGTGCATCCAGGAGGCATAGTTATGAAAATGTCTTAGCTAGAACAAAACCCCTTGAGGGAGCGTGTCCTAAATATCGGGGATCAGGAACATAGCTCTGAGAGACCTCAAGATCAATTGGTACAAACTAGCTCACAAAGACAATGTTCTGTATCCATCAGGGAAGTGACTGGGGTCTTCAAAAGCTAGTGAGTAGCAAACTAAAAGTCGGTTCTTGGTCTCACCCTATGTGTTGGACAGGGTTCTCTAGAGAGACAAAACCATATTGCTAGTAATTATATATAAATATATTTATAAAGCTAGATATTCAATACAAGAAATGAACCACTAAATTATATACAGATAGATAACACAAGAAACTAACAGTTAAATTATAAAACAGTGAGACACTAGCAGTCCTTTAAGGCTGAGAGCCGCCAGTTGCCAGTCCCTTTCTGTAGAGAGAGTTGGGCTATATATACCCAGGCAGCAAACAGCAAGGCAAGTCACCAACTGTCACCAACTGTCGGTCCCCAGCTCCAGAGACGAACATTCCAATCCTGTGGGATTAAATGGACCTCAACTTACAGCGACACAGTCCACAAGCTAGGCATCCCACAGACAGTGTACCCCTTTAAATTGAGGCACAGAACAAGCAAGGTGAGGCTCACGAAGCCATTTATCCCTCTGCCCTTCTATTAATCCTACTTGTGTTTATCGGCCAGGCTGGCACAATAAACTATTGCACCCTGTCTGGAGCAAATAACGTTGAAGAAGCTCAAGATGCCTGGCAACAATTAGTCCAAATCAGTAATGGACTATGCGTACCTCAGCCTCTATGATGCTAAGGTCAGAAGAACTAAATGGTGCCTGCCTATCACAAACAGCTGCTCTGAAAGGGATCATGGTACATGATCCTAGATAGAGTGGGGAGTAATGTGTAAGAAAACTGAAAGTCATACTACTACTACCAATAGTAATAATAATAATGATAAAAGATGAGGTTTATTGGTTAGATAGACTAGTGAGATCCCCACTACTATGGTCCTTCATCACCCTTCAGGTCTGGAACTGAATTCAACCCCCTGAAAAATAGACAGGTTTATAAAGTGAACCTTATGAGAAAAGATTGCAGCCCTCAGTATGGATTACAACTCAATGTCAAGAAGACACACATCCTCACAACTTGATCAATAGGTACCATGATAAATGGAGAAGTTTGTTGTTTTTTTTTACTTGTTGTTATTTGTTGAAGTTGTCACGGATTTTTGTCTTGATGAGGTCTATAATCAATGCTCTTGGAAGCTGCAATCATGAGATCAAATGACGCATTCCATATGGATACATTTGGTGCACAATACGTCTGTAGAGTGCTAAAAAGCAAGGATGTTACTTTGAGGACTAAGGTGCACCTTACCCAAGCCATAGTAATTTAAATTGCCTCATAAGTATGTGAAAGTCAGACATTGAATAAGGAAGGCTGAAGAAGAATTGATATGTCTGAATTGTGGTGCTGGTGAAGAATATTGAAAGTAACATGGACTGCCAAGGGAACAAACAGATCTGTCTTAGAAGAAGTATGGTCAGAGGGCTCCTTAAAGGCAAGGATGGTGAGACTTCCTCTCACATACTTTGGTCATGTTATTAAGAGAGACTCGTCCCTGGAGAAGGACATCATGCCAGGTGAAGTAGAGGGACAGTGAAAGAGAGGAAGCCCCTTAAGGAGATGGATTGACAGTGACTGAAACAAGGGGCTCAAGCTTGGGAACAATTAGGAGAATTATTCAGGGCTAGGTAGTGTTTCTGAATGTTTGGCATAGGGTCAATGTGGGTTGCAACTGGCTCAATGGCACCTGATAAGAACAACTACACCAAAATGAATCATAGCACTGAGGAGCACACATTCCTCAGAACCATCAACCATTCAAAAGCAAATAGGCAGTATTTGCCCAAGGCCAAATTCAAAAGGCAGGCAAGGTTAGGGGAGAAGGGTGAATGAAAACAGGAAGCAGAGTTTCAATGGCATGAGTGATATTACATTGCAGGAGATTGTCATCAATGTCACATAACAAAACGTGTATAAATTGTTACGTGCAAAGCTGATTTTCTCTGTAAATCTTAACCCACCTTACAATAAAAAGTTTCTTTTTTTAAAACAAAGACACCATCGTTCATATTAGAGACACAGCCAAAGATCTCCTGGACAATCCTAAAATGATCTCCCAAATGATTGGGGTAGTTAGCCCTCCCCAGGGAGTTCTACCCATTGAAACGCTGGGCGGTTATGGCTGCAATTATATTTCAGGCCAGAAGAGGCAGCAGAGGCCTGGTTGTTCAAATGCTGCCAAACTACCAGACAATGGGCAAACAGTTTCTTTCCACGGACGACTAGCGGCTCTGTCATATCCATGTCTGGTGTTCAACACTTGGCGACAGAATCCAGCCCGCTGGGTTTGGGTGGGGTCTGTTTCTCACCCATGCTTGGCTTGGGATTGTTCTATGGCATCCACAAAGTGGAGTCCTTTCCTTTCTGATATCCCGAGAAAGCTGTTTTCTCCTTTTTCTCTCTCTGGCCCTCTTCCCAAGAACCCTGGGGTTCACTCTGCTTTCCTCTGGTTGATGTTTCTCAGGCAGTTACTTGACCTCGGTTCATCTACTGCAGGTGACCATTAGCAAGTAACTGTACCGTCCTTGGATGGTATTGCTCATGAGCTAGGCTGCGAACTACGGGTTAAAGGTTTGAGTTCACCCAGAGGTGCCTTCCAAGAAGGGCCTGGTGATATGCCTCTGGAAAAGTACCCACCCCAGCCATGGAAAATTCTAGGGACCGGACTTCTCTAACACAGTTGGGCTCTCCATGAGTCCGAGTTGACTCAATGGCAATTGGTTGCTGGTATTCCTGTAAGTAGAAGACAACAATCTTTAAGCAGTCCCTCTTGGATTCATGGGAGGAGGATGGCTTCCTCTGAGAGAACTTCTCAGGGCTCCAAGGGCTCAATGATCTTACAAAAAATGAGAGAAATGATGAGCCTGATGACAGATGATATTGCTATGCAGGCCTCGTCTCAGGATGCTCAAGTTTCCAGGTCTTTCCCTGACTCACAGTGGAGCCCTGTGAGGTTCCAAATAGAAGGGCATCCTTGCTCCCAGGACCTGGAGCCTTGTAGCTGAGCAGAGCAGTCATGATGAGAAAGAGGACCCAAGGGGGAAGTCAGGGGGCTGCTTCACTTGTCTCAGTGTCAAGCAAACAAATGTTTTCGCAGGAAATTTCTCTTCAAGAGTGTTCTGATTTCTTGAAGGAAATCTTTTTCTGAACCATTTCCTCAGGGGAAAACCACTCAACTACCTCGGGAAGGAAGATTTTTCTCCTTCCAAGCTTACCAGGCTGTGCTAACTCACAGAGGAGGTGTGACTAGCAGGCAATGAAACTGATTTCCAGACTCCTATGAAAATCAGCAAGTGCTCGGCTGCTAAGTGAAAGGTCGGCAGTTGGAAAACCCCAGCTGCTCTGCAGGAGAAAGTGGTGGCTGACTGTGTCTGACAAGATGACAGCTTTGGAAACCCAATGGGGCAGTTCTCCTCTGTGTTCTACAGTTGCTTTGAGTTGGAGTGGACGTGACAGTGATAGATCTGATCTTTTTCCCCATGAAAATCAGCTTTCACGAATACATGTGCATTCATGGATGTCTGTGTCTGCTTTGGCATGCATGTGCACATATGTGCCTATTTGCACGTGGATGAATACGTCTGTGAATGTGGGCGTCTCTATTTACTTTGCCATGTGTGTGCACGTGTCTGCCTTTGTCAGTATGCATGCGGGCTCAGGCAGCATAAAGAGATCACAGAGAAACTTGGAGAGAAAGAGAAAAGTAACCTATTTTCTTATGGGTCTCCCATACCTGACAGTCTACTGGCATCCACCGCCACGAAGACCAGAGGTCACTTCATGCCATGTGTCCAGCTGCCCATTGCTGGTTGAGGTCAGTCACCAGGGAGGCAAGTCAGACTGGCCTCGCCAACCTACCACCCACCTGCAGGAGTGATTCCCACCATCTGTCCTGGAGCCCCTCCCACCTTACTCAGCCTCCCTAGACCTTGAGTGAAAGGCGTTTCCAACGTTTTTACATAAAGATTTCTGAGATTGACTGAAGAAATGATTTCCTTTGACAAAACAAGAAGCTTTGAATTTAAAGATTTGAGGCAAGTGCCCTCCAGAGAGGGGGACACAGGACGGGGCCATGCTCCCTTCCGGTATGCACAGGGGTTGCTATGAGTTGGAACCAACTTGATGAGCACCTGCCAGCAACAACAACAACCAGAAGTTGTCCAAACTTCTGTGGCCTCAACTCAGAAATGAGAATATTAATATTGCCTCCTAGAAAGAACTCAAGGTATGTACAATTGGTTAATAGGCGTTTGGAAAGTGAGTACATTAAGTGGACTGATGACATTGATAAGCCAATAAGAAACTGAGAAGGTTTCACTAACAGGTGCTTTCTTATCTGTAACCAGTAGATTCCTTCCTTCTTCATCTCTTGCCATCTTAATCAGCTCCCACACTTTCCAGGCAGCTTGAGGGATTAAATATTCAGTCTGATCCTATTATAAGCCTCAGCCTCAGAATCAGAGGCTTTACCTGAGGTTTGAGGAGCTACACTGGGAATGAGGGAGAGTAACCTGTCTTTTCTATTGCTCTCCTATCGCTCCCTCTTCCCTAGCCCTTCCCTGTCTCTGGGCCTGCCTTTCCTCCCTAGAGCAGTGGCTTCCGGGAGAAGGGGATGGAAACAATGAGCACAATGAGCACATTCCTGACCAGGCCTCTTACCATGCTATGTTCCAACCCTCTCTTGGAAGGGCCTCCACGAAGTCCTCTCATGTCATCTCACAATAGCTTGTTAGATACCATTGAGTGAGCTCCTGACTCATAGCAAAAGTACACACAAGAGATTGAAGCACCACCTGGTCCTGCACCGTCCTCACAATGGTCCTTGTGTGTGAGCCCATGGTTGCAGCAGTGTGGAGGAGATCCTGTCCAAGAAGGCTGCCAGTGGGTGGGAGGGGCTGCAGCTTTCAGAGACTTTGGAGGATGCCAAGGTGGATAGTTCACGGCGTATCATATGAGGTCAGCCAGCGGGCCTTGGGGGCCCTTCCCATTATCCATAGATATATGAAATAAATGGAGGCCCTCAGCAAGATGGGCTGCAGACACCTCCAGGACTCACTTGATCCTTGGCAAGCTCCCTTAGCCTTAGGACACCACCTGCTGGAACTGTGGCTTTGCTGCCTCTCCTGGCTCTCAACTTCCCTCCTAGAGGACTCCAGCCACCCTTCTCCTTCCATATCCTTCCAGCAGGAGGCAGATATTGGTCTCTATGCTTTTGCATGTGGCCAGTTTTCTAGGGACAGATCAGCCTCTCCCAAGAATTTGGGTTCACCAGAGTGAGCGTGCCCACAAGTCTGCAGAGCGTACGGCCAGGCCTCTGAAGAGAGAACTGCTGGAAGATTTGCCCCTTTTCAAAAGCGCTATTTCCACAGTTGAGAGCTCGTCTCCTGGGGACTCAGCTTGAGTCTCAAGGAGCACATCCCCTTTGACACTGCTGGCAACTCGAGGTGCTGTGGGTCATTTTCTTGCCTTTGAGGAGTGCAAGGGAAATGCTACAATATGTCCCTTCACATGAACCACCAATCCTTATCTGGAGAACTCTCCGAGATGACAGGGATGGGAGGGAGATGTTTCTGGGGCACGCTTTCACCTGCACATCTCTCAGGTGAGTCAAACATTTGACCCCCAAAAGTTGAGTATGATGGTGAGAATTCAGGCTGGGAGATAGAGTGTCTGGGTTCAAATCAAGAGACTGCACATCTCAACTCCCATGGTTCTCCTGCATAAAACCCAAGCCAAGCAGTTTATCACTTCCCTGCTGAGTATCCTACTGAGGCCAGCTAAACTCATTCTTTGCTGATGACAACGTTGCTTGTACCAAATGGCTTTGCCATGTAGCCCTTAGCAATGGCCAGAAGGGCTGCTCATCAAACCGCAGAGCAGGGCTTCTGGCGCACACGTTAAGAAGGGGGCTATTCACAACAAGGTCAGTAGTTCAGAACCCACTAGCTGTTTCTCTGGAGAAAAACTGTGGCTGTGTGCTTCCATAAAGATGCCCAGCCATGGAACCCCCCTGGAGAGGGCCATGATGAGCTGGAGTGAGCTCTACAGGAGTGGGATTTTTTACTGTGGATGTAATCCCACCTGGGCAGAGATTTTCTTTGTGACATTAAAGAGGTTGTACCTTACACCAAACACTTGGCTGATACAAAAGGATTCAATTCAACACTGAAGCAAACCAACTCCAAGGGAAGAAGGCAGCTGCCATGCAGAGAGCTCCAAGGACCACCAACCATGGAGGTTATTGAAGCCAAAACAAGAATACCGCCCACCAGCCCTCAGCCCCCAGGGATGGACAAAGAGAGCCTGCCCATCAAGCTGGTGCACTGGCATGATGCTGTCAGCCTCCGGTGCTGTGAGAACATTGACTTTGGTGTGTTAAAGGCACCCACTTGTGGTATGTTTGTGATGTCAGCGTGTGGAAACTATGGCAAGCCCCCCTCCCTGCCTCACAGCAGCAAAGACTCGGCATTAAAACCCCGTGCCTTCTGTGGCGCTTGCCAGCTGTGAGAGGGCAGGAAATGCCCTTGGCTTTTCTGCTCCTTGTTGCGACCTCCCTCTGAGGCAAGGAGCAGAGGATGTGAGGTTGGAATCTGTTTTTTTTCATCACTACCCTTTGTCATCTCTCTGAACACTGTCATGTGCTCCTCACCAGTGCTTCGCCCTCTCTATCACCAAGCCATGTGCTCTTTAAAACATGCACACACACACACACACACACACACACACACACACCTAATGTTCACATTTTGAGGCACATTTGTCTTTAATTCGCTAATAATAACCATAATTATTCAAAGCCACTTTACCATCTGAAAAGAAATCTCTATGCATACACTTAGATCATGGATGCCAACTGCCTTCTTAAGAACATTTCCCAATGAAATATTCAGCAGCGATTATATTAAGCCTGAAGCTGTTCATCCAGTTTGTGTAAATCAAAACAAAAATAAGAGACGAAGAGATCCAAAAGGACATGTAAGATCATAGACTGAAAGTAGCCCCATCGAGCACCAAAGGCGTGTCCAGAAGGGCAGAGCCACAGGTAAAAGCTACGTCTCTCTGGAGTTGCTGGCATTTAACTAGATGCAAAATGTCAACGCAGGAAATGGCTTGCCCAATGCAAATACTAACAAGGGAGGCATGTGTTCCTGTGTAAATGGAGCTTTAGCCAATCTGGGCCTTCAGGATCCAGCTCCCATCGCAGCATCCACGGGAAGCACCAGGGGAATGATCCGTTTGCTTATTTTCCCTCTCTTTGCTAAGAAGAAAAAGAGCCTTTGTGGCCTAGTGGCTACAAGTTGGGCTGCTAATTGCTATATCAGCAGTTTGAAACTACCAGCTGCTTTGTGGGAGAAAGATAAGGCATTCTGCTCCCATAAAGAGTTCGAGTCTCAGACACTCACAGGGGCAGTTCTACGCTGCCCTATAAGTTGGCTGTGAGTCAGCATGGATTCGGTGGCAGTGAGTTTTCTAAGAGTAAGAAGTATCTAGGGGTGTAAACAGTTAATGAGCTCTGCTATTAAGGGAAAAGTTGTCATTCCCAACCCACTTAGAGGAGCTGTGAAAGAAAAGCCTGGCAATCATCTTCAAAATCCTCGGCCATTGAAAAGTTTATAGAATGTATTGACCTTGGTTGTTAAATAGATCCAAGTATATGGTGGAGCATACAGGGACCAATGTCAAAAATCTCTGAGACAGATGCAAAAACTGTGAGGGAATGAGTTGTTGAGCCTGGGGGATCAGGACCATCGTCTCTGGGATTTTCAAAGTTCCTGAGCAATCAGGAAAGGGGCAACAGTTGGTCTCTCCACATCCAGAGGACAGCAGAAGAGGAGAACTGATTGGGCACAATGAATCAATGACTAGTGACTCAAGCAACGATCACCCTCCACCACTGGAGACCAGAAGAACTAGATGGTGCCTAGCTCTCACTATCGACTGCTATGAAAGAGATCACATTAGAAGGGCTTGATTAGAGTAGAAGGGAAATGTGGGGCAAAACTCAAAATCATGATAAAACACCAAGCTTACTGTTTGGATAAAGGCTGGTGAAATTGCAAGACTATGGTGCTTAGTTACCCTGCAGGTCTGGAACTGAACTCATCATGGCTCGATGTTCAACCAAACAATAGACAGGTCTATAATGGGAACAATGACATTAGAGACATACAAATACCGTAGAATAATAGATCACATGAGATCAAAAGACAGCATTCCCCCAAGAACGAAGTTCAAAAAAGTTGAGAATGAAGGCAGCTTGGAGACAAGAAACAAGAAGATGTGGGGGAAGTGATGGTACATTGTGGGAATTGCTATCAATGACATGAAACAAAATGTGTATGCGTTGCTCAATGGACAGCTGAGCTGCTCTTTAACCTTCACCCAAATCACAATAAAAATGTTTTTAATCAAAGAAAACTTCATGGTTCACTTCTAATCTGACACACATGGGGTGATGAGGAAATAGTGTCAACCGGTTTGCTGTGGTCCAACCACCAGACATGTGCTTATGGGAGAAAGAGCATGCTGACGCTGGCAATACCGAGCAGGACCAAGATGGTTTTATTTGCCTGCATCATGAAGATGGTAGCCCTGGTGGTGAGATGATTCAGAGCTCAAGTGCTAACCAAGAAGCCACCCAGTTTAAACTCACCCAGCCCTACTGAAGGAGATTTCCCTCCTCAAAGGTGTTGTTGGGTGTTATGTGCCATTGAGGCGATTCTGACTCCCTGTGACGGGAAGGAAAGGCACACTGTGCTATAGTGTAAGGGTTTTCAGCGGCTACTTCCTCTGAAGTGGGCAGTGGAACCCTTCTTTGTATTCTGTTCATAGCCTGGAAGTTTCCTTGACACCTCTTCACTTGAGGTAACCCTGCTGGCATTTGAAATACCAGTCACGTGGCTTCCAGCATCACAGTAACACACAACTCACCACAGCACCACAAATGGACAGACAACAACAGGATAGGAGTCTTCATGGGAGCAGGCAGTCACGTCTTCACTCTCTCGATGGGGATCAGTGAGTTCAAACTGCCAGTCTCTCTCTTACAGCCGCACATGCAACCACTGTGCTGCTAGGTAAATTTCCCTAAAATTCTGCCTAGAAAAACCTGTGGAACAGTTCTTCTCTGTCACAGAGGGTCACTGTGAGCCAGGATGGGCTCTGAGACACACAAATGCAACACCATGAAGCCACCTTACTCTGTCCTGCTCTTATTTAACTCTATTCTTTTCTGAGCTAACTTTTCCATATATTCAGAAGAGACTGGAACTGAGCAGTGTTAATTCCACCAAGGTCAGGAAGGAGATCAAAGAGTCACAAAGGACTATCTCTTTGCTCTCATGCCACTGCACTAAGAAGGCTTGGGTGGCAGCTGGAAGCTGCACATTTCACTCCCTGTCCCTACACTCTTGGCTGAGTCTCCTCAGAGTGAGACTGCCCCTTTACCCAGCTCACTGCATTGGCTGTCTTGCTCTGAAAAGAGAATTCGCACATGTGAGTCTGACTGGGTGACAGATGGGAATCTTAATGCTGCTCTTTGGAATATGAAAGGCCTCCGATCAGAGTGCTGCAGGGGAGTGATGTCTGCAGAAGACCTGCTGGTCTCCCAGTTAGAAAGAAGCCTTCCCCTTTGCCTCAGAGGTGCGTTCACTGTGGGTGGCAAGTCAGATCCTTGGGCTGGCACTCTCAGTAAACAGATCATATGGGCACCTTGAGAAGTGCTTGCTCACTGACCCAGCTCCCGAAGGATGTAAATATACCAACCAGGATGACTAAGGACACCAGTGCCAAGAATGATCACATTCTTTGCATGTGTACAAATGAGGTGGGCAGCCACCTTCGCTGATGGTGGCTGCACAGTGTCTGGAATCACACCTGGCTAGGTGGACCATTGAAAGAGTTGGTGACATGATAATAGGGAGTACACCCCCTTGCCAGTAAAGCTGAGGAAATGGCATTTGAGGAAGCAGGGGCAGCTGGGTCACCAGCATGAAGTCAGCGAGAATGTTGCTTGTGCCTCCTTTGTTCACTGGTGGCTGCTGGCATCTGGGTAGTGAGGACACCATGGCTACTGCCAGAATTCTCCACGGTCCCTGGTTCCACTCTCAAGTCGCTGGCTTCATCACTACCACTGCCATCGAGTTGATTCTGACTCACAGCAACCCAAAAGGACAGATTAGAACTGCGGCTGGTGGGTCTGGGGGGCTGTGGGTCATTATGAGAGCATTTCTATCTCGCAGTAGCTAAAGGGTCCAAAATGCTGGCCTTATGGTTAGCAGCCCAACATAACCCACTTGGTCATGAACCCTTGCCAGCTGATCCAGGGAGTCCATTCCCAAGTGCATATCTAAAAGAATGAAAGACGAGTACCCAGATGGATGCTGCACTAATCACTATGGGCAAAAGGTAAACAATAAGCCAACAATACCCATCAGTAGAAGAATAGAGAAAATATGATCTACACAGAGTGGGATATACATATAGTCTGCCACAAGAAAACTAAGGCCTTTGATTCAGACAGACTCTGTAACACAGGTGAACGCAAGACATGTAGTGAAAGACGCCAAACACCAAATGCCTTGTATTGTGAGTCCATTTAGAGCAAAAATGCTGGACAGGTAAATCCTGTAGAGCCATAGAGTAGATTGGTGGTTTCCCAGGGTGGGGTGGGAGGGGCAATGGGGAATGACTGCTTAATGGCTGCAGGGTTGATGAAAATGTTCTGGAACTGGATGGTGGAAAGCTTTCACAGTGTCCTTAAAACTACTCTTAAAAAGGGGAGAGAAAGAATCTGCAGAAAGCACAGTTCTGATTGACTCACATGAATGCGGTCACCAAGAATTGGAATCCACTAGAATTGGAATAGCAGCTAGATTATTGTTTCCTTGGGAGGTAACTCCAGGAAGGACCAGTAGAGAAGGGTAATACTGATAGAGCAAAGGGAAGAGGCCGATAAAGAAATGTCATTGAGTAGGTTCCCAGAGACAGTATAAATCCTCTTGTAGTTGTCCCACCCAAAGGCTGAGGGAACTGGAGTGTGGCTCCACCTATCCTCATGTGTCATTGGTTAAAGTGGCATTAGGTCCTGGAGGATGTCAACTCCCCTGTCTGCTCAATGACTGTTCCCTGTGTGGGGAGTTACATGTGCTTCTTGTGAGACCATTGGTATTTATGGGAGTGGTGGGTGCCAAATGCTAATACATGGGCACATTAGCAGCTGCTACAGCAAGTGCTGTACATTTTTAGCTGCTTGAGTGACAGGTGGGCCCTACCTCCTGCCTATATTCAGTGGTAGGGTGTTCAGATGGGGGCATCCGAAAAATAATAAGGCCCTATTCTTTGCAAACAGACATTATTATTATTTTAATCTGTCCCAACCCCCTTTCTTATCTGTCCCTGTGAACTACCTCACTGGCTGAAACATCAGTTCCCTGGGGAAGACATCACATTTCAATACGGTCACAATGCTGTTTTCATTGGCCCAGTGGAGACACTGACATAAGATGTGTCAACTAGACGCTTTTTCTGGAGCATTTCCAAACAAAAAACGAAAAAGGAAGTCCCGCTTTTGCAAGTGGCCTGGCATCTAAGAAGCATAATTCAGAAGCACATGTCCCGCCACTTGGAGGAGGCAGTCTATGTTGCGAGATTACAGCATGTGCCCTGAGAGACAGACACAAAGAACACAGGAACATGCCAGTGGTGGTCAGGAACTGTCGACAGAGCCAGCTGTCCCCTTGTTCTCCCCACCTTTCCATTTTCCTAGGATTCTCTCTTCCAAGTATTGGTCTCTTTACCTGTTTAAAACCAAATGAGCCCCAAATAAGATCCAGATCATAGAAATAGAAGGAGGAAGTTGGATGGAGACTGCAGTTCATACTCCCCGGAAGCCATTCAGACTCCCTGAAAGAAGGAGACACTGTGATGGAATTAGCTCTGGATTCCTGACATTTATTGAGGAATGCTCAGGGAATAAGCACCTGTGGGGGGAATCAAGGAAGGGCACAAGAGGGAAATCTCAACAGAGGTCTCAGCCCTGCCTATGGAGAGTGTCATAGTCAGTGTTCCCTAGAGAAACCAAACCAGTTATATAGCTGTAACTGGAGATATTGATATATCTACCAGGGCTCCTATGGTTAACCACTGCACCGGCCACTCATTGCCATCAAGGTGGACTCAAAGTGACTGTGTAAAACAGTATAGAACTGACCTTTTGGGCGTTGGAGACTGTAACTCTTCAGGAGATTACGAAGCTTCATCTTTCCCTCAAGGAGCCCTTGGTGTTTTCAAACTGATGTCCTTGCTGTTGGATGCCCAAAGGGCCACCCACTACGACACGAGAGCCCCAGAGAGTGAGGCTTATTTCTAGGAATTCGCTCACATAGGGAAATGGCAAGTTCCAAATACATAGGTCAGGCAACAGCCTAAAGAGCTCTGTAGATGTTCATCCTAAAATCGATAGGTTAGGTGATGGGAAAAGACAAGAATAAGAATGGTCAGAACACACCCTAGGTAAACTCCCTTTCTGCGCTGAAGGCCTTTGGCTGATAGGTTTACCCCTTCCCACATTATGGAAGGTATTCTATTTTGCTTGAGACCAACTCCTTCATAAGAGCAAATAGATGAGGTGAACAAGCGGCCATCTAGCTCAGAAGCAATAAAGCCCACCTGGAAGAAGCACACCAGCTGGTGCGATCACGAGGTGCCAAAGGGACCATGTATAAGGCATCATGCAAAAATAAAAGAATATATATCTGTGTGTATATGGGTATATATATATATATATATATATGTGTGTGTATATGGGTATATATATATACCATAGAGAATGAAGGGGGAAGTGCAGAGTGGAGACCAGAGGCCCAAATGTCGACCACTGGAGATCCCCTCATAGAGGGCTTTAGGAGAGGAGATGGGTCAGTCAGGATGCGATGTATTACCGATGAAGAACACAGCTTTCCCCCAGATCCTGGATGCTTCCTCTCCCCAACTACTAGGATCCAAATTCTACCTTGCAGGACTGGATAGGGCAGAGGCTGTACACTGGTGCATATGGACGCTGGAGGCACAGGGAATCCAGGGTGGATGATACCATCAGGACCAGGGGTGTGAGGGGTGATACTGGGAGAGTGGAGGGTGAGTGGGTTGGAAAGGGGGAACTGATTACAAGGATCCACATGTGACCTCCTCCCTGGGAGATGGACGGCAGAGAAGGGGGGAAGGGAGTCTCCGGAAAGGGCAAGAGATGACAAAATAACAATCTGTGGATTATCAAGAGCTCATGAGGGAGGGGGAGCGGGGACAAAAAAAGAGGACCTGATGCGGAGGGCTTAAGTGGAGAGCAAATGCTTTGAGAGTGATTAGGGCAAAGAATGTACAGATGTGCTTTATAAAATTGATGTATGTATATGTATGGATTGTGATAAGAGTGGTATGAGCCCCTAATAAAATGTTTAAAAAACAAGAGCAAATAGATGAATGCTTGTTTGACCAAAAAACTGGGCACCATAGCCTCGCCACATTGATATGCAAAAGGAGCCATTACAGGGAGCTCTGTAACTGGGACCTGGCCAAGTGGTGACCAGTAGCCTGGGACTTTGTAGCCTAATGTGTTGCAGCAAATTGCTTACTAGTTCTCCTCTAGCTATAGTCTTTGTAACGCCTACCAATGACAGGGTGGAACTATGCCACCGAGGGAAGTAGATAGCATGCTAATAATATCAGTAAAGTGCATGGCATCCTCGAAGAGGTGAGACCATTCAAATAAGACCTGTAGACCCATAATGTGGGGATTGGTCGGTATGGTCATCCTGGGTGAGTTAACTCAGAAACAGAAAGTGGAGTTTCAAGAGCACCGAGAAAGATGAGCCAGCAGTGGAGTGTGCTCTTTGGACCCAGGATTATTACTCTGAGCACCACCTCTGTCCAGGAGACAGAGATCCCTGACACTGGATGCATCAGGAGACACTGAAAAACAGTGGCAGATAAATAGCTCATGGAAGCAGAGGCAGCAGCACCAAGACCCCAGAACAGGGAGCTCGCCAGCACACAGAATGAGAAAGCTGAGTGTTTTGGGTCAAGGCTTCCAGACAAAGCGGGCTGCCTCAACGCACCTATCAGCAGAGCTGAAAGAACTTTGCACACGGTCCCAAGCAGAGCAGAGGTCAAGGAGCTGCAGGGCAGAGGCCAAGGACCAGAAAAAGTTCTGCCTCTGGACACCACTGGGAAGAGACTGTCCTGACTGAAGAACTATATCCCCAGTCATTTCTGATCCTGAATTGTCACCTGCTAGGTCCCCAATTAACCCCAGAAACATAAGTGTTGTTTGCGAGTTCTGTGTGGCCATTGCCACTTAAGGATTATCAAACCCAGCAGAGAAGAAGAGAGTGTCATGGTAGGGATGGTTGGTGTCAGAAACTGTGAAAAGAAAGGAGGGTGGAGGCATTTTGATCTCTGTCTCATAGGAATGAGCCTTGGGCTGTTTATCTTGATTTTCCTCCATTGCCTTTTGTGAAGTTACAGGGGGGTCAAATGCCTCCACTATGCCATTTATACCCCTACATTGACAAGTCGTTGGATGAAGGTTAGTTTGGGAAGGAGCAGACCATGGATGAGCTCTCATCAGCTGAGGCAATCCCGATAGGGGCCAGACAGCTGGGACCTTTTCTATCAGTGGCTCTCTCAGCAGCTGGGGAAATCAGTCTCTTGGCCCTGAGAGGAATCTGGGTGACACATTCATCTATGACAATACCCTGAAGAACAAGCTCCCACAAAAACCTGGCTGAGAACTCTCGCCTAGAACACAGGAGTGCATGCCTAGCTAATAATAGCCATTTACTGAAGGCCCTATGATTGGAACTGTGCTTCATTTACAGATGGAAAACTAGAGGAAGGGATTTCAGGTGGCTAAGTTAATAAGTGACAGAGACAAGATTCAAACACAAGTTTGAAGCTGGTACTGTTAGCTTTTTTTCCAGGGCTGGGTTTTAGATGAGGCAAATGAGACACTTGTCAGGCACACAAGGTAAAGAGGCCTTCCCTCTCCAGTGTGACTTTCCCCATAAGTCTGAATCATGGGCCTGGTGTGTCTTATTTGCCTTCCCTGAGTCTCAGAACCTGGTCTAGTCTGATTTGCTATTTGGAGGAATAAGCCAGAATGCTCAAGTACTCTGAGTCAAGACCCAATCTCCCCTGGTATTGTTCAGTGGGACTTACCAGCCTCTTCCTTCGTGTTTCACTTTTCTAGAAACCTCCATGGAGGACTAGCTCTCATGAAGAGAGCTTCAAAAAGCTCATGGCAAAATTCCATTATTTTTTCATATCATTTTTCCACACGCTTTTGGAAGCTCCCTCCTCATCCCTTTCCACAGTCTTTCTCAAGGAAAGAGACTGTTGCTGGTTGATGTCAGATGCCCGAGTCTGTTTTCTACTCAGAATGCTCTGCACAAACTCTATCAACAAATGACTTAGAGTCAAACGTGCTGTGTGTCTTTAAGTTGATGTCAGCTCATAGTGACCCTACTGGACTGAGTAGAACTGCACCCAAAGGTGTCCTAGGCTTAGATCGTTATGGGACCAGCTCATCAGGTCTTTTCCCCTTTAGAGCCCATGGGTAGGTTCAAAATACCAGCCTTTTGTTTAGCCACCCAGTCCTTAGCCATTGTACCACCAGGGCTCTTTAAAACAGGGATTAGGTTGATTAATTTTAAAATCTCCAGGAACATTTGAAAGCTGCTTCCCAGAACACCCTTCCCCAGATTGTTGATTAAGACGGGCATTTGGGGACTCATTTCTTTCTCATTTGTGTAAGTGCACTCTATGAGAGGGGTTTCCCTTCATAGATAGGTGATCACATACTATTTTTCCAAATTGAACCACTCTTGGTGGTATAATGGGTTAAGAGTTGGGCTGCTGCTAATGGCAAAGTTAATGGTTCAAACCCACCAGCTACTCCTTGGGAGAAAGATGAGGGTTTTCTGCTCCAGTAAAGATGTGCAATTCTGAAAATCAGCAGAGCCAGTCTATTGTGCCATATATGAGGTCAACCCCATGGCAGTGGATTTGGTTTTGGTTTGGGTCTGTGGGGGAAGTCCTTAAGTCATTCTTTAGTCACATGGAGGAGTCCCTGGGTAGTGCAGTTGGCTAACATATTGGGCTACTAACTCATAGGTTGGAGCTTCAAGCCCAGCCAGAAGTGTCTCTGAAGAAAGGCCTGGTGCTGCATTTTAAACAACAACAACAAAATCAGTTATAGAAAACAACAACAGAATGTCGTTCTACTCTGGCCCAAAGGAGTCCCTATGAATCAGAGTTAACTTCATGGCAACTGGCATGGGTTTGGTCCATGGGAAAAAAGAACCCTTCATAATTGCCTCCATGCCCAATAGTTCCTTTCCTGTATCCCTAGACCACCCCAGCACCCTCAGCATCTTGCCTTATAATTGCCATGGGTCCGTCTCTCTTCCCAATGGGCCAGGCCGTGATGCAGCCGCTGCCGACACAGAGGGATTGTGCAGTCCCTGCATGATCTACAGTCCTCATGACATATATCTTGAATGAAGATTAAGTGATCCTCTCTAGAGCTTAGCTCAGGTGAATCCACTACCTCAGCTGGAACCGAAGTGGTGCCAGACCAATATCTGTTTTTAAAAGATAGAAGGGCATTCCTAATCTTTGTGGAGAAACAGAGAGGATTTAGTGAAATGTTTCTGTAGTTGAGGCTAGAGATGATCTGTTGACATGGTCTAAAAGGTTGTAGGTGGTTTAATGTCTCTCGGTACCATCAATTTTGTTTTGTCCTGACTTAGCAAATTGGTTGGGATTTCGGCTTACTGACAAGGACCTTCAGAAAGAATGTGGTTGCAGGAGCAAGTTTAAGAAAGGAAAGAGCTTTGAAGCAGCCCTCACTGAGTGCCAATCCAAAACTCTGTAACCCAGCACCTCAGAGGGCTTGACCTGGGATGGACTATGGCAGCAGCACCATGAGCCACTTCCTCCAGTGGCCCTGACTGAAGGCTCAGAACCTGCCTCTGATTGGCAGCTGAGAGATACTAGGACCGTCACCTGCCACATCGCCTGTATTTCTCCTGGCAGTAAGAAATCCCCAAATTACACTATGTTCGGGCAATCGTTCCAGCCTACAAGCAGTTGTTGCTTATCTCTGTTAGCTTTGTGCAGGGGAACAATCAGGCTTTGAAATTGAAAGACTTGCATGTGACCCATGAGGTTAAGAGCCCAACACATAACCACTATATTACCAGGGTTCCTGCCTCTTGAAGGATAGGTAAGCAACAAAAGGACCATTTCTCTTAAAACCTCTGATCTAGAGTGGCACACAACTCCTTCCACTTTTATTCTATTGGCCAAGCCCTTCACTGGCAGGGCAGGGAAGTTTACTCTTTCCTTGGATGACTAGGAAGTGAGTGAAATTTTGTCATCTCATACAAAGGGAAAAGGGAAACATGCTCTATGATCAAATAAGTTTTAAAAAAAGTGCAAATATTCATAGAATCTGCCGAGTGTGGCAAAAGCATGAGCACTCCCATTGTAGAAGAAACACTGCTCTCGGAAACCACACTGTGCCTGGCAAGGGAGGCTGGGAGGATTTATGCTTGCTCACTTTGGCCGAGTCATTAAGCAAGGCTGATCAGTAGAAAAGGAAATCGGGTTTGGTGCGGGGATGTGTCATTGGATATGCAGGCGATTCTCCTTGAGATGTATTGGCCCACAACTTTGGACTCACATACAGCAGTGACCATGAAGATGGCATCGGACCTGGCGACATTTCATTTTCGTATATAGAAAGTTGACACAAGCATCTCCTGGTGGTGTAGTGGGTTACACATTGTGTCCCTAACCTTAAACTCAGCAGTTCGAAAACAGCAGCACTCAGTGAGGGAAAGATGAGGCTTTCTACTCCTGTCAAGAGTTACAGGCTCAGAAACTCATGGGGGCAATTCTCCCCTGTCCTACAAGGTCGCTATGCATCAGCAGTGACTCGATGGCAGGGAGATTAAGTTGATATTACCTATTTTAGAAAACGGTCCTGGTTATTCAATTAAGTAAGGCAGGTGCAGCCCTGTCACACAGGGTTTGTTTAGATAGCACAGTAGTGTCCACTCACTCATTAGCTCAGTGTGTCTGGAACCCCAATGTGTATTTCCACATGGGACAAGTCAGGTTGAAGACACTGGGGATTCGTGCTTTGTTGAGCAAGCCCTGGAATTGCAAGAGTTCTAAAAGGAGGTCAAAGTTCCTGTTTTTATAACTCTCTCTCACACACACAGACACACACACACACACACACACACACACACACAGAAAGTGGTGAACTTCACAGAACGTAGTGGGGACTTCAAAGAAAGGGGGGTTGATAGCCGTGAACAGGGTTGGGATGGGTCTTGTTCTATCCATTTGAAAGTCTCTAGGCTAAACAGAAATGTCCTGGTGGTATAGTAGGTTCGGTGTTGGCCTGCTAACCACGAGGTCAGCAGTTCTGAATCCACCAGTTCCTCCATGGAAAAAAGATGAGGCTTTCTATTTGAGTAAAGAATTATAGTCTCAGAGACTCATTGGGGCATGTTTATTCTTCCCTACAGGGGCGCTGCGAGTCAGAATGAACTCAGTACAGTATGCAAAGAACAAGCTGTGCTAATACCATTCCAGAGAGACAGTGGTGTTCCAGGGACATTGGTTTTGCCTGGCCCCTGACCCTGAGGAAACATGAGGTCTTCAGGTCCTCTCCTGCTGCTCTTTTTTACCATCCTCCCATATCCTCCTCTGCACTCCCAAGTGGTGGGCATGATTTATACACACAGAAATCCACTTACTCCTTTGGAAAAGTGGTTTACTTCACCCAAAAATTCAGAGAACTGTGTCTTCTCCCTTTCAAAGTAAATTATACGATGAACATACAATATTGATTGCAGGCATGTGGATTCTTAATCCTCAAGTTCCCATGAAACCCTGCTTTCCATGGCAAATCAGCCCGCCATTTCAGCACGCCAGTATTGCCAGGAGAAAGGAGCCTCAGCAGCCACCACTGCTCCGCAGCCTGCTTTTCACGGTCATGCGGGGATGTCAGAGTGCCCCACACCTCGTGCACTTGACTCAGTGCTTGCTTGCAGGGGTTGCATTTCGTTAGAGCCCAACAACTTCCGAGCATTGGCAAATTCCCTCAACCAAAGGTGGGCAGCGGCCTCATAATGTCACCAGTCATTAACCACCAGCAGGGCTGCGTTATGCTCGTCAGTGCTGTCATGTGCAAGGGGAAAGACAATTCCCACAGGCTGCCAGCTGTGTTTGGGGAGGGAATGCCAGGTGGGGAAGCTGGGGGTCCTCACCCCAGCAGCCACAGTTCCTGGCTCCAGGCCCTGCCCCAGGCTGTGTCAGGACGAAGACCCTGGACTCTCAGAGACTCCATAGCTCGATTTCCACTCAGGTTGTGTTGTGTTGATCATTCCTTCCCTAGGCTGCCACCCATCTGTCAGTTTGTCATCATGTTGTCATTTGTCTCTAGCTGTGATTGCTGTAAGCGGTGTCACCAGCTACGATTATAACCAGAGCAAGCCACTCTGGACACGCTTCACCAGAGCATCCAAGCTAGGACACACTGGGAAGAAAGACCTGATGATGTACTACTGAAAATGAGTCCATGGAACCCTATGGATCAAAAGAGAATACCGTCCAAACAAGTACTGGAAGAGGAGCACCCTAGGTGGGAATACACTCACACTATTCAGTGGGAGGACTCCCTGGGTAGTTTTTGACTAGCACCCAGGAGGTCGGCAGTTAAATCCCACCCAGAATCCAAGAGGTGCCTAAGGAAGGTAGGCCTGAAAATCTGCTTCCGAAAGGTCACAGCCTTAAAAACCCTATGGAACAGTTCTACTCTGAAATGCATGGGGGTCGCTATGAGTCAAAATGGACCGAAAAGCAGCTAATAACAACAACACTGTATAAAGAACAACACTGCAAGTCCTTAGGACAAAATACACAGCAGGCACAATAGCCTCGACCCCACAGAATAGGGCAACTTATTTTCCTTTGTACCAGAGACCGGAACTGTACAACGGAATGAAACCCTGCCTGCTCTTGTGTCATCACCACAGTCGTTGGTCCATGTTGAGCCCATTGCTGTAGCCACTGTGGACATCCATCTTATCAAGGGTCTTCTTCCCTCTTGCTGCCCCTGTACTTTAACAAGCATTATGTCCTTTCTTAAGAACCAGTCTCTCCTGATAGCATGTCCAATGGATGTGAGATGAAGACTTGCCATCCTCACTTCTAAGGGGCATTCTGGCCGTGCTTCCTCCAAGAGGGATTTGCTTGTTCTTCTGACAGCCCAGACGACTTTCGGTGTTGTTTGCACATCATTCACATGCATTGATTCTTCTTCAGTTTTCCTTACTCACTGTCCAGCTCTCACATGCATATTGACCATTGAAACTACTTACCTTGAATTCAGAGCTTAGGGTACACTACCCAAAGCCACATACCTTGTGAGCGGCTGAAACATGTCTGCTGCCAGGATCTGTCCAATTTATTTTATTGAAACATCATACTCAAAAGGTGCTTTAGGCAAACATATTTTGTCTTTTGACTACATGTCCCAATAATATAACCAGGCTCAGACCCTCACATTGTAATGATTCAGCTATATGTCTGAGAGGTAAAAAGACCGCCAACCATATAACTGATGGGAGAATAGGTACTGACTGTCACCCGCAATGCCATACTTTCAACAAATATGTATTGAGTGTTATTCAAATGACAACATTTTGCAAAGCTTTAAGAAGACCCAGATGTAGAGAACACAGTCCCTGCTCACAGGAGACTCACAGATACTGCATCAGGGCATTCAGATCAGGGACACCACAGATAGATGCTGAAAGTAAAATAATAAAAAATAGCAACCACGCACGGAATCCAGGACAGATAAAATCCTCAGGAACAGTAATGGGAGTAGCGATACTGTGGTAGCTTTTTAATCTCCCATCATCTTGCATAGGAGTGGAGTCCAGGCAGTCACTCAGGCCATAGCCAGTGAGGTCTCAATGTGGGCATGGCGATTCTGGCAACTCCTGTATTCTTTCCTGGGGGTGAGAGACACCCATGACTTGATATTCCTGCTGACAAGACACATGGATCTACATTGACGGCAGCCAAAGCCTTGAACGGGGAGGAGTCATGTGGAGACCCATGCCACTTTCCACCTCCACTGGGTCCATAAGACATTCCACCGACTGCCCTGTGATCTTCCAGCACTTGGTGTCATTGCATGTGTTGCATAAGTCTGAAAAAAATGTACACACTCTTATTGGATATATGGGTTAATTTCGTACTTATGGACGTGGTCTGGACTGGGCTGGGATGTTTTCTTAATATAAAATTATTCTTCTATATAAAGCTTTTTTAAGACACATGAGTGTTTATGAATGTGCTTCTCTAGTCAACTCGAACTGACTCAGATACCATGAGGGCACAGGGTGGCTGTGTAGGGAAGGGGAGGAAAAGGGAACTGATAACAATGGAACACACACACACACACAGCCTAGGGGCCGAATAACAGAAATATGAGTAGAGGGACACAGAAGACGGTGTGTATAAAGATATTAATTTATATATAATTTAGTAAGGGTGTGAGGGTTGAGGAAAGAGGGAAAAACAGGAGCTGATATCAAAGGGGTCAAGTAGAATGATAGTGTTTAGAAAATGATGGTGGCAGCATATGTACAAACTCGCTTGATCTAATTGATTTATGGATTGTTATATTATCTGTCAGAGCCCCCATTAAAATGTGTTCTTTTTTCGATAACAACATAAACTCACTGCCATGGAGTCAATTTTGACTCAGTATAGAACACCCCCTGTGGTTTCCTCGCTTGCTATTCTTTAAGGAAACAGAAAGCCTTTGCTTTCCCCTGCAGAGTGGCTGGTGGTTTCAACTATTGACTTTGAGGTTAGCAGGCACCATAGCACCATGATTCCTAAGGATGCTGATAGAAAGGGAGAACCTTGTGGAACATAATTTAAAATTCTTTAATTATCTAGACTTACTTAACTGGAAGAGTCCCAGAGACTATGACTCTGAGTTACTCTTCAAACCTTGAATTGAAACTGTCCCCTGAAGTCATCTTTAAACTAAATAACAATTTAGCTCTTAAAGGATTGCATCCTTGAGTATTGCAGTCTTTAAAAAATCAGCACAAAACTAAATGGGCTACAGATAATTCAAAATATATATGTGAGAGGGTTGTGGCAGAGAGATTAAGTAAAAAGAAAGGAAACACCTAGAATAGAAAGAACAAGAATGTTAATTCAATATGAAGAGTGTGACCAATGTCACTGAACATTGTGTCCAGAAAGGGTTGAAATGGAACAGATTTTGCTTTGTATGTTTTCACATATCAAAATTAAATATTAGTAGAAAAAGAGAGAGACTCGCATCTGTTTGAGGCAGACTACCAAATACTGGGTTATATATAATGCTAAGTATTGAATATTATCCCATTTTCATATGGCAAGTATGGAAAGCCAAGGATGGAGTGAGGCATTCACAGGGGAGGATGGCATTTGAATGATCCAGGAAAATGGCTAAAGAAGATGCTCATTCCCGAGTGTTTCCACTGGGTTTGCAAACACATCAGCAAATGAATGTCAAATAACCCGCCTCACCCTCTAACTCAGAGCTGTGCAACCGAACTCTCTTCTATGATGAAAATGTTCCAGAGCAGTGATTCTCAACCTGTGAGTCGCGACCCCCATGGGGGGGGGGTGTCGAACAATGCTTTCACAGGGGTCATCGGATTCATCACAGTAGCCATATTATAGTTATGAAGTAGCAACAAAAATAATTTTATAGTTGGGGGGAGCACCACACATGAGGAACTATATGAAAGTGTCACAACATTAGGAAGGTTGAGAACCACTGTTCTAAAGGCATGACATCCAATCTGGTAGCTACTACATTTTATCAGGAAAGACCAGTCCATGGAAAGGGACATCATGCTCGGTAAAACTGAAGGTCCACAAGAAAAGAGACTGACCATCAAGGAGATGGGCTGACACCATGGCTGCAACAATGGACTCCAACCTAACAACCATGGCGAGATTTGGCACAAGATCAGGCAGTGTCCTCAAAGTAACATCCTTGATCTTCAGTCTTTTTAAGAGATCTGTTGTAGCACATTTAGCCAATGCAACGTGTCGTTTGATGTCTTGACTGATGCTTCCTTGAGCATTGATCTGGCTTAGGGTTTAAAAATTCCCCTTGGCTTCTCAATCATACAGGAGGCCCACACACTGATCATCTTTCCTCATTACACAGAGTGTCATGCCCCACTCACATTGGTCTCCTTGCTGTTCCAGGAAGAAGCTTGGAGAACCCAATCACAAGGCCTTTTGCACTGACTGTCTCCTACCTGGAACACTTTCCCCACCGCCAGATGGCCACTCCTGTGTCTTCCTGCCTTATTCAAGTACTGCACTGTCAATGAGATCTTCCTTGGCTGCGATGCACTACTTGCCCCAAGTTTCCCATCCAGCGCAGTTTAGTGAAAAAAATCTCACTGCTACCTGCAGGGGGGGAGCCTCGGCACTGGCATCTCAGAAAATGGAGCATAATCAGAACAGAAATGTGACCCTACCTCTCATGCTAAAAGGCTGCTAACTGCAAGATCTAAACCACCACACAACCAGCCACTTCTCAGGAGAAAGGCTGAAAGTTAGTCTCAGAAACCTACAGGGGAAGTTCTACCCTGTCTTATAGTGTCATTATGAATCAGTATCAACTCTATGGCAGTAAATTTGCATTTGGGGGCGGGGCGCGTTCTAAGGAGCTCTGGGTCACATACCCTGATCAACCCAACTGGCAGCTGCATCAGCTGGCTAAGGCTTCAAAAGACTGAGTAGGTAACCCAGAGCTCATTGCTGTTGGCAGAAACTTGTGGGGGGTCAGAAGGACTTGAGGTGATGGTGTCCTTCTCAGTAGCCTCAGATAATCTTCTCCCCGGTCTGGGCATCAGCATCTTCTTTGCAAAATGGGATGATTGCATTAGAGAACCACTAAACTCCTATATACCTGAGCAACCAGGAAGCAATTGTGAATCCTGGAGAGGAACAAAGACTATGCTGGTGGCTCTGCAAATCTTGGGAAGCCTGGATCCGATGCGGCTGGACCTGTCCACTGCGAGGCACCAAGAATCCCGAGAGCTGTAGTTCAGGTCTCCCCCTTGCCTGTGTACCATGGAAGATTTAATAAATGTTCTCCTCATGCTACCTTTAGGATCCTTGGTGGCAAAGTGGCAAAATCCCTTCATATTGGCCTGTTAACTGCAGGGTTGGCAGTTCAAACACACCTGCTGCATTCCTGTAGAAAGGGCAGCTTTCAACTCCCACAAAGAATTGTTGTTTCAGAAATCCACAAGGACAGTTGTATCCTGTAACTATGGGTCAGAACTGGCACAATAGCAGTGCGTGATTGAGCTTTAAACTACATTTGAGACTGGGGTCTATTTTGAATTCCCCTACCTGTACATTGGGTGTCATGGGAAGAAAGTAGATAGGAGAAAAAAGGGTAGGAGGCAGTGAGGGAGGAAGGTAGAATGTACTGGAGTAACACATTCTGGCAGAAAATTGTGTGTATGTGTGTGTGTGCGTGTTCTATTGTAATTCACACAGATTATGGGTGGGGGAGGGAACTGAAAAAGTAAATATCCATGAAAAAGAAAAATTTTTTTCTTTGGTGATTTTCCTTTTGTTGAGCTAAGGGATGGAGAATGTACTGCATGGGCGTGACCAGCCACTGGACCGGTGTGCTGTTAACACACCCTCCTGCCTTTGCATGCTGGGGGCCTCTCTGTAAACAGAAGTGACTTGTGACTTCGGATTTCCTGGGGCTCTAAAGAGAACCGGAGAATAGAAGTTCTAAATCGTGAATAAAGGAGAGACAAAGGGTTAATGACAGGACAGAATTTTGAAGTTTCATTGGATGAACACAGCGCCAGCATCCAACAAGCATGCCAAAGGCTGAACTCTGCCCGGAAGTAATGAATGAGCACTGCCTTTAGCCCGTGTCCTCACTCTCCCCGTCTCCTGCACTCCAAGCCAGCCTCACTAAGAGTAGTCAAAGGTGACATGGTGGTCCTTTCATCTCTCTCTGACCCCTCACGCTGCCTTCACCTCTATCCAAGTTGCTTCATCCTTCCCCCTTCTCCCTGATCTTCCTCGTGGAAAGATCTAATTCATACTAACTGGTAAAAGTCAGTTAGCACACAAGAAGGAAGACATCTCCTTCCTCAGTCTATGCTGCAGAAAAGGAAACTCGGGCTTGAGCTCATTTGCCCAACTGTCAAAGGTCCCATCACGGGCAGGGCCCTGATGTGAAAATTCAAGCAAGCAGTCCCAGAGCCAGAGCTCCCAACCCTCATCCACTGCAGTTCAAGTTCATGGGGTGAAGTGGTGAAAAGCTAACCAGAAACTGAGAGTCAATGTAGATACCCAAGGCATTCTTTCCAGGGCACTCACTCACTGCCATTGAGTCAATGCTGACTCATAACAACCCTATAGGACAGGGTAGAATTCCCCTGTGAGTTACTGAGGTTGTATCTCTTTATAGGAATAGAAAGCCCCAGCTTTCCCTTGTGAGTGGCTAGTGGTTTTAAACTGTTGCACAAAGCATAACCATGACACCATCAGGACTCCAAAACATGCCAGGGCAATCAATGGTTCTGTGAGATCTCTCAGGATAGAGATATACCTTGCTCCTTGGCTACACACGAGAAAGCATTCACCTCCAAGCCTAGTTTGTGATCCAAGTGAGTTTTATGAGAATTAGAAGAAGTTTCAGGTTTATAAAGGCACCTGCAGGGCTCTTCAGAAATGTGCATCTCCTTAGAAGCTTCCCTGAAAGTCACGAGGTCTGCTCTGTGCTCCTGCCTTTTAAATTACTCCCAGAGGTGGGGCGTGCTGGTGACCCTGGTTGAACTCATTGGCTGAACTGAATTCACCTGGCCTTGTTGGGCCAATTCAGGTGCAGAACACACCCAGGTGTACCTCCCCTTCCTGGCTGGGAACCTGAGCCTCTGAGCATGCGCAGTGTACCACTCGTTCATGGGACAAAGGCTCAGACTGCTGACCATGCGTAATGGATGCCTCAGTCCCTAAGCTAAACTACCTAGCAGTTCCAAAACCCCACTGCTGTGTAGTGTTCATGAACTTTGGCAGGAACACATCCTTACCATGAAGAATCCTGGTGGCCCAATGGCTAAGCACTTGGGCTTTAGACCGCGGTCAGTAGCAATGCATGAGAAAAAGGTCTTGCCATTGTAAACATTCCACCCCACTGCCATCAAACGCAAAGGACCTCTGGTGACATGGCGGGCTACTCACAGAGCTACTAAATGCAAAGTCAACAGTTCTAACCCACCAGCTTCACTGTGGGAGAAAGATGAAGCTATCTCTTCCTATAGAGACATAATATCTCAGAAACCTATAGGGAAAATTCTACCCTGCCATGGACTACTAAACGAACAACCTAATCTGTCTTGGAAGAAGTCAGGCCAGAGTGCCCTTGACAGCATATATGGCAAGATTTTGCCTCCCAAATATGTTGGACATATTGCCTGGAGAAGGACATCCTGCTTGGTAAAGTGGAGGGGCAGCACAAAAGAGGAAGGCCCTCAACGAGCTGGATTGACACCGTGGCTGCATCAATGAACTCAGGCAGAGAACAAATGTGATGATGGTGCAGGACCTGGAAGTGTTTGGTTCTGTTGTGCATAGGGTCACTTTGGGTCAGAAACCACTCAATGGCACCGGACAGCAACAACAACAAGTATATAAGATCACCATGAGTTGGAATCAACTCGACAGAAAGTGGGCTTTGGGTCTGTCATGGAACCAACCCTGGCTCATAGCGACCCAATAATGGGATTCTGAGGCTATAAATCTTCATGGGAGCAGAGGGCCTCATCTGTCTCCTGCGGAGCAGCTGGTAGGTGTGAACCCCTGACTTTGCAGTTGACAGTCCAACACTTCCCTTAAAGTACCCCCCGGGGCTCCTTTGGTAACGATGACAGACTAGGAAACCCAATGGGGACATTTCTACTCTGTCACATGAAGGCATCCTGTGCAGAATGGCCTCAACGGGAACTAACACCAACCCCACCACTTTTAACACCATCCCAACCTTACAGACTGTGCTAGGCTCTTGAAGGAATTGACTTTTTGCACTCCCACTGAGCGAGCTATGAGCATGCATGCATGCCAACACGTAACTTCCGGTCCTGAACTAGGGATCAGCTGCACATGTAAGGATGTGCTTCTAATGTGGAAGGAAGTAAAGAGAGGGGATCTGGAAGCAGGAAAAGCCAGGAAGCAGGAGTCACTTAGGCAGACCCCTTTCCTAAACCAGCTTAATTAGCATATCACAGATCCTGGCTCAGAGGTGATGTTCAAAGAAGAATTGTTGACTGAATACACAAGGGAAGGAACAGAGTAAGTGAACACAGAAATGTGCTAATGACCAAATTGACTCACAGTTCCCACCCTGCTCTTCTTCTTCCAGGTTCTTCTCTAGTTGCTAATGGTATTTGCTCGACCTCTCACAAGCACAAAAGGAGCCCTGGTGGCCTAGCGGTTAGGCAGTGGGCTGCTAACCACCAAACTAGCAGTTCTAAATTAGCAGGCATTCTGAAGGAGAACAACAAGCTGTCTGCTCCTTTAAAGAATTACAGTCTTGGGAATGCACAGTGGTAGCTCTACCCTGGCCCATAGGGCTGCTCTGAGTCTGACTCGACTGGACAGCAGTGAGTATGGGTTTGGTTTGGTTTTCACAGGTACCCCGATCCGTTGGTGGTCTTGGTAAATTGCACACGCTGGTTCAGTGGACCTTGTGTAGGGCTTGAGAATTTGCACTTCTAACAAGCTCCTGATGTTGCTAGTCTGTGACCATATTTGGGGTGGCAAGGCTCTGGACTACCGGGGTCTTCCTGGTGGCTGCTGTCACAGCGCAAGTTCCCAAGAGTGCACCGCTACTCATTTCTTTGGAATCAAGGTTTTTGGCTATTTGTTCCATGACACTGAAAAATTTGGACCTGACATACGCAGCTCAGGCTGTATTATCTATCTTCTCTGCCCTCTTGGATTGGAGATGGATCACCTATGAAGCGATGAGGGTAAGAAGGGTTGGGTGTCCCCGGGTAATGTGAACAGTTAGCACGCTCAACCACTGCTGATTAAAAGGTTTGCGGTTCAAATCCAAGGCCCCTCAGAAGAAAGGCCTGCTGATTGACTTCTGAACGACCAGCCTTTGAAAGCTCTGTGGGGTCCCGTTGTGCTGACCCACATGGCGTCACCGTGAGTTGGAATGGACTCCTCAGAAACGGGTTTAGTAAGCAGCACAAAGAGGAAACTCCTTGGTGAACTGGAGGACACGGTAGCTGAAACCATGGGCTCCAACATACTACCCCTGAGGCTGGCAAAGGACCGGGCAGTGCTGCCTTGTGTTGCAAAGAAGGTCCCTGTGATGTCAGAATGATTGGACAGCACTAACAACAACAAAGGATGTCAGGGCCCTTCACTTCCCCAGACCACTGACCAGGTTCAAAGACCCGCATGCGAGTATAGTTTCACAGTTAGATGTGTTTAGAAAAAATAATGTTTGCAAAAGTAAAATCTTGGTTTACATTTTACAGAGCATGCACAATGAGTAGAACGCTTAAGGTCCACCGGAACCTGTTTAGGGTCCCCTCCACTTGCTCACCACCGATAAGTCGATTCTGACTCATATTGATCCTACAGGAGAGGTTAAAATTTCCCCTGTGGGTATTTCTGAAACTATAGCGCCTTATGGGAATAGAAAGCCTCCTCTTTCTCTGCAGCTGGTGGGTTCAAACTGCCAACCTTGTCTTTAGCAGCTCAGGACTGACTTGTATCTCTATGAAACCAAAATCTACCTCACTGCCAGGGAGGTGATGCTGACTCATAGTGACCCTATGAGGCAGAGTAGATCTGTCCCTGTGAGTTTCTGAGACTGTAACTCTTTATAGGAGTAGACAGACTCTTCTTCCCACGGAGTGGCTGGTGGTTTCAAAGTGCTGACTTTGGTGTTAGCAGCCCAACATGCAAACACTATGCCACCAAAGCTCCTTTTGTACCCCTATAAGTAGATAAATATTTCTCTTATATCTGTGTTTCAACCAAAGGCATGGCTATAAAGGAAAAAAGACCATGAGTGTCAAGAATGATTTGAAAATGTGGAGTTCTTTTGGGAAAGGATATATATATATATATATATATATATATATATATATATATATATATATATATATATATATATATATATATATATATATATATATATATATATATATACTTGTGTATATAAATAGAATTCTGACGGCAAGAGTGGTCAGGAGTTGGACTGTTAATCTCAAGGTCAGCAGTTTGAATGGCCAACCGCTCCTCTGGAGAAAGAGGAGATTTTCTACTCCTCTAAAGAATCACAGTCTCAGAAACCCATGGGGGCCATTTTACTCAGTCCCATGGGCCTGTGAGTTGGAATGGACTTGATGGCAGTGAGGGCATGTAAATATGCAAACACCCACCTCGGACTTAGGATTTGACCTGCTCCCTCAGCCCCGTGAGCATCTGCATCTGAAGCCATGGACTTGGCCTTCTGTGAAGAACCCATTAGTACACCGCCACAAAGAGAATGAGTTTCCTCTGTGTCAGTCCATTACCCTGCCAACGTTCATGATGGAGCCAACACCCTTGGTTTCCCAGAGAAATTGGCTCAACATCCCCCTGATGTGGTTGCATGACATAGGCCACTCATGCAATGCACTGCATGTGCTCTATTTAATGCACTATCACCAACAAGTCTACATGGGTGGTAACGCTGAAAACCTTGCCCAAACAGCTGGCTTCACCAAAGTATATGGAACCATGTGGAGTCGTCGACCAGTTCGACTCTGCACTGGCTGTACGTTGGCATTGCCAAGGGGGCTTTCTCACTGACCGTGACCTGAATCCTGCTTCCACTAAGCCTTGCTTCATTGGTCTGGGATGGGGCCAGGCCAATGGGAGGCTTGAAAGCTCCTAAGGGATTCCAAAGTATGACCAAGGGTGAACACTACTGTTTTTGGCCATCACATCCGGGAAGGCCCTTGGGACTTCGCCACTCAAAGTATGATAGGTCAAGGAACCAGCAACATCAGCATTAGCTTCTCCCATGCTAATGCCATCGAGTTGATGCTGACTCATAGTGACCCTACAGGACAGGGTAGAACTGCCCTTGTGTGTTTCCCAGATTGTCACTCTTGCCCAGAGTCTACAGCCTCATATTTCTCCCAAGGAGTGGCTGGTGGTTTAGGACTACTGTCCTTGTGGTTAACAGCCCAAGAGTACCAGGGCCTCTAGAACTGCTGGATCCTAGACCCCACCCTGAACCCACAAAATCAGAATCTGCCCCCCAGCCCGATTTCCAGGAACCTGGGTAAGTGCATGCATGTGAAAGTTTAAGAAATACTTCCTTAGAAACCATTACTTTCCAGAACAAACTCCTCCTGCCAGAGGTGCAGAAATGGAAGCCCATTAGGCCATGCTCGCCTAGAAGCAATTTGAGGTCTCAGTGCTCCTATATCTTGGCTGTCATCCAGATTTCCTTATTCTCACCTGGACTGTTGTCACTGCAGCAGGTATTGGTGAGTCCTCAGCACGAACAGCCCCAAATTCGGTCTAGAGACACAGCTCCCATTTCAGAGTAGTACAATCCACAGTTTACTGTAGAGTTTCTGGCTTTTACTGGCTTGGGGTAGGGTCTAGTGGGAAACGCATCTTAGCAAGAGCCATTATGTATTCTGGATGTGCACAGTGAGTTTGTCTTGAGGCATATTTATGTCTGACGTTGTTATGTATTCTCTTTCTATCCCATGCAACGTTATTTTTTTTGAAAATTTATATTTGCTTTTAATTACCCAGACATATAAGTGATTTATAGCTAGGTCTGATCGATTGGAATCAGATGACCACGCCTGGATTAACCATGGGTCCTGGTGACCATTAGGCACTTCTTTCCATGAATGATATTTTCACCTGGGTGAATGCATTCACGACTTTTCTTCTCTTAAGGTAAATAAGCAGGTGGGTATCATTTTGCTATGCTGGCACTTCCTTGTGATGTTTTAAGTTCACCCAGCAATTTTTAAAAAGAGAAACATATTACACCTGTCACACACTTTATAATTCATGTGGAAAAATTTGGGGGAGAGCTAAATAGAGGTGACCCGTGGTGCAGTCTTACTTACTGCTTGTTAGAAGGTACTGAAATTTTATATACATAAACACTAGAAACCAGGAGAGAGGAAATGGTGGTTCCATGGCAGAATTCTCACTAGCCATGCAGGAAATTTGGGTTTGATTCTTGGCCAGTGCGCCTCCTGTTACAGCTACCACCTAACTGCTAGTGGAGGCTGGCATATTGCTATGATGCTGAACAGATTTTAGCGATGTTTTCTGCCTACAGACAGACTAGGAGGAAAGGCCTGGTGAACTCCTTCAAGCCATCAGCCACTGAAAACCCCCCAGCTGACAAGGGGTCAAATCTACAACCCATTGAAGGAATGGGGCAGGACCAGTGGGCATTGAGTTCTGTTGCACATGGAGTCCGCATGAGTCAGGAGCTGGCTGACTTGAAGGCAATTGTCCACAGCACTCTCTAGGAAGGCAGTGGTTGGAGCACATAGGCGTCCTTCATGTGGCCCCATGATCATCAAGCCTTAAGTCATGCAACCAACTCTGGGAAATGAGAGATGCCCGGGGTACCAGGGATATTTGAAAGATCTGGTGTAAATTGGTTCAGCCCAGGGGAGTTCTGGAAACCACCGAGGTAAGCTTCCTGCTGAAAACACTAACTTAGCTCCAGTGTGAGTGGATGGGTGTCTGCACATGTACCCAGCCACCATTAGTGCGTTTGTTGTTGTTGTTGCCGTTCACGTCCGTAGAGTCGATGCCGATTCACAGTGACCCTATATGACAGGGTAGAATTCCCCCTGTGACTTTCTCACACTGTGACTCTTTACAGGAGTAAAAAAGCCTCATCTTTCTCTTGAGGAGTGGCTGGTGGTTTTGAATGGTTGATCTTGCCATTAGTCCATTGCGTAACCAGGTGCTGTCAATTTGGTTCCAACTCATGGCCACTCTATGTACAGCAGAATAAAACAACACGCTGCCCTGCGCATTTCTCACAGCCATTCCTACATTCAACTCATCTTGTGGAGGTTTGTCCTCCTTTTGGCTTGACCAAGCATGCTGCCCAACTCCAGGGACTGGTCCCTCCTGATAACACCCAAAGTACATGAAGCCAAATGTCACCATCCTCGCTTCTAAGAATCAATCTGGCTGTAGTTCTTTCAACATAGATTTGTTTGTTCTCCTAGAAGTTCCTTGGTGTATTCAATATTCCTCACCAGGACCATATTTCAAATGCATCAATTCTTCTCGTGGGACTTCCTTATGCATTTTCCAGCTTCCACATGAAAATAATCATGCCTTGGGATAGGATACTCCTGAGTTTTTAAGGTGACAAAGTCACCTTGGTTCAAAAAAATGTTTAAAAGGCCTTTTGCAGCAAATTCACTGAAAGCAATTTATCCAGTGATTTCTTTACAGATATTTCTATGAGCGTTGGTTGTGGATGGGTCCAAGTAAGATGAAATGCTTCATCATTTAAATCTTTTCTCTGTTTATCATGTTGCTTATTGGTTCAGTGGTGAGGATTCTTGTTCTTTTAACCTCGAGTTGTAATCCATACTGAAGACTATCATCTTTGAACTTCATCAGTAAGTGCTTCAACTCCTCTTCCCTTGCAGCAAGCAAGGCTGGTCGCCTGCATATTTCAGGCTGTTCTCAAATCTTCCTGCAATCCTGAAGTCTCCAATTCAGCCATCCAAAACTCAAAACAGCTCAATGCCATGGAAGTCAAGTCAATTCTGACTCGAGCAAACCTGTAGGCCAGGAAAGAACCTCCCGGAAGGTTTCCAAGGCTGTAATCTTTGTGGCAGCACATGGTCACATCTTTCTCACTCGGGATAGCTGGTGAATTCCAAGTGTTGCTCTTTCGGTTAACAGTGAAGTGCTTAAACATTGCCCTACCTGGATTCCAAGTGTGAGCTAGCAGCCACAATTTTCTTCTGAGACCAAAGGGGTTGTTAGGTGTGAATTCTCGACCAAGGGTGGTCCAGCAGACCTGCTCAGTATTCGCCCAGGTGCAAAATCCATCAAGAGGATGCATTGTCATTATTTTTAATCACATAACACACCCAGGTGTAGCAGCAACCCAGCTTTGTAATATCACCCTGGTTTTGATAAATATGTACCATTCCTTGATAACGCTTCCAAATCCTTTAATATCCTGCAGCTCAGTCCCTGATGTCTGGCTGTAACAAAAGGTGTGAAGGGAGACCATATGTCAATAAACTCTCCCCGTCTGCCACAACTCAGCGCATAATCAGCTCCACGGTAAAATGCATGGTAAGTCAGTTATGCGCTGGCGGGGAGGGCAAGGGGCCCCTTTCAGGTTTGTCTTCTGATGAAGTTGACCAAAATGACTTCTTATTTCAACCTATTAGGAGAGTGAGAGTTGCCCCCCCTCCCTCGCCATTTTTCTTTTCTTTTCCCTTTTTGTCCCTTTCCCCTTGGAGGGACAGCCTGCTCTGCTATTCTGAAAGGGTTTTCTGTTTTATGCTGCGCTCTCCACTCCATTAAATCACCTTTCCTCACATTAAATACAGGTCTTCAGGGTGGTCAGAGAGCTTTGCTGTGAGGGATAATGATATAATGAGGATGACATGCATGAAAAATCATTTTTCAGCTCAATTCCAGGCAGACCACGGGGAAGCATGAAATGGGAAGGAGGAGAGGTGTACCTCACTGTAGACAAGAGCCAGGCTTCTGAGGGGGCCAGTCTCGACCTGGAAGGCTGCTGAAGGCTTCTTTACCTCACTCACTCATTCACTCATTCATTCAACCAGCTTGCTACTTACTTATTAAATGCCAGACCTTGGGGCTCTCTCACTGAACAAAAGAGACAAAAATCCCCCTTCTGTCAAGAAGCTTCCATAAACAGAGGCATTCAAACACTTCCTAGAGAATGTGTTTAAAGTCCAATTTACACAAAAGCAGAAGAAGAGACTGATGCGAGGGGTTTCACACACACACATGTTCATATATGACTCCCATTGCAGCGACAAAGTGTAGGACTCTTCCAGGAGACACTATTCATTGGAGTTAAATTGCTCCCCCCAACCCCCTGAGCTCTCGCTCTCTCTCTTTTTTTTTTCTTTCTTTCTGAGAGCAATTGCCCTTGGAAGGGATTAGCTGTTATCACTCTCTAGCACCTTAGTGTGAACTTATTTATTGGCTCCTTTTCCTGCCTAGATAGGAGGGGCCTCCAGGGCTGCTAAAAGCCAGAAAAATCCCCAAAAAAGGCAGCAACAAGAGAGGCAGAGGACAATTGGGGCCAGTGTTTCTCATTTGAGTGGGGGGGGCATTTGTTAAAGATGCAGATTACACACACATACAGCACACACACACTTCCCTGCCACCCCACCCAATATGGCCCTACTAAATAAGGATCCTACCCCACCATCTGTCTGGGAGCCCCTGAACTGGCCCTTCCCATGAAACAAGCCAGGGCCATTGAAAGTGACTCTTTAGGCAAAAGACCGGTGACTTAGGTTTTCCAAACCAGGATAAAGCCCATTTGTTAAGCACTTGCATATTAACCAAAAGGTTGATGCTTCAAACCCACCCACCGGTTCCTAGGAAAGCAGGCCTGGTGATCTGTTTCTGAAAGGGCACAGTCTTGAAAAGGATCCCTGGTAACATATTGTCCTGCTAGCCATAAGGTCAGCAGTTCAATACTACCAGCTGCTCTGAGAGAGAAAGCTGAAGCTTTCTACTGTACAGATGTATAATCTCAGAAACCTACCAGGGCAAGTATACTCTGCTGCCATGAGTCAGAATTGACTCAATGGCAGCAAGTGAGTGGATGGGCAGGGATTGATTGGGCACCAACTAACACTAAGAACAACTATTTTGGGTGGCAGTGACATTCTTCTGCTTTATCTAGAATCTGAACTCTCAGCGTCATTAACAATGGAGGCAACAGACAAATAATTATAAACTACAGAAGGGTAAAGAAAAGCTAAAGAAGTTACTTCTGTTTGGGGTTTAGTTGTGTGCTTTTTTTAGCAGAAAATATGAACTATGAAGGAGCAGGGACTTGCTGGACTTAAATATGAACTGTAAGATCTCTCTCCAGGCTAGAGTTACATCTCAGTTCTTGGCTCTGCATGAGAAAGAATTCACGCCAAAGCCTGGCTCGTGATCCAAGTGAGTTTAATGAAAGTTAAAAGAAGTTTCAGGTTTTACGCGCCACCCCTAGGATTCCTCCCCACCATGCAGCCTGGCAGAGACTGCTCGAGGTCACGCAAAGATCTCTCTCCTAAGTTTTCCTCCAAAAAAACACCTGTCTCATGTTCTTTCTCAAGTTCCCTCCCCAGTTCCTGTCCCCAGTTTTTCCTTTCTCCCCCTCGCTCCTGCCTTTTCAAGGATTCCCGGGGGGAGGCATGGTGAATGACCCCAGGTCGATCCCATTGGCTGAATTGCAATCACCTGGCCCAGGTGGGCTGATCCAGGTTTAACGCCCATCCGTACCCACCAGCGGGAAAACCTAGGCTTTTGTTCTATGCTTGGTTCTCCTGGGCATGCGTCAATGGACATCTCATTCCTGCCTATCTGCCTAACAAAACCTATTTTTCAACCCCAAGTCTTTCTTGCCAAAAAATAATGTCCCATAATAGGAATGGCATGAGCAGGGCTTCTGTGTTGGATCAGATCAAGAAGATAGCTTTCATGCCCTGTACTAAGATCACAAAAGAATGTAATCCAGTGCCTTGTAGACAGTCTCGTGTACACAAAAGGTTTTCTAAGAGTCTCCAGAAGGCTGTGCTACAGCCTAAATAGGCTGAACTGCAGCCTAAAACAGAGAGGGACCCATTTCAAAGAGATGTGGGGACATGGCTTTCATAAAATTGAATGCATCATGTAATCCAGTGCAAGGGAAACCCAGTAACTTTGGGAAGGAACTGCATTGGCTTGGACTAAACAGCCAGAGATAGTGCTACATAAAAAGAAAGAAGATGATTGATAAAGCAACCCAGACATCATTGTGGAAAAGGAAAGGGGACTTAGAAGACAATCAAAAGCTACAAGGAACCTCTCCTAGGGAGAAGTCTTGTGGTTTCAACTTGTGTGCTCTGGGGGATATTTGGCAGTCACGTATTAAATTGTGCATTCAATTTAATCCCTTTAAGGGATTTTGTCACTGGGCCTATAGCCCAACTATCCTGACAAAAAAATCTATCTTGAAAATCACCCTGCTGTGAGGAAGCTAAAGGCAAGCACATGATACGATCACATGGAGGGAATTTGGGGAGCCAACGCAACAGCAAGAACCCAGGCCCTAGACCTATGAACCAAAGCAAACCCATCTTGCCGGGTCTCGCTACTTGAGCTGGTTTGGCCAATGCCACGTGGAGTGGAGATGTGCTGCCCCAGCCAAACCTTCCTCAAATTACAAAATTATGAGCAAATCATACACCGAGTGGGATTGAAAATCACTAAGCAGCAATAGGTAAGTAAAACATATGGGCCTACCATTACCTATCTGTAAAGAGTCTTTGGCAACTGGTTTATGGAAGACGCAGGCCCTGATTACCTCCCATAACACGTATTCTTTATCATAGCCACGGACACTCATGAAAACATTAAAGTTGTGCTTGAGAGAGGAAAAGGTGAGTTAAGAACTGAGAAAGATGGTCATGTGGCCTGGATATTGCTCAAACACTCCATTCTCCTTGGTCTCTTGGAAGAAGGAGAGGGATGAGAACCCAAAGCTGTAAACACTGTGTGGATTAGAAACGTGTTAAGTTTGGCGTGAGGGCTGAAGGCCCAGGTTGGTAAAATTATTTCTGTGGGATTTTCTAGAACCAGAGCTGCTCTGAGGCCCACACTGGAGAGAATGCCATGGTCATTACCCTTGTATGCTTTATTTTGGCTGAGTCCCTCCACCATCATGTGTCAGGGCTTACCCAGTGCCCCTTCTCAGCCCTGATACACGGTGTTGCCAAAAGGGCTCAGAGATGTTAAGCAATCTGATCAAGGTCATGGGGCTTAAGGTCAGGTACAGAGCCAGACACTGAAATGCAAGAAGACTGACTCCTATGCCCAGACCTGGGACAAATCTCTCTGACAGACCTGGGTAGATGCCCCTAAACATCCGTCTTGTGTGTGTGTGTATTTGTGTGTGTGTGTGTGTATCCACATATATATGTTTGGTTTATTTGTAATCAACATAATTAGAGTATTTCTATCCAATTAAAAAATGAAATTAAGCCAAGGTTGGTGGTTTACAATTTGCACAAGTGCCTTTATGAACTATCATGGTTTACTTTCTTTCATTGGGAGGCAGCTCCAAGCTTCAGACCTCTTCACTTCCCAGGTGAGGTGCTACATTCAGACCAGAGTCAGAGGAAAGGATTGACCAGAAAGAGTCAGATCACTGAATGAGGTTCCTTTGAAAAGGAAGCCAAAATAGCCCTTAAACTCATGGCCATCAAGTCAATACTAGCTCATAGAGAGGGACCCTGTTGAACAGGATCCTATGGTACAGGGTAGCTCTGTCCCTGTGACTCTGCAAGACTAACTCCATGGAAGCAGAGAGCACCAGGTTTCTGCCACAGGGCTGATGGTGGTATCAAATTACTGGCCTTTGGGATGTCAGCTCAACTTTAACCACTATGCCACAAGGGCACTTAGTCAATCTAACAGGTCTGGCAAAATGTAGAGCCAGACATTATATACTGAAAATGGCTCACCACCACCACCACCACCAAAGGCTGGCTTTGTGGTGGGGTCTTCTGAAGGGTAAGGGGTTAGGGGGTAAGGGTAAGAGGTAGGGGGTTAGGGGGTTAGGGGGTAAGGGTAAGGGGGTTGGGGGTTGGGGGGTAAGGGGGTAGGGGGGTAGGGGGGGAGGGGGGTAGGGGGATAAGGGGGTAGGGGGTGAGGGGGTGAGGGGGTGAGGGGATGAGGGGATGAGGGGGAGAGGGGGAGAGGGGGTGAGGGGGAGAGGGGGTGAGGGGGTGAGGGGGTGAGGGGGTTCGGGGGTGAGGGGGTTCGGGGGTGAGGGGGTTCGGGGGTTCAGGGGTTCAGGGGTTCGGGGGTTCGGGGGTTCGGGGGTTCGGGTTCGGGTTAGATAAAATTGATGTGTGACTTTACAGGGCCACTAGTAAGCCAGCATATATAAAAGACTTACTCCCTCCCCCAACAGAATGGGTTCTTTTCTCCAAGATTTCACGAAACATAGCATGACCAGGAAAGACAACCGGTCCAAATTCCTAAAGCCACCAAAGTGGAGGCCGTCCCTCCCCTCCCCTCCCCATCCCCGTCCTCTTTATCCCACTTTGCAGGACAACTCAAGAGCGGGAGAGCTGGCTTAAGACCCATTGTGACCGCTGCCTGCCTATCAGTTCATGGGGGCAAAAGGAAGAGAAATACCACTTCTTTTAAAGTCACCCCGCAACACGTGCACTAGTGTTGGCATATCCTCTCCATCCCCCAAGAAGGATCACTGGTCAGCAGCATTCTCTGCTTAAGCCAAGCAGCCCAAACACCTGGGGAAAACCCAAGAGTCCCTCTTTGGGTCTATGTCCCATTTTTTCCCCCAGGATTGCATAATTGGAATAAACAAAACCCCCTGTCTGAGAAACCACAAGGTCTGATTTCTTTGCTAGACTAGCTTTTCCACATGCATCAGCCCACCTCAGACAAGTGCCAGCCACTTCTGCAGGTGCTGTTCACAGCAGAGGAATGCGAGCCCTTCCAGAGAGAGGCCCAGAAAGCAGTCAATAGAACTGATGGTCAGCCAGCGGGCACTCCCCAGTGGAGAGAAACTCTTTTTACCACTCCACGAATAATGTGGGACCCAAACTCCCAGTAAGGCCCCGAGGGCTTAGCCAGGTATCACCAGTCTCTCTTGCAGGGCCTCCGCAGGACAACTAGGAAACCTATGCATTTATCTAAGGTCAGTGAGAATTTTCAGGCGCCTACAAGCGAATGTCTGTCTGCCTGCCTGCCTGCCTTTTTAGAGTGGCTGATGGAAGCCTGCGTTCTTTGTACCCCAAAGGACCCAGAGGCCCCTGAGAACAAGAGGGAAATAAGTATTGTCTTTATTACTCAGCCTGCCTCAGACATGAAAAAGAAATGGGAAGCATTTGAAGGGAACAATCTTCGTGATTTGGTAGAAGTGTCTTATTGGGTGTATCACAACACAGATGACCCTACCACGACAGAGACAAAGAAATAGCTAAAATACTAGGAATTGCCATGAGATACAACAGAGACTCAGAAAAAGAGATCATGGCCCACTCACGGAGAGACTGACCTGTGGCACCGCCAAGCCCTGAGAAAGGAAGGATCCAGGTGCCTACTACAGAAGAGACAGACATTGGAAAAAACATTGCATTGAAAACTCCAGGAGAGACGGACAAACCTCCACTAGAGAGGACGGGCCTCGTCCTCGCCTAGAAAAACCCAAGTGAGAGACAATAACGCTTGAGGAAGCTGAAGGAATGTCTCAGGGCTCTGTTTCACTGGCCCCCAGGATACCGTGCTAACTGTCCAAGTTGGGGGCCAGCCAGGAAATGTCTTGGAGGACACAGGGGCCATCTTCTCAGGTTCAAAAAAGAGAACGGACACATTGTCAAAGGAAAGATTGGAATTACTGTCAGCCTATGATTGCTTCCAAAGTACTCACACCAGAAGGTTTGCATGGAGATTGGGGGGCTTCCCAAGCCATCAAGGTAAAAATGTCTCTCTACCCTATGTCCCAGTTAGCCACATGGTTTTCATGGCACTGGCTCCCGGTTCGGCTGTTGAGCCAGTGAAACTCTTTTAGCAGGAGTTGAAGTGGCCATCAGCGGAAGGACAAAACCTCCACAGTGGGCTTCCTGTATCAATACGAAGCCACCTATATCACCTCTTGGACATTATCATTGTCCTGGACTCTGAATCGCCACCCCAGATCTAGAATGCGCCTGACATGTCCACATGGTTTGAATCAGGTTCGGATTAACCCCTCTTGATCACTTAGTGACATGGGACACTAGACCCTGGAATACCTTTACTTTCCAGATGAGAAAACTCACTCAAAAAGACACAGGTACTGACCAACTGGAACACAACTGGTTAACAACAAAGCCACATTCCCAACCAGTGTCTGGAGCCAGAGCTCAGAGCCCCATATGCCTGTGCCCAGCTGAGCAGTCACCCTCTCCTGGACCCTCGAAAGATCTGAGCAGATCCTCCCCCCACACATGCCCCTCTCCCACACCCAAATATGTTTTTTCATAGGATGGCACTATATCTGCAGCTCTGGGAGAGGGACATATCTGATGGAGAATACGGAGCAGACGAAGGGGGAGGAGGAGAGAATGGAGCATCCTGGCCCACCAGGCCTTGAGGATGATGTTCCCACTGAGAGAAGACAGTCCACACAGAAGACCACATGGCCAGCGCAAGATGCGACACGACGTCCCTCAAAGACCCATAGCCCTAGAAGGGACAACACTGGAGAGACAGTGCGGGAACGGATCCCGCCACACCGAGGCATAGCACTAAGGGGGTGCAGCAGAAGAGTAAGGAGGTGGAGCAACAAGGTCCCCAGGGAATGCCAAAGGAGGACTTTGGGGGCAGGACTGGGTGCCCACACAGACTGGACAGGAAAGCACTGCCAAGTGCCAACAAACAGTCCGTGAACTAACTACGAGCTTTCCTTTTTTGAGAGTTGTGTTTTCTTTGATGGTCATTGGATTTTGGCTATTTTCTTTCTTTTGGTGCTTGCTTTCGCTCTGTCTTGTGTTTGTGCATGTTATTACCTCTACTGTATGTCTAAAAAGAGATGCTGGATGCACAATCTGCAGGAGAGCAAAAAGGGGACCAACGCTTCGCGGGAGGGCCATGGGAAAGAGGGAGTTGGGGGGAAAGGGAGTGATGTCAAGAAACCCAGAGACAAGGGAACAAGTGGATGCAAATCCGTGGTGAGGGCGATGTAGGAATCCTGGTAGGGCGTGATCAAGGGTGAAGGAACCAAGAGGATTTACTGAAACCCAAATGAAGACTGAGCATGGCAGTGGGCACAAGAGGGAAATGAAAGGGAATAGCAGAGCGACCTAGGAAGCACGGGCCAGTTATACAGGTCTAAAGAAAGCCACGCACAGATGTAAATATATTTATCTGTGAGCATGGGGAAATACACCTATGTCCATATCTTTATAGTTGTCCTATTAAGGTAGCAGATGGCCTTTGGGCCTCCACTCAAGGACTCTCTCATTGCAAGAATACCTTGTTCTATGACATTGGCATTCTATGATGCTCACCTTCCCGACACGTTCCTTGAAGTCTAAGCGGTTGCATAAGCAAATGTGGTCAAGAAAGCTGATGGTGCCCTGCTATCAAAAGATATGGCGTCTGAGGTCTTCAAGGCCTGAAGGGTAAGCAAGCGGCCATGTAGCTCAGAAACAACAGAGCCCACATGGAATAAGCATACCAGCCTGTGCGATCACGAGGTATCAAAGGGATCAGGAATCATCAGCACAAAAAAATCTCATTGCGAATGAGCAGGGAATGCTGGGTAGAGAGCCAAAGCCCATTTTCAGTACACTGGACATTCCCTTAAGTAAGGTCTTGGGGAAGAGACAAGCCTACACAGGGTACTAGACAGCAACGGTGAAACACAACTTTCCTCTAGCTCCTCAATGCTTCCTCTCCCCTCACTATCAAGATCCCAATTATAACTTACAAATCTGACTAGACCAGAGAATGTACACTGGGACAGATAGGAACTAGAAACCCAGGGAATTCAAGGTGGATGAGCCCTTTAGGACCAGTGTTATGAATGGGGATGCTGGGAGGGTGGAGGTAGGTTAGGCTGGCACCAGGGAACCGATGACAAGGATCTACATAAAACCTCAAAAGAAAAGGGGGTGAAGGGGGACATCAGACAATGCAAGATATGACAAAATAATAATTAGTAAGTAATGAAGGATTGATGAGGAGGGGTAGTGAGAATGGAGGGGGGGGAATGAGGAGCTGAGGCCAGGGGCTTGGGTGGAGAGGAGATATTTTGAGAATAATGAGGGCAATGAATGTACAAATGTGCCTTATATCAGTGATGTTTGCACGTATTGTGGTTATTGTTGTATGAGCCCCTATAAAAGGAGAGAAAAAAAAGACCCTGGCAGAGGGCTGATGCTAGGATGATCTCAGGCTGGATTAGACCAGCAAAAGCAGGTGCTGCAGTCGCCTCACCCTGTGTCTATTCCTATGTGAGGCATGAAGCTTAGGGTTCACAGCCCCGGCAGCTGGACAGTGAGAGAGGCGGGGCTCTGAGGTCATTCCACAGGGGGAATGGCCCTCCGGTTCCTGCAGGGCCCACCCTCCTTTGTAGTCCTGCTGTATGGGGCACCTCTTTCACGGAGCCCACACCAGGGGAGCTCTTCAACTCATGGGGGATTGGCAGGAAGCCTCTGCTCATGCACACACACCACCACCTAGCTGGAAGACCTCGGTGAACAAAGCCTGAGTCAGACAACAAGCCCACTAACTGATCCTGTGAGAGATATAATCAGGATCCAGAAACCGGCAACTGGGAGCAAGGGGCAGCATACCTGGGTCCCAGCCCCTCCCACTGCCCTCTGCAAGGGGTGACATTCCAAAGCACAGTGTTTTCCAAAAGCACTGTCAGGACTTTGGAATGGGCAGCTCATTTGTGGACATGGATACTATGTGATCCAGACATACTACCTCCTCTGATCCTGTCAGCCGAGACTAAAAACCCTTCCAAGCAGAAAGTCATGCATCTGAACAGTATCCACCAGCCACTCACGTCCACTCCTGCTGCCTCCAAAGAGCTTTCCTGGGTTGGTCAGATCTCTCTGGGGACAGATATCCCTCGGTCCTTGGTTCTGCGTGAGAAAGAATTCACGCCAAAGCCTGGTTTGTGATCCAAGTGAGGTTTAGGAGCGTTAGGGAGGTGTGGTGGGCAACCCTGGTCGATCCTAGTGGCTGAATTGAATATACTTGGCCTACGTGGGTCGATATAGGTGCAGCGCCCACCCAGGTGGACCTGCCCTTCCTGGCCGGAAACCTGGACCTCTGAGCACGCACAGTGTGCCACTCCTTCCTGGGCCATTAACTGGGCCCTCTGAGCATGTGTAATGGACACCCCAGTCCCTATGCTAGCTACCTAACATTTCCACCCTGAAGAGATGTGGACCCAAATCTTTGGGGTACTGGGCGACGACATCTCTAGCTACTTCCTGCTTGCAAAAGGGGCGATGTGGGGCTTTGGGTCCACACCCTTCCTGCTCTGCTGGGAGGGGTTGTCCATTCAGATTGGATGGATAAGGTTGAAGTGGTCCAGGAGATGGTGGTCCTGGAGCTGGCACACTTGGATTAGGGGCTTTGGTAACTTGAGAACTTCTGGAAAAACCAACAAACGCACAAAAGGGTGAACAGTTTAACTGAGACAAGGCTAGGATTGTGAGGTGGGAGTGCCCTTGAAAGTAGGTGAATATCACAGTAAGTAAGTAAAAATCTTAGGATTATCAGGCGTGTGTGTTTGCTCATTCTAAGTACCGGCACGGGGGTAAAAGCATTCACAATTTCCCCTAGGGGGGTCCAGGTTTTGGCCACTACTGGGTGCAGTGGGATCACCGCTTCACTTATGATCCTAAGGCATTGGCCCCTCTGATAAGAACTATCCTTCTTTTTAACCCTATAACGCCTCACTTTTAAATTTTTGGGCAAAAAAAATTTCGTTTTGATTCATTACTTTCATAGTTATCAATATATATACATTTACATTCATTTCATTAAATGTTAGGGAAAGGTCATGCCTGGCGTAATAGGGTTAAATTGTAATATTGGGATGCTACAGGCGGATTCAACAGGGATCAAAAGTAGAGTAACTGCCTGTGTCGCTTTTAATTTTCTCGGGTTCCATTTGAGTAAAAGGCTTGTAAGTTACCCGGGGACCAAATGCCCCTGGTGCCTCTACTAGGGGTAGAATGTTCAGGGAGGGTTCAGGGGTGGGACAATAGTGACCTGAAGTCCAGGATCCCTTAGGGCAGGGGTCCTCAAATTGTTTACACAGGGGGCCAGTTCATTGTCTCTCCGACCGTTGGAGGGCCAGACTATGGTTTTCAAAAAACCTATGGACAAATTCCTATGCACACTGCACGAGTCGGCTGCTAAGCAGGACAGGCAGTGGCAGCAAAAACACCCCGAGGGTGAGATAAATGGCATCGCGCCACATGTGCCCCATGGACCACAGTTTGAGGACGCCAGCCTTAGGGGTTCCTGGGTGCACTGGGGACGAAGGTCTCCTACTGCTCCTCGAGAGGAGAAATGCTCTAAGTTCTGGCATCTCCGCCCACTTTCCCGGCACTCTACCGAACTGTTCCCGGTGAATCACGGTTGGAAGGGAAAGCGTACCCTTCTCTGCCCACCATTCTCCTTTCTCAAAACGATACTGTGGCCAAATAGAGTTGCAAAGTGAATCTATCAGCTTTTGTTTGCCCAGCCTCTCTGTATCAACTCTATCCCAATTGGACACGATTCATGCAAGGAGGCAATTCCTGAGCATCAAGCTGCTAAGTCCCATCTAGAAAGCACAAAACAAGGAGGCGATTGACAGCTTGCTGCCTCCAGGTCAATAACCCCCACTTGAGAGCACACCCCTGGGTTGCCCTGAATCTCATGCCTCAGCCTGAGGGAAGGGGTCAAGGACTAGTCGCCGAGGGCGACCTTTAGGTCCAACCATTTTTCTGGACAACAGGCTAGGAGGACCATTGCTTGGGATGGCCCCAAGGCCATTCCAAGACGCCTGCTGGCGGGGCTGATGCTCAAATCTCTCAAGGGAAGGGACACGTGGCAGCTCAGGGAACCTTAAGGGAAATTGGAATTTCTGGCTGGAACATCATGGCAGAGGAGCTGTGTATTAAGTAAGAGCTGTCCCCAAAAGTGCCTGAAGCAGCATCGCTGAAAGCCTAAATAACAGTGACTCCGCCTAGGCTTCCGAACGCCATTGGCCAAAGCCTGGGCCACGGAAAAGCAGCCTGTAAGAAGGAACAAACCAAATCTGGAAGAACACTAGCCCTACAACGCCTCAAGTTTTAAATTTTGGAAATTTTTTTTGGGGTTTTTATTATTTACTTTCATAGTTATCAATATATATGACATTCAAAATATATTTTAAAAGCATAAAATTTTCAGTGTTTTTGAAATGTGACCAAATTGTCACATTTATAATTTGGGTACCAGATACGTTTTCATTAAGAATTATGACAATTTTGTACTTGACGTTATAGGGCTAGAGCAGCTTGTTTGAAAAACCAGGAGAAAGGCAAAGGGAATGGAGGGGAAAAGGGAAACTTTGGGCTCCCGGGACCAGGCAGGGCTAACTCCCAGGCCTCTTCACCCAGCTCCCTAGGCAGCGCCCTTCCACATGTGGACTGGTGGGTGCCATCTTGGCCATGGTCACAGATCCTGTTACCTCTCGGCTACAATGGCGACTGTGTAGGATCTCTGGGAAAAGCTGAAACAGCTTTGACAAGAGTGAAGCCATTTGGGGCTGACAGAAGCCACCATGAAAAGAAAATAAAGTAGCTAGGAAGTGTAAATGAACTAGCTGATATTGGGGAGGTAGGCTGTGCAGACGTCGCCCAAGGGAATGTCATGAAGGAAATGGGTGTTCAGAAGGCTTGCGAGAACGACCAGAGCAGTTTTGGTTCAACTAAGAATGGCTAACCCTAATACCCCGCTTCTCACTCGCCTAGTCCTGAGGAAGTATCCATGTACCTACTATACAAAACAGTGACATTGGAAAAATCAGTGCCTTGAAAAGCCCAGGAGAGGCGGACGAGCCACCACTAGAGAGAACGGGCCTAGTCCTCGCCTAGAAAAATCGAAGCTACAGACAATAATGCTCGAAGCTGAATAAAGGTGTCCAGGCTCTGTTTCACTTGACCCCAAAGAGCCCATGCTCACTCTCCATGTAGGGAGCCAGCCAGTAAATTTCTAGGTGGACAAAGGGGTCACCTTCTTGGTTTCAGAAAAGACTACAGGTGCCTTGTCAAAAGGAAAGGCTTTCATTACAGGGGCCCCAGGGCAGACCCAAGCACACCCATGGACAACGGCCAGAATAACAGATTTAGCACAAGAGACAGTTACACGCTCACCCTGGTAATGCCTCAATGCCCCTTTCCCCTAATTGATCGTGACTTATTATGAAAAATGGCAGCCATAATTACTTTCTCATCTGCTACAACCACCTTAACCCTTGAACTTGAAAAGCCAAAAGTTTTGCTCACCGCTCCAATGTCAGAGTGATATGTGTTTTATCAAGGAGCAGAAGAGACCTCCTCAAAGGAACTTCTCGATAAATCACTAAAAGATATTCCTTTTGTTTGGGCAGAGAACAACCTGCCAGACCTTTCTGAACTTCAGGTGCCTGGGGTCGTACAACTTCTGAGCTCAGCTACACTGGTGTGTCAAGCTCACCCTACTCCCTGGATAGCAAAAGTGGGTATTTCTGTTCCCATTTGCAGACTAAAGAGGACAGACATTTGGGTCCTCTGCAAGTCCACATGGAATGCTCCCTTGCTGCCAATGCAGAAGCCGGGAACTGAGGACTTCCAACCGGTGCAGGATCTCAGAGAGGCAAATGAGAGGATAGAAACTGGCCACCCCACGTGCCAAACCCCGAGACCCTCCTGAGTACTATCCCTTCAAACTGAATTTCTTATACTGTTTTGGACTTAAAGGATGCTTTGTTCTCCATACCCGTGTCCCCTGCACATCAACCCAGTGAAGACTTACAGGGACACAAGGAGGAACACCCCCAAACCACCTTGCTCCAGTATGCAGATGACCTCCTCCTGGCCTCCAAAACCCTGGAGGAATGCCAACGGGCTACCAAGGACCTGATAATAGTCCTTGGCCCATTGGGGTACAGGGTATCTGCAAGAAAGGCTCAACTGTGTGTCCATAAAGCTGTATACCTAGGCTACCAACTGGAGGAGGGAAAACGGACCTTGTCCCCCAGCCGCACTGAGGCGATCCTCAAAATCCCAGTCCCTGAGACTAAGAGGCAGTTGCAAGAGTTTCTAGGAGCTGTGGGGTACTGTCCATTGTGGAATTTGGGATTTGCAAAAACAACGAAACCCCTATATGCAAGTACTGGGGAAAGGAAAAAGAACTTAAATGGACTGAAGTAGAACAACAAGCGTTTGAATCCTTTTAAGAGTCGCTCATATGGGCAACCTCTCTTGCCCTTCTAGACATAGTAAAGCCCTTCCAATTGTCTATGTGAGGCCAGAGGCACAGCATAAGAAGTGCTAACTGAGAACTTGCGGCCATGGAAGAGACCTGTGACCTATCTTTCAAAGAAACTGGACTCTGTAGCTGCAGGATGGCTGAGCTGCATGCGAGCTGAGGCTGCCACGGCCATCCTAGTCATAGAAGCTAGGAAGCTTACACTGGGACAGGATATTGCTGTGGTAGGGGGACCTATGGTTGAACCACTCCTAACCAGTCCCCCGGACCGGTGGATCTCGAATGCCAGGACTATACCACAAATCCCCAAGGTAGTGGCTGTGACCATGCCATCCCCAGTGTTACAGCCACAACCTACATACTCAGAAAATGATCTAAAGATAAGCCAAGAGCTGGCCTGCCAAAATGACTGGGAGCATCCAGGGTGGCTGGTCCATCCTGATGGAAGAAGATTCATGCCAGAAGCTCTGGGAGAGATCTGATTCAAGGACTACATGAAGGTATGCATTTGGGATCCTCTCTAAACTGTCTCGGTTGCTTCTCAGGCACTTTTACATACCCAGGCTTGGACACTGGGTGGCAGATGTCACGCACCGTTGATTGCACTGTGCTCGGGTAAACAACCCCAGAAAGAAAAGGAGCAACCCCAACCACGAGCTCGAGGTAGTAGTCCAGGAGAATTCTGGGAGGTGGACTTTATGGATATCAAACTTAGAAAGTATGGCTACCGATATTTGCTGGTGTTCGTAGACACCTGTTCTGGATGGGTGGAAGCCTTCCCAACAAAGAAGGAAACTGCTGCCACTGTGTGTAAATTATTAGTAACTAAAATTGTCCCTAGATTTGGCCTTCCCACCATCTTGGGGTCCAACAATGGCCCAACATTTATTGCTCAAATTACTAAAGTCTTAGCAATGCTTCTAAATATTAACTGGAAGCTCTTCAGGGCAAGTAGAAAAAATAAACAGAACCCTAAAGGAATTGTTCGTTAAGTTGCATTTAGGACCTGGCGAGAACTGGGTTGATCCTTACTTTACCTTTTGCCCTACTTCAAGTCCGATGCACTCCCTATGTGAAAAGCATGACCCCATTTGAATTTATGTTTGGCAGACCTTCCCCAAATCCTTCCAAGATTGAAAGAAGTAGAAATAATGGAAGTCACTAATCGTTCCCTCATCGAGTGCCTGCAGGCTGTGCAACAGGTGAGAGACAAATCATCTGCTCTGACACCGTCATTTTGGGCCTAACCAAGGGAAAGGGAACAGGCAGCCAACAACGTGCCACCAGGAAACTGGACATGGGTAAAGAAGCACCAACCTGACACCTTAGAACCTGGGTGGACTGGCCCATACCAAGTGATACTTACAACACCAACTGCTGTTAAAATAGTGGGGAGGGGGCCGTGGATTCATCAGTCATAAGTAAAAAAAAAAAAAAAAAAAAAAAAAAAGCCCTCCCTGAGCATATCCTGAAAAGATGGACACCGAGAAAGACGGAAAATCCCTCAAAATTAAGGCTTTACAGAACTTAATTGTTTTTCTCTGAGTATTGCTGACAGCACCCACTGTTTCCCCCAAGCACAAACACATCTGTGGACTGCTATTCTAACCTCCAGCAGACTCAGGTTTACACAGGCACCTCAGGGCCCCTCATGGGGCACAGCCTACCTAGAAGCTGCTGGAGAGAAAGTCACTCAGTGGGCTACGGGATCCTGCCTTTGGGATGATGTTCCCACTCAGAGAAGACAGTCCACACAGAAGACCACATGGCCAGCCCAAGATGAGACACGACGTCCCTCAAAGACCCATAGCCCTAGAAGGGACAACACTGGAGACACAGTGCGGGAACGGATCCCGCCACACCGAGGCATAGCACTAAGGGGGTGCAGCAGAAGAGCAAGGAAGTGGAGCAACAAGGTCCCCAGGGAATGCCAAAGGAGGACTTTGGGGGCAGGACTTGGTGCCCGCACAGACTGGACTGGAAAACACTGCTAAGGGCCAACAAACAGTCCGTGAACTAACTACGAGCTTTCCTTTCTTGAGGAGTTGTGTTTTCTTTGATGGTCATTGGATTTTGGCTGTTTTCTTTCTTTTGGTGCTTGCTTTCGCTCTGTCTTGTGTTTGTGCATGTTATTACCTCTACTGTATGTCTAAAAAGAGATGCTGGATGCACAATCTGCAGGAGAGCAAAAAGGGGACCAACGCTTCGCGGGAGGGCCATGGGAAAGAGGGAGTTGGGGGGAAAGGGAGTGATGTCAAGAAACCCAGAGACAAGGGAACAACAAGTGGATGCAAATCCGTGGTGAGGGCGATGTAGGAATCCTGGTAGGGCGTGATCAAGGGTGAAGGAACCAAGAGGATTTACTGAAACCCAAATGAAGACTGAGCATGGCAGTGGGCACAAGAGGGAAATGAAAGGGAATAGCAGAGCGACCTAGGAAGCACGGGCCAGTTATACAGGTCTAAAGAAAGCCACGCACAGATGTAAATATATTTATCTGTGAGCATGGGGAAATACACCTATGTCCATATCTTTATAGGTGTCCTATTAAGGTAGCAGATGGCCTTTGGGCCTCCACTCAAGGACTCTCTCATTGCAAGAATACCTTGTTCTATGACATTGGCATTCTATGATGCTCACCTTCCCGACACGTTCCCTGATGTCTAAGCGGTTGCATAAGCAAATGTGGTCAAGAAAGCTGATGGTGCCCTGCTATCAAAAGATATGGCGTCTGAGGTCTTCAAGGCCTGAAGGGTAAGCAAGTGGCCATGTAGCTCAGAAACAACAGAGCCCACATGGAATAAGCATACCAGCCTGTGCGATCACGAGGTATCAAAGGGATCAGGCATCATCAGCACAAAAAAATCTCATTGCGAATGAGCAGGGAATGCTGGGTAGAGAGCCAAAGCCCATTTTCAGTACACTGGACATTCCCTTAAGTAAGGTCTTGGGGAAGAGACAAGCCTACACAGGGTACTAGACAGCAACGGTGAAACACAACTTTCCTCTAGCTCCTCAATGCTTCCTCTCCCCTCACTATCAAGATCCCAATTATAACTTACAAATCTGACTAGACCAGAGAATGTACACTGGGACAGATAGGAACTAGAAACCCAGGGAATTCAAGGTGGATGAGCCCTTTAGGACCAGTGTTATGAATGGGGATGCTGGAAGGGTGGAGGGAGGGTAGGCTGGCACCAGGGAACCGATGACAAGGATCTACATAAAACCTCAAAAGAAAAGGGGGTGAAGGGGGACATCAGACTGCAAGATATGACAAAATAATAATTAGTAAATGATGAAGGATTTATGAGGAGGGGTAGTGAGAATGGCGGCGGGGGGAATGAGGAGCTGAGGCCAGGGGCTTGGGTGGAGAGGAGATATTTTGAGAATAATGAGGGCAATGAATGTACAAATGTGCCTTATATCAGTGATGTTTGCACGTATTGTGGTTATTGTTGTATGAGCCCCTATAAAAGGAGAGGAAAAAAAAGACCCTGGCAGAGGGCTGATGCTAGGATGATCTCAGGCTGGATTAGACCAGCAAAAGCAGGTGCTGCAGTCGCCTCACCCTGTGTCTATTCCTATGTGAGGCATGAAGCTTAGCGTTCACAGCACCGGCAGCTGGACAGTGAGAGAGGCGGGGCTCTGAGGTCATTCCACAGGGGGAATGGCCCTCCGGTTCCTGCAGGGCCCACCCTCCTGTGTAGTCCTGCTGTCTGGGGCACCTCTTTCACGGAGCCCACACCAGGGGAGCTCTTCAACTCATGGGGGATTGGCAGGAAGCCTCTGCTCATGCACACACACCACCACCTAGCTGGAGGACCTCGGTGAACAAACCTTGAGGCAGACAACAAGCCCACTAACTGATCCTGTGAGAGATATAATCAGGATCCAGAATCCGGCAACTGGGAGCAAGGGGCAGCATACCTGGGTCCCAGCCCCTCCCACTGCCCTCTGCAAGGAGTGACATTCCAAAGCACAGTGTTTTCCAAAAGCACTGTCAGGACTTTGGAATGGGCAGCTCATTTGTGGACATGGATACTATGTGATCCAGACATACTACCTCCTCTGATCCTGTCAGCCAAGACTAAAAACCCTTCCAAGCTGAAAGCCATGCATCTGAACAGTATCCACCAGCCACTCACGTCCACTCCTGCTGCCTCCAAAGAGCTTTCCTGGGTTGGTCAGATCTCTCTGGGGACAGATATCCCTCGGTCCTTGGTTCTGCGTGAGAAAGAATTCACGCCAAAGCCTGGTTTGTGATCCAAGGGAGGTTTAGGAGCGTTAGGGAGGTGTGTTGGGCAACCCTGGTCGATCCTAGTGGCTGAATTGAATATACTTGGCCTAGGTGGGTCGATGCAGGTGCAGCGCCCACCCAGGTGGACCTGCCCTTCCTGGCCGGAAACCTGGACCTCTGAGCACGCACAGTGTGCCACTCCTTCCTGGGCCGCTAACTGGGCCATCTGAGCATGTGTAATGGACACCCCAGTCCCTATGCTAGCTACCTAACATTTGCATCCTGAAGAGATGTGGACCCAAATCTTTGGGGTACTGGGCGACGACATCTCTAGCTACTTCCTGCTGGCAAAAGGGGCGAGGTGGGGCTTTGGGTCCACACCCTTCCTGCTCTGCTGGGAGGGGTTGTCCATTCAGCGCTAGATTGGATAAGGTTGAAGTGGTCCAGGAGATGGTGGTCCTGGAGCTGGCACACTTGGATTAGGGGCTTTGGTAACTTGAGAACTTCTGGAAAAACCAACAAACGCACAAAATGGTGAACAGTTTAACTGAGACAAGGCTAGGATTGTGAGGTGGGAGTGCCCTTGAAAGTAGGTGAGTATCACAGGAAGTAAGTAAAAAATCTTAGGATTATCAGGCGTGTGTGTTTGTTCATTCTAAGTACCGGCACAGGGGTAAAAGCATTCACAATTTCCCCTAGCGGGGTCCAGGGTTTGGGCACTACTGGGTGCAGTGGGATCACCGCTTCACTTATGATCCTAAGGCATTGGCCCCTCTGATAAGAACCATCCTTCTTTTTAACCCTATAACGCCTCACTTTTAAATTTTTGGGCAAAAAAAAATTCGTTTTGATTCATTACTTTCATAGTTATCAATATATATACATTTACATTCATTTCATTAAATGTTAGGGAAAGGTCATGCCTGGCGTAATAGGGTTAAATTGTAATATTGGGATGCTACAGGCGGATTCAACAGGGATCAAAAGTAGAGTAACTGCCTGTGTCATTTTCAATTTTCTCGGGTTCCATTTGAGTAAAAGGCTTGTAAGTTACCCGGGGACCAAATGCCCCTGGTGCCTCTACTAGGGGTAGAATGTTCAGGGAGGGTTCAGGGGTGGGACAATAGTGACCTGAAGTCCAGGATCCCTTAGGGCAGGGGTCCTCAAATTGTTTACACAGGGGGCCAGTTCATTGTCTCTCCGACCGTTGGAGGGCCAGACTATGGTTTTCAAAAAACCTATGGACAAATTCCTATGCACACTGCACGAGTCGGCTGCTAAGCAGGACAGGCAGTGGCAGCAAAAACACCCCGAGGGTGAGATAAATGGCATCGCGCCACATGTGCCCCATGGACCACAGTTTGAGGACGCCAGCCTTAGGGGTTCCTGGGTGCACTGGGGATGAAGGTCTCCTACTGCTCCTCGAGAGGAGAAATGCTCTAAGTTCTGGCATCTCCGCCCACTTTCCCGGCACTCTACCGAACTGTTCCCGGTGAATCACGGTTGGAAGGGAAAGCGTACCCTTCTCTGCCCACCATTCTCCTTTCTCAAAACGATACTGTGGCCAAATAGAGTTGCAAAGTGAATCTATCAGCTTTTGTTTGCCCAGCCTCTCTGTATCAACTCTATCCCAATTGGACACGATTCATGCAAGGAGGCAATTCCTGAGCATCAAGCTGCTAAGTCCCATCTAGAAAGCACAAAACAAGGAGGCGATTGACAGCTTGCTGCCTCCAGGTCAATAACCCCCACTTGAGAGCACACCCCTGGGTTGCCCTGAATCTCATGCCTCAGCCCGAGGGAAGGGGTCAAGGACTAGTCGCCGAGGGCGACCTTTAGGTCCAACCATTTTTCTGGACAACAGGCTAGGAGGACCACTGCTTGGGATGGCCCCAAGGCCCTCCAAGACGCCTGCTGGCGGGGCTGATGCTCAAATCTCTCAAGGGAAGGGACACGTGGCAGCTCAGGGAACCTTAAGGGAAATTGGAATTTCTGGCTGGAACATCATGGCAGAGGAGCTGTGTATTAAGTAAGAGCTGTCCCCAAAAGTGCCTGAAGCAGCATCGCTGAAAGCCTAAATAACAGTGACTCCGCCTAGGCTCCCGAACGCCATTGGCCTAAGCCTGGGCCACGGAAAAGCAGCCTGTAAGAAGGAACAAACCAAATCTGGAAGAACACTAGCCCTACAACGCCTCAAGTTTTAAATTTTGGAAATTTTTTTTTGGTTTTTATTATTTACTTTCATAGTTATCAATATATATGACATTCAAAATATATTTTAAAAGCATAAAATTTTCAGTGTTTTTGAAATGTGACCAAATTGTCACATTTATAATTTGGGTACCAGATACGTTTTCATTAAGAATTATGACAATTTTGTGCTTGGCGTTATAGGGCTAGAGCAGCTTGTTTGAAAAACCAGGAGAAAGGCAAAGGGAATGGAGGGGAAAAGGGAAACTTTGGGCTCCCGGGACCAGGCAGGGCTAACTCCCAGGCCTCTTCACCCAGCTCCCTAGGCAGCGCCCTTCCACATGTGGACTGGTGGGTGCCATCTTGGCCATGGTCACAGATCCTGTTACCTCTCGGCTACAATGGCGACTGTGTAGGATCTCTGGGAAAAGCTGAAACAGCTTTGACAAGAGTGAAGCCATTTGGGGCTGACAGAAGCCACCATGAAAAGAAAATAAAGTAGCTAGGAAGTGTAAATGAACTAGCTGATATTGGGGAGGTAGGCTGTGCAGACGTCGCCCAAGGGAATGTCATGAAGGAAATGGGTGTTCAGAAGGCTTGCGAGAACGACCAGAGCAGTTTTGGTTCAACTAAGAATGGCTAACCCTAATACCCCGCTTCTCACTCGCCTAGTCCTGAGGAAGTATCCATGTACCTACTATACAAAACAGTGACATTGGAAAAATCAGTGCCTTGAAAAGCCCAGGAGAGGCGGACGAGCCACCACTAGAGAGAACGGGCCTAGTCCTCGCCTAGAAAAATCGAAGCTACAGACAATAATGCTCGAAGCTGAATAAAGGTGTCCAGGCTCTGTTTCACTTGACCCCAAAGAGCCCATGCTCACTCTCCATGTAGGGAGCCAGCCAGTAAATTTCTAGGTGGACAAAGGGGTCACCTTCTTGGTTTCAGAAAAGACTACAGGTGCCTTGTCAAAAGGAAAGGCTTTCATTACAGGGGCCCCAGGGCAGACCCAAGCACACCCATGGACAACGGCCAGAATAACAGATTTAGCACAAGAGACAGTTACACGCTCACCCTGGTAATGCCTCAATGCCCCTTTCCCCTAATTGATCGTGACTTATTATGAAAAATGGCAGCCATAATTACTTTCTCATCTGCTACAACCACCTTAACCCTTGAACTTGAAAAGCCAAAAGTTTTGCTCACCGCTCCAATGTCAGAGTGATATGTGTTTTATCAAGGAGCAGAAGAGACCTCCTCAAAGGAACTTCTCGATAAATCACTAAAAGATATTCCTTTTGTTTGGGCAGAGAACAACCTGCCAGACCTTTCTGAACTTCAGGTGCCTGGGGTCGTACAACTTCTGAGCTCAGCTACACTGGTGTGTCAAGCTCACCCTACTCCCTGGATAGCAAAAGTGGGTATTTCTGTTCCCATTTGCAGACTAAAGAGGACAGACATTTGGGTCCTCTGCAAGTCCACATGGAATGCTCCCTTGCTGCCAATGCAGAAGCCGGGAACTGAGGACTTCCAACCGGTGCAGGATCTCAGAGAGGCAAATGAGAGGATAGAAACTGGCCACCCCACGTGCCAAACCCCGAGACCCTCCTGAGTACTATCCCTTCAAACTGAATTTCTTATACTGTTTTGGACTTAAAGGATGCTTTGTTCTCCATACCCGTGTCCCCTGCACATCAACCCAGTGAAGACTTACAGGGACACAAGGAGGAACACCCCCAAACCACCTTGCTCCAGTATGCAGATGACCTCCTCCTGGCCTCCAAAACCCTGGAGGAATGCCAACGGGCTACCAAGGACCTGATAATAGTCCTTGGCCCATTGGGGTACAGGGTATCTGCAAGAAAGGCTCAACTGTGTGTCCATAAAGCTGTATACCTAGGCTACCAACTGGAGGAGGGAAAACGGACCTTGTCCCCCAGCCGCACTGAGGCGATCCTCAAAATCCCAGTCCCTGAGACTAAGAGGCAGTTGCAAGAGTTTCTAGGAGCTGTGGGGTACTGTCCATTGTGGAATTTGGGATTTGCAAAAACAACGAAACCCCTATATGCAAGTACTGGGGAAAGGAAAAAGAACTTAAATGGACTGAAGTAGAACAACAAGCGTTTGAATCCTTTTAAGAGTCGCTCATATGGGCAACCTCTCTTGCCCTTCTAGACATAGTAAAGCCCTTCCAATTGTCTATGTGAGGCCAGAGGCACAGCATAAGAAGTGCTAACTGAGAACTTGCGGCCATGGAAGAGACCTGTGACCTATCTTTCAAAGAAACTGGACTCTGTAGCTGCAGGATGGCTGAGCTGCATGCGAGCTGAGGCTGCCACGGCCATCCTAGTCATAGAAGCTAGGAAGCTTACACTGGGACAGGATATTGCTGTGGTAGGGGGACCTATGGTTGAACCACTCCTAACCAGTCCCCCGGACCGGTGGATCTCGAATGCCAGGACTATACCACAAATCCCCAAGGTAGTGGCTGTGACCATGCCATCCCCAGTGTTACAGCCACAACCTACATACTCAGAAAATGATCTAAAGATAAGCCAAGAGCTGGCCTGCCAAAATGACTGGGAGCATCCAGGGTGGCTGGTCCATCCTGATGGAAGAAGATTCATGCCAGAAGCTCTGGGAGAGATCTGATTCAAGGACTACATGAAGGTATGCATTTGGGATCCTCTCTAAACTGTCTCGGTTGCTTCTCAGGCACTTTTACATACCCAGGCTTGGACACTGGGTGGCAGATGTCACGCACCGTTGATTGCACTGTGCTCGGGTAAACAACCCCAGAAAGAAAAGGAGCAACCCCAACCACGAGCTCGAGGTAGTAGTCCAGGAGAATTCTGGGAGGTGGACTTTATGGATATCAAACTTAGAAAGTATGGCTACCGATATTTGCTGGTGTTCGTAGACACCTGTTCTGGATGGGTGGAAGCCTTCCCAACAAAGAAGGAAACTGCTGCCACTGTGTGTAAATTATTAGTAACTAAAATTGTCCCTAGATTTGGCCTTCCCACCATCTTGGGGTCCAACAATGGCCCAACATTTATTGCTCAAATTACTAAAGTCTTAGCAATGCTTCTAAATATTAACTGGAAGCTCTTCAGGGCAAGTAGAAAAAATAAACAGAACCCTAAAGGAATTGTTCGTTAAGTTGCATTTAGGACCTGGCGAGAACTGGGTTGATCCTTACTTTACCTTTTGCCCTACTTCAAGTCCGATGCACTCCCTATGTGAAAAGCATGACCCCATTTGAATTTATGTTTGGCAGACCTTCCCCAAATCCTTCCAAGATTGAAAGAAGTAGAAATAATGGAAGTCACTAATCGTTCCCTCATCGAGTGCCTGCAGGCTGTGCAACAGGTGAGAGACAAATCATCTGCTCTGACACCGTCATTTTGGGCCTAACCAAGGGAAAGGGAACAGGCAGCCAACAACGTGCCACCAGGAAACTGGACATGGGTAAAGAAGCACCAACCTGACACCTTAGAACCTGGGTGGACTGGCCCATACCAAGTGATACTTACAACACCAACTGCTGTTAAAATAGTGGGGAGGGGGCCGTGGATTCATCAGTCATAAGTAAAAAAAAAAAAAAAAAAAAAAAGCCCTCCCTGAGCATATCCTGAAAAGATGGACACCGAGAAAGACGGAAAATCCCTCAAAATTAAGGCTTTACAGAACTTAATTGTTTTTCTCTGAGTATTGCTGACAGCACCCACTGTTTCCCCCAAGCACAAACACATCTGTGGACTGCTATTCTAACCTCCAGCAGACTCAGGTTTACACAGGCACCTCAGGGCCCCTCATGGGGCACAGCCTACCTAGAAGCTGCTGGAGAGAAAGTCACTCAGTGGGCTACGGGATCCTGCCTTTGGGATGATGTTCCCACTCAGAGAAGACAGTCCACACAGAAGACCACATGGCCAGCCCAAGATGAGACACGACGTCCCTCAAAGACCCATAGCCCTAGAAGGGACAACACTGGAGACACAGTGCGGGAACGGATCCCGCCACACCGAGGCATAGCACTAAGGGGGTGCAGCAGAAGAGCAAGGAAGTGGAGCAACAAGGTCCCCAGGGAATGCCAAAGGAGGACTTTGGGGGCAGGACTTGGTGCCCGCACAGACTGGACTGGAAAACACTGCTAAGGGCCAACAAACAGTCCGTGAACTAACTACGAGCTTTCCTTTCTTGAGGAGTTGTGTTTTCTTTGATGGTCATTGGATTTTGGCTGTTTTCTTTCTTTTGGTGCTTGCTTTCGCTCTGTCTTGTGTTTGTGCATGTTATTACCTCTACTGTATGTCTAAAAAGAGATGCTGGATGCACAATCTGCAGGAGAGCAAAAAGGGGACCAACGCTTCGCGGGAGGGCCATGGGAAAGAGGGAGTTGGGGGGAAAGGGAGTGATGTCAAGAAACCCAGAGACAAGGGAACAACAAGTGGATGCAAATCCGTGGTGAGGGCGATGTAGGAATCCTGGTAGGGCGTGATCAAGGGTGAAGGAACCAAGAGGATTTACTGAAACCCAAATGAAGACTGAGCATGGCAGTGGGCACAAGAGGGAAATGAAAGGGAATAGCAGAGCGACCTAGGAAGCACGGGCCAGTTATACAGGTCTAAAGAAAGCCACGCACAGATGTAAATATATTTATCTGTGAGCATGGGGAAATACACCTATGTCCATATCTTTATAGGTGTCCTATTAAGGTAGCAGATGGCCTTTGGGCCTCCACTCAAGGACTCTCTCATTGCAAGAATACCTTGTTCTATGACATTGGCATTCTATGATGCTCACCTTCCCGACACGTTCCCTGATGTCTAAGCGGTTGCATAAGCAAATGTGGTCAAGAAAGCTGATGGTGCCCTGCTATCAAAAGATATGGCGTCTGAGGTCTTCAAGGCCTGAAGGGTAAGCAAGCGGCCATGTAGCTCAGAAACAACAGAGCCCACATGGAATAAGCATACCAGCCTGTGCGATCACGAGGTATCAAAGGGATCAGGCATCATCAGCACAAAAAAATCTCATTGCGAATGAGCAGGGAATGCTGGGTAGAGAGCCAAAGCCCATTTTCAGTACACTGGACATTCCCTTAAGTAAGGTCTTGGGGAAGAGACAAGCCTACACAGGGTACTAGACAGCAACGGTGAAACACAACTTTCCTCTAGCTCCTCAATGCTTCCTCTCCCCTCACTATCAAGATCCCAATTATAACTTACAAATCTGACTAGACCAGAGAATGTACACTGGGACAGATAGGAACTAGAAACCCAGGGAATTCAAGGTGGATGAGCCCTTTAGGACCAGTGTTATGAATGGGGATGCTGGAAGGGTGGAGGGAGGGTAGGCTGGCACCAGGGAACCGATGACAAGGATCTACATAAAACCTCAAAAGAAAAGGGGGTGAAGGGGGACATCAGACTGCAAGAT